>NC_065923.1:34660540-35260540 GCF_024586455.1 Bactrocera neohumeralis
AATTTCCCATGCAGTTAATTATTTACAATCCAAGCAATGCAAATGCCATATTCCAGCAAACGGAAGCCGGAAGAAAACGCTCACAATCAGCAGCATGCAAAATATATACCCAGCCTACATGCCATGGTGGTTGCGCTTTTCATTGTCGTACACTCACTTCGAATCGAACTTAAATATGCAAATACATACTTATGAATATGTAAATGCTGCTGCTTATGTGTGCATAACAACCGCAGCTCTGTGCAATTTGTGCTCGACAAAGCCACAAACATCTTAGAAATGGAGGAGAGCAGATCTGCTGGAAATCTTCATGATAATTCAATTGCTTGCATAAACTTTGATTGCCTCTTGTTTTACTATGCTTCAAGTCCATGCCACACACACACACAAAATAATCAAAATAATCTCGTCTTCAACTCGTCGTGTTTATTCTTTATTTCAACTTCAACTTGTACATTTTATAAGCGCATATTTGCTTGCCTTCGCTCAAACAATGTTGCATAATTCATTTTGTTCTTCATTTTAACAGGATTTCCGGCAGCCGCCTATGCAGCCTATGCAGCTGGACGTGGTTATTCGGGATATCCAAGCTTCGGTTTGCCTTACCCTGCTGGTGAGTACAAGCTTACGAGTTTAAAATCGCAAAAAGTGCACACACCCACAGACACATACACAGCCACACGAGCATTTATTATACGAACTCTCAACTACTACAGGAACGTTACACACATACACACACACGCTGCATTCGCATACTAATATTTAAACAAGCACTCAAATGTGGCATCCTTGAGAACTATACATAATGATAACTTTACTATTACCTTACTCTCAACTTGTACTCCCTTCCCTAACCTCAAATACACAGCCAGAAACTACATCCGCGCATATGAATGTGTGAATATGTGAGCATATTTGCGCATATAATTCCCAAAACTTCTTTCGTGCCACATTTATTATTCCACTTTATTTTCGTTTTGAAATGTTTCCTTTTATTTCAATGCCGAACACATTCAGAAGCATAGAGGCCAAGTAGTGGCTGATAAAACTACCGCTGGGTTAAACGGTTATACAGACTATATATATGTATTATACGCACAGGCGTCGGCGCCTAACCTCGCGTTTACAGAACTATTTGTATCTCTACTTTAATACTATTTTACATATAATATTTAACATATTAAGTTTCCCACGAACTTTCTGACATCAAAAAGAAGATGTCGGAGACCTATAAAATACGATATAAATGCTGAGTCTACGAACCATGTCCATCTGTATATACATACGTGAATCCATCCTTCAATCTTTGAGATATCGATTCAATATTTCGAATACGTTCCTCTCCCAACAAGAAGCAGGTCATTTGTCGAAACCGCTGATATAAAATCGCTGTAGCATATAAATGCATATAGTATTGGATATACTAGAGTTTAATGCAGAAAATGTTTAAAACCGGTTCAGAAATTATTATAGCATATTTCATGTCTAATATGTCAATCAATAAATTATGTAGAAGTATTCCTATTCTTAACATAGAGTGATCCATTTCGAGGTTCCCTAATTTTTTACATAAAAGAAAGAAACTTCAAATTTAAAGAAGAATGTTTATTAACATTCCATAGATTATTCCTAGGTATTAGTTTTTGAAGACTATATCGCTCAAATGTTGGTCGCGGCTACGTCTCAGGTGATCCATTCGTTGAGTCCAATTTTCGATGACTCGTTCGAGCATTTCGACTGGTAACTGGCGTATGACACACGTGATGTTTTGCTCCAAGGCCTGAATCGGAGCGGGATTGTCCGCATATACTTTAGACTTTTCATATCTCCACAGGAAAAAGTCTAACAGTGTGATATCACACGATCTTGGTGGCCAATCGACCGGCCAAAAACGTGAAATGATCTGCTCACCGAAGTGTCCTCGCAATAAATCACTTGATTGTTGCGATGAGTGGTAAGTGGCGCCGTCTTATTGAAATTTCCCCTACGTTCCATAATTGGCTCCGACTTGTTTTGTTTCGAAACTTGAAAAGGTCTTTCACGGACAGTAATTGTAGTCAAGTGATCGCCGACACAGAGACTTACTTTGCCCAACTTCTAGAAAACGTACCGTCTTTAGAGTGTCAAAGAAGTAGAGCAGTTGAGAAATAAATAAATTTTTTTTTTAATTTTTTCGTTTTTCTTTAGTATGCCAAGTACTTATCGTACCGCTCTCCTATAATCAGTAAGAAAATTATTTTCATTTTATTGATCATATAAATTTTCTGATTCAGAGTAGAAACAAAAATACTAAACTAATATATTCACACTAATAACGATCCTAAAGCACTAAGTTAGCAATAACTTAATAACTCACAAACTCACCAAAAGTTTCCCACAATAAAGTGAAACACCTCCAATTGAGGCGCGAAAGAGTCATTAATCATGACTACATATAATATATATATATATGTAGGGGGTAACATTGTTGGAAGGGATACACTATTTACTACAGAAAAGAAATATTGATAACGAAAGAAAAATATTTAGGATGTTTTATATCGGAAAACGGTTCTGAATACGTTTTACTATGATCACCACAGTTTTCCACCCTTAGAGATATTTGCATTATGAAATATATTCAATACACTTTTGCCAACGATGTTTCCAGTTCTAGAAACACTTTTCATAAGCACTTGAGAAGACCTTCAACTCCTTTAGAGAATTTCTATTTATCTCTTTGTTATTTTTGTAACCTAAAAACCGGTTCCATAGAGCGACAATTTCCTTTTTGGGAAAGCAAAAAAAATCACACGTATAAAAATCTGGTGAAAATAGTAGTTGATCAATGGTCAATCATTGCATTTTTGTCTTTAAATTCGGTCACAATCGTCGCTCAATGCGATGGTGCATTATGGTCGTGTAAAATCCATGAATTGTTCTCCCACAATTGCTGCCGTTTTCGATGAATGTTCTCACATTTGATTTTTGAGCGGCTTTGGCCTGATTTTTTTGGTTTCGACTCGTTTTTTTTCCTCCATTCCGATGATTGTTGACTTGTTTGCATGTTAAACTCATAAACTCATGTCTCATCGCCAGTTATAATGCTCCAAGCGTGACCAAAGAGACATGTTTACAGTAATCTTGTTGAAAAAAATTCAGCTTTATCGGGACGAGTCGAACAAGAACACGTTTCAGATTGAGATTAAAATATATGGGCTAGTTACAGTTACCGAAGATGTTCGTCGATCTACATATGATGTGATGATCCACTTTAAAATTTTTATGCACAACACAAAGAACAAATACCTGCCCCGGTGAGAGCTAACGACTTTTAGATCAACCCTACCACCGAAGGTTAAGTTACTTCTCATTTGCTGAATCCATAGTTTCCACAAACATTGTGAATATTAACATATTCTATTAATAAAAATAAAAATCGGAAGCACTTTTAAATGAAAGTGGAAAGGCTTGTACAAACTCACATATTAAACCGTTATGTACATAGATAGATTATCATTGAAAGTTCTACGGCTGCAACTCTTAAGCCAAAGGTATATATTAGGTCTACAACTTTGCTTCCGCCGTTTTTCAATAGATGTCTCTAGGCTCAAGCACTAGTCGATTTAATCGATTAAATCGTGTTATATCGATCTTGGACATTTATGTCAACATTAACCCAACAAAATATTTGTAAAGATCTGTTTGCATCCCAAACTTATTGTCAACTGAAAATGTCACTTTTTGAGCCGAATTCTCGAATGCTCTCAGATACGTACGGTGAGGCTGTCCTAAGTGAAAGAACATGTCGCGAATGCCGTATTAAAACGCCTCAAAGCCACGGGGATGATTCAGAAAAAAGGAAACTGATGAGATGGACATAAATTTGTAAAAATAAATAATAAAATTTACTTAATGTCGAGTATAAAATTTCAGTAAATAAATCGTATTGAGAATTTCATGAAAACTTCTGTGTGAACCAACTCCTAATACATGTAAATATTTGTCAAGACTCATGGACCTTTTACTACCACTAAACTAACGTATTATTTTGCATTGATCGCCTACACTTTGGACCATTATTTTTATTTCTTAGCATTTTCGTATTATTCAAAATTATTAATTTTATTTTTAATTTGGTTTTTTATTGAAATTTTCTTTTTA
The DNA here is from genome assembly GCF_024586455.1 of Bactrocera neohumeralis. Taxonomy (NCBI): domain Eukaryota; kingdom Metazoa; phylum Arthropoda; class Insecta; order Diptera; family Tephritidae; genus Bactrocera; species Bactrocera neohumeralis. The sequence goes on from NC_065923.1 coordinate 34,664,684, forward strand.
TTTCTTTTCATTTCATTTTTATATACGTTTAACGAATGCGCTTCGCTTCTGCAACCTCGCATTACCGAACGGTCACTTGCATTATCAATCCTTGGTGACGCATCTGCTCACTCAATGGTTCGCTTTCGGTCGCAAAGCTGGTGTAATGGGGGTGGTGCCCGATAACCGCATACTCATCGGCGATTATATGACGATGACGACGCCGACGGCAACAACGACAACATAAAGCGCTAGACCAAAGAATATGTGCCGCTTATCGCACTTAACAACAGTTATACCGTTACAATTGAAATAACAGACGCTTACTTCCGCAAGAAGTGGAGCTATTAGCACGGAGTCATTTGGTACAATTGGAAAATGCTTTTTTTCTCTCTCTCTCGGCTTAAACGATTATGTTTATAGGATTTTTTTTTTTTAGATTGGAAAAATAAGTTAATGCCCAGAGCTAATCCTTACACAAATAAATATGTATATACTAGGTATAAACTAGGTATGTACTAGATAAATCGAAAAATACGTAAAACAAACTTCACACTATAAAATATATCTCGCTAAATATGTATATCTATTTTTATATACATACATACATACCAGTTTACATCGACGTCGAATATCAAATTTTTTATCTAAATTCATTAAGGCCTAAACATAATATTGCAATGTTGATTTACAATGGAATAAAAATATAAAAAGAGAATCATTTTAATGTCAAATGAAGAAAATAACTTTGTTTTCAATAATTAACGGAACTGGATATAGGAATCTGTTGAGAATTTCTTCAATGGCAACAGTAATTGTAGGGACTATTCTTAATATCTTTTACTTTATTTGAGTAATTTAAATCCGTATTCATATATTAATTTAAGATTGATCCACCATATTATGTTAACAATTAGAACTACCATAATAGGCTTAATAAATATACCAGTCCCATCAGATTTATAAAAAGATATAGTTACCTGCATGATGTTTTGTTTTTCGCCCTCAAGTGGGTAGCTCTTAAAAATAATAATTTTGTAGTAGGGAGAAGCATCAAAAGCCGGAGTGCGGAACTTTAATGCGCTAAGCCTTACCTACTCCCAACTCATATCTCTCCCACGGAGCTACCGATGCAAGTAGTTCAAAAAAGAGAAAAATACTTTAAGTTTGCTTTATTTCAAGAACTTATTGACGCCCAATCTTCTGTCAATGTCTTACCACCGAGTGCGGTTTTTAACGAACTACGCTTCTAAACCATTCGTGGCCACTCAGTATTCTCTAGACTGTGGGTTCACTGTCCTTTGTTGAGGTTTGCCACCGTTGCTGCACACTGTGATGCTTCTGGTTCTCTCCTGTCTTTTTTTACCCACAACGTGGGTATATTAAGTTTTCCACGACGTTTTTAACATCCAGAAGAAAAGGGCAGAGACCCTATAAAATATCTTCTTCTTTACTGGCGTAGACACCGCTTACGCGGTTATGGCCGAGTTAGCAACAGCGCGCCAGTCGTACTCCTTTTCGTTGTTTGGTGCCAATTGGAGAATCCAAGTGTAGCCAAGTCCTTTTTCACCTGGGCTTCCCATCGGAGTGGAGCTCTTTCTCTTCCTCTGCCTCGGCCTAGTAAGCGTAAAGGTAGTCTTTTAATTCGCTGAACTACATATGTCAATATTGTCGTACATCTCGTACAGCTCATCGTTTTATCGAATGCGATTTTCGCCGTGGCCAATGCGCAAAGGACCATAAATCTTCCGCAGGAGCTAAGTAGCGAGAGCAACGACTGTTTGTTTGCTGATAGAAGATATTTCACATTAACCTAGTTCACTACCATATCCATCTGCTTTGCTTCCTTATCAAGTCTGGAGAGAGCAGAACTGACATCGGCGTACGCCAGCAGCTGTACACTCTTATAGAAGATTGTACGTTATCTATTCAACTCTGCAGCTCGAATTATTCTATCGAACATAAAGGTCCTTTCTGAGACGATCCGAATGGAGCTTTCAGTATTGTACAACGTCAGTTTACACAGCCGTATTAGTTTTAAGGAGATACCAAATTCAGACATAGCAGCAAAAAGGCAGCTGTTTTTCGTGCTGTCAAATTCAGCTTTAAAATCGACGAAGAGGTCGTGTGTGTCGATCCACTTTTCACGGGTCTTTTGCAAGATTTGGCGCATGGTGAATATTTGGTCAGTTGCAGATTTTACAGGCCTGAAGCCACACTGATAAAGTTCAATCAGTTTGTTGCTTTAATCTTTCACACTGTAGCCTCGATAGAACCATATATTTATACGATGTTGAGAAGGCTTATCTCACGGTAGTTGGCACAGATTATTTGTGGATTGGGAACACTTAAATGCCAATCTAATATATATAAAATATATATATGATGATTCAATTTAGCCATGTCTGTCTGTATATACGCGAACTAGTCTCCCAGTTTTTGAAATACTGTTCTGAAATTTTACACATGTCTTTTTCTACCCAAGACGCTGACAATTTTTAGGGACCGCCGGACTACTATAGCATACAGCTGTCATACAAAATGAGCCATCGAGATCAAGTTCTTGTATGGAAAACTCTCTCATTTGACGAGATGTCTTCAGGAAATTTGGAATAGGTGAGGTTAGGTCTAAGGCAACGATGCGATCTCAGAAGAAATTCTTCAGATCGGACCACTATAGCATGTATATGCCATACAAACTGACCGATCAAAGTTATTGTAAGGAATCTTTTGTATTTTTGAATAGTATTCCAGTTTCGGTGCACCGCTTTTTTGAGTTTGTAATATACATTTTTGCCAACACCTAACATTATGCCCCCGTCATCCTTGCTTATTTAATAGTGTAAGTATAAAGCTTTATCAACACCTTGGAGCTTCAAAAATTGCGAGAATATTAAATGTTTCTTCCTAACTTTTTCTAGGCTAATTAAGTTCACGGGAATGAGATGTCCTACATATAGTCAGAATATATATTTGCCATAATTATAGAATTCAATATCATATCGTTTACATTCACCAAACCACTTTCTTTTTAATTTTCCATTTTTCAACGAATCTTTTTTATTTTGAGCAGTAAGTTTGTTATAATTTTCGGTAATCTACATATATTTGGATAAAACTATTCTAAGATAACACAATTTTTCTTCACATTTTGGTTTCAAATGCCACACATGCACACACTTTTGACTTGTGTACTTTTTTGTTTCGCTTTGTTATAGGCTTAACAATATGTGGAATCGGTAGAAGTTTTGGTACATGTAGTACTGCGGCCCAAACTGGTGGTCGTAGGCCCGGCAATGGTGGCGGCAACACCGTCAATACGCAACCTGCCGCAGGCTATCAACATCAGGCGGCCTTAACTCTGCCTTTGGCAACGGCGCTAACTCGTACAGCTGCAATTAAATCACAATTTTTAGGAAATATTAACTTTTAATCAGACGTCTAGCCCGAAACGCTGATACTTAGACAAATGCTGGAATATGCCTAGCATACCTTACCGCTACCAGCCGCCAGCCAGCAATCCGAAAATACCAGCTCAAGACCAATCCAATCCGCGCAATCAAAACGAAAAAACGAAAATAGAAGTCTGAGCCTACCAATCAAGCGAGGCACAAACTCAAGTGGTCTATCCAATCGATGCTAATCGAGCTCTCGACCGTTAGCTTAGAGCCGTCTTAAAAACACATACATCCTTAGAGAGTACTCGTATACTCTCGAAGTAGTAACAAATTTAAGCCCACATCTTACGTAACTATTCGTAGTCCGTATCTAGTAGTATATATACTCGTATGTTTCGAACCCATAAACCAAGTTGATAATAGTCGTAGGAATATACTCGTTGGTAGCCGTTGTTCGTTCGTTCGTTCGCTTGTTTGTTGGCTTTTGTGATTGATTGTTGGTTCGTTATTTCACTCGAAAAGTCGTCTTAGGCTAGCAATAAAGTTTAAAAATGCAGTTACCGAAGTAGAACTTTGATCTTCTAGAAGTTGCGGTTGTAAACAGTCATTTATATAATCACTAAAGTCGACAGCTTTATAGCTATAGTCATTTAAGAATGTTTTACTTGAATAACACCAAATGAATTGATCTCATAGTAAAACTGTTCACACATAAATACGTACATAACCTACAATATACAATATACACAGTATTTAACATAAAAAAATTCTGAAATTCATTTGACTATCGATATTCGAATACATATTAGTTCCTTTATCATATAACTACACTTTCTTTGTTGCAATATTTATTAAAGGTAAACATATAATGCTTTGAAACTTTGATTGAAGTAAAAATTTTGTATCGAATTAATTTATATAGCTAAGTTTTCTTGCAAATTTTAGTGAGAACATGATAGCAAAGTTACATTTTGTTTTATTAAATGAACTCTTCTTTTCTTAGTACTTTTCGATATATGTTTTTTCGCTAGATTCCATTGGATTACAGCATGCTACAAATTTCTTTCAAAAACTAGAAAAACAACCTTACTTATTAAAAATTCCTTTAAAAATTTATTTTTTGCAAACTTACAGTTTGATTTTTATTATACTTGCCCTGAAGTGGGTAAATTACAATGTTTGCCAGGAAATTCGTAATATCTCGAAGGAAATGTTGGAGACCCTTTAAAGTATGCATATAAATGATCAGCCGCACGAGCTGAGTTGACTTAATCAAGTCCGTCTGTATATACGCAAACTAGTCCCTCAATTCTTGAGATTTCGATCTGAAATTTTGTACATGTAATTTTCTCCACAGTAAGCTACAATTTTGACGTAACCGTTGATATCGGACCCCTATTGCACATAGCTGCTAACTGACCAGTCGAATTCAAGTTCTTGTAAGCTTCTGAAAACTTTTTTATTTGACAAGTCAACTTCCCGAAAATTGGCATGGATTATCTATTATCTAGGTATCGATAAAATATCCGAAGAAGTGGTTCATATTGGACCACTATGTCATATAGCTGTCACACAAACTGAACGATCATACTCAAGGCCTTAAATGGAAAACTTTTTTATTTGATAAGCTATCTATACGAAATTTGACACGAAGTATTGCCAAAGGTAACGGTACAATATGCGAAGAAATTGTTGAGATTGGACCACTATTGCATATAGCGGTCATACAAACTGACCGATCGAAATCAAGTCCTCATATGGAAAACTTTTTTAATTTGACAAGCTACCTTCACCTAAATCGATATGGATTATTATCCAAGGTATCGCTCATATATCCAAAGGAACTGTTCAGATTGGAAGACTATATCATATAGCTGTCACACAAACTGAAGAATCAAACTGAACTCCTTATATGGAAAACTTTTTTATTTGAAGAGAAATTTTACACGAAGTATTTTCCAAGACAACGGTACGATATGTAAAGAAAATTTTAAGATCGGAACACTAAATCGCATAGCTGCCATACAAACTGACCGGTCAAACTCAAGTTCCTGTATGTAAAAATTTTTTATTTGTCAAGCTATCTTCATGAAATGCGGTATAGATTATTATCCAAAGCATTGCTTTAATCTCCAAAGTAATTATTCAGATCGGACAAATAAAGCATATAGCTGCCATATAATTGATCGATCAAAATTAAGATAAAGACAGTTTTTATATATTTTATGTTATAAAAAACGCACCTGTGAAGGGTATTATGGCTTCCAGGTTCGGATGCAATGTTCTTAGTTGTTTTTATTTAATTTAAGGAACCACAGGTAGTGTGCATATATACTTAAAAGTTTAAATTGATCATATGTATATCAAATTTAGAAAAGTATATATGCGGAGTATTCTACAAGAAAACAGAAAAAAATCAAAAAGCTAGTGCGGCGGTCTCAAAAAATTGGCATATGACCATACCAGTGATTTCAACGCTCCTAGCAATTGGAAATCAAAAAAAACATATTGATTTCGCATAATGTTACAATGTGTGGTTTCATGGAACAGTTGGAAAAAAAATCGCGAAAAGGCGACTCCCTGAACAAATACAAAACATTTTTTGTACAACTTATTTTAGTATTTCGAATTTATTAAAATAGTAAAAATTTAAATTTGGCGTTATGAATAGTTTCAGATATAGAGAAGTCTATAAGCAATACTCTCTAAAAATTTCAGTAAAACCTGTTCATTTTATAGTTTCAGACATAGACAAGTCTATTAAAAAATAAAAAATTTCTAAAAATTTCAATTAAACCGGTTCAGTACAACCTGAACAATCCTGGGGATCGTTTTGAAAAATATTGTTTCGAGAAAAAATCGTTTAACGGTTTATTTTCGGCAGCACCAGTTCGGATGTCGGGCATGTGGCTATATCTCCGAAAAAAAAATAATTATTTGAATTTTGAAAATCCTCAGTTAGACGTACTATATACTTCAATAGTTAAAAATTGATAATATAAAAAAATCTTTTTTTTTCTTCAAACTGATTTTTTTTTTATGGGCATTAACATTCTTGTTCAAAGATTATTTTCAGTGAAAATTCTACCAATTTGCAACTGAATTAGCCAAAATTTTAGTTTGTAGACATCAAAGATGGCCAATCTACACTTGAGCGTACTACAATTGTATGCTAATAAAGCATTGTAGCTATGAAAAAAAGCATAAATTTAACAAAATTCCTTAACAAAAATCTAGCATTCTACATGCAGTCTATAAATTATTCCGCAAAGTGTTGCCAACTCTAAAGCACTTTAGTCTATTATATAAGAAAATATTGTACATGCACTTAATTAAATGCCAAATTTAAATTTTGCGACCGTCGAAAACTGCTCAGTTTGCAACAAATGCTAGAAAATTGCCATACACACACACACTTGCATAGAATATACCCTAAAATACAGTCAAAATAAAAATGTGCATACACACTTCAATAGAGTACAGCGTCTTTAGCATCTCACAAAGCGTGCTCAGCGTAAAAAACTTTAAACACAAATTAATACAGCCTGGACATGCGTGCAATATTAAGCCATATGTATATATTTATACTCGTATATATATACGATATAGACACAATGTAGCTTATAACCTTAATTCACACACTAGTCCCGCAATAACGCCGTTAAATACATTAACAACTGTTTAGCATACACACATATAAAAATATTAATATAAATACATACATATATAGTATATTATATATACCATCTGTAGTTGAAGTAGTAGTGTGCGATTATATAGCATTTAATGAGCAATTCATTTATATATCAATAAACAATAGTTACATACAAACGTATTATACTAACAGACCCTTCCTTATAAGCATATAATATATAGACATAGCTATAGTACCCTTACATGCATATAATATATAGTTATAGCTCTAACCCGTAGCCTTTCGATTTTTCTTTTTTATATATATACATACATATATTTATTTATATAGCAGTAGTTGTCCCATACTTACGACCAAAGTCTTCCAAAAAGTAATTTTTTGTTTCATTTTGTATAAGAATAAAATGCCGACAATTATTTAGCGTAATTTCTGCTTCATTTGTGAAACCGTTAATTAATATGTAGCTATTCGTCTGCACATTAATTTATGCCGTATGGTATTTTCTTTATCCCGTGTCATTATGCTTTCATTATTTTCAAAACATACATACATATGTATGTACAACTCATATTTAGGTGTATAACACTTTTTGATATTAGCTAGCCATTACTCAGTTCTTGCTTTAATTTCATAATGTTTATGACAAAATAAAAGCATATAGTTTACTTATACATTAGGGTGGGTCAAAAAAAATTACATTTTTGTGTGCTTGGTATACTGAAAAATATGTGCTTAGGCAATTCTTCGAAAATTTATCCAAAAATGAGTTCTTAATTGTAATGGTTTCCATTTCTATTCTATGTTTCTATATTTCTATTTTTTCTATGTTTCTATATTTTTTTAGGTTTCTATATTTCTAGGTTTCTATTTTTTCTATGTTTCTGTATTTCTATTTTTTCTATGTTTCTATTTTTTTCTATGTTTCTAACTCTTTCTTATCAATAGTTAGAAAAATTCATATTTCTCTTACAACTAATTTTCTATTTCTATTTTTTCTATGTTTCTATTTTTTCTATGTTTTGAACTTTTCCTTAGCTTTAGTTAGAAAAACTCATATTTCTCTTTCAACTAATTTTCTAGTTTTATTTTTTCTATGTTTCAATTTTTTTCTATGTTTATATGTTTCCACCATTTTCTTATCATTAGTTAGAAAAATTCATATTTCTCTTTCAACTAATTGAAAAAATATCTCATTTCATAGGTTTTGTAAGTAATTGAATGCTCTACAAAATCGTCTCTTACGGTTTTTTCGTCAACATAACAGTTAGAAGATATTGGAGGTTGAAGTTTGACTTCACTTTAAATCCCAATTTCAAAGAAAATTTACTACTCTCCACAAAACTCTAAACTTTTCTAGCTGAAAATAAGTAAAAAAGCACACAGCTTTAAAGCGAAGGACCCTCACGTTACAATTAAGAGATCACACTTGAGAAGAAAAAAAGAAAAAGTTGAAATCTTTAATACGAAGGACCTTCCCGTTGCAATTAAGAGCTCTTTCTTGTAGACATTTTCGTAGCAGTGCCTAAGAACCTATTTTTCAGAGTACAAAAAAAAATTGTTTTTTTTTTGGCCCACCCTAATATACACTCTAAAATATTACACGAGTAGTTAAAACAAATATTTAATGGAAAGAAAATTCCCAAAAAAAAGCTGTAAAAAAACTACAAGTGTTAAGAAAATCTATATTTAAGGGCGAAAGGGCGCAACATTTTTACATGGATGAATTATATTCTTACTGCGAATTTGTTAGTTAAAGAAAATTTTTTAAGCAAATAACAAAAACGAAAAATAAGCAAATAAATTATCCATCCATTTTTTCTGCGAAACTTGAAGAGCAACACAAAATGAAAATTTTAAAAGCTATGCAACATGAAGAAAAATATAAAAATTAAATGCTAAAAATAATATACACTTACATATATTTAAGAAGCTTTACATGAAGAATTAACAAAATTTTAGCTATAAAGAAATTTAAGTGCAGATTGAATACCAGACACTGGCGTACCGTAAAGAAGTTGGCTTTAACTATCAACAGTGAGCCGATGCGACAGGCACTCGGCAGGGATGATTTTGAAAAGTGAAAGACATGAGTATAAAAAGAGCAAGGGATGAGTGTGTTTTTCCCAAGCTTAGACAAATAATTAATTAAAATTATATTAATTAAAAATTTATTTGCGTTAAAAACCAAGAATGATAGAAACAAGATTGCGCCATCGTGACGTCACAGGCTATAGAATGAGGTTATAAAATGAGTGCAGACAGCATAGAAACAAAAAAAATCTGTAAATTCTGACGTCACCTCCAAAAATTTGTCTTTTTAGTGCTTGTCAGTGACAACTGTCAAAGTCTAAACCAAAGAAGTGACGTCATTACTTGGCGCAATTTTGCCTTCTATCATGCTTGTCAAAAATTGTATTGTTGAGCTTGTATGCATATCTCTCGCTCTCATACTAGCATCACACTTTGATAACAAAAGCAACACGCTCAGCTGCTGAGCGACACTTGCAAGCAACCAATCCAATCAGTCTTTGCTGAGTGCACTGCCCGCTGCAGTTTCGTTTAAGATTAGCTAACTCACTCGTACGTACATGTATGCTCGTCAAGGTTTGGCTGCTAAACGGTTGCTAGAAAATGTTACTTAGATATCGCTACACTCTTATAAATTAAGGTGATCAAAAACACAAAAAAAAAAAAATCAAAACTGGTTTACATGAAATTCATTTATTGACCGCTTCAAGCATAAACACATATGAAAAAAAGCTTAAGGAATCACAAAAGAAAACTAACAACAAATAAGTTAGCTAAGACGTAAGCAGATAAAACCCAAAAAAGTAATTGAATGAAATTTGTTGAACAACAACGGCTTTGCATAGTTATAAATCGCTTAATTGTACATTCAATTGCTTTATGCAACAGTAAATTGCCCATTCTTAACCGTACAAAAACTTATTGATAAACCGTATGTGGTCGAGCGGGAAGAAATTTGCAAATGTTTACGTATACTCGTATAAATATAAATCGATTGTATGAAATCTATAAGAAACTCACACAAAACTGCTTGAAATTATACATACATACATATATATATTATATGCAGACATAATTACATGCACACATACATATAAATATATATATTTATTCTGTGATTTTATGATATGATGGATTAACAAATGCAAACGAACGAGATCCATAAAATGAAACTCAATATTATTTGCTTGCTCTAAGTCATAAATCCGCTAATGAGAAATAATCAATAAATGCTTGCAAACATATACCCATATACAAAAAGTAACCGTTTGTTTAACTGGTTTTTTAACTGAGACTTAAATGGAAATTGAAAAATTAAAAAAAAAAACTGCTTTGATTTTTAGCTTAATATCGAACAATATCAGTTTTATTTTTATTTAAGGGTCACACCAAAATATTACACCATTATTCAAGACGTTTTTTGGGATTAATGCCACTTGTGGTGTTCCTGAATGGGGTGCCGTATTTATCCTGCCGATCAGAATCCAATACTTGACCGTAGTATATGTGGGAACAGTTTTCCACGAAGTACGCAATTCCCAGAGATAATTTTCTATTTTATTGCTATATACAAGTATATTTGGACAAAACATTTGTATATTAAATACCTTGGTATTTATAATGATCAGCCCTGCGAGCTGAGTCTCTTTTGCCATGTCCGTCAAGCTGTCCTTCTATATATAAGCAAATATATCCCACAGTTATCGATATATCGATCTGAAATTTTGCATACGTCCTTTCCTAACTAAGAAGCTACACATTTGTCAGAACCGCCGATATCGGTCTGCTATAGCATATAGCTGTCATACAAACTGACCGATTAAAATCAAGTAACTGTATGGAAAATTTTTTCATTTGACGAGATATCTTCACCAAATTATGTACCAATTATTATACAAGGTAACACTACAATATCGGAGCATATTGTTCAAATCGGACAACTATAGCGGTTACCTGCCATACAAACCACTCAATCGAACTCATGTCTTGTATGGAAAAATTTTTCATTTGAAAAGCTATCTTCTCCAAATTTGGTACAGATTATTATGCAAGACAACACTACGATCTGTCAAAAAATTATTCAAATCAGACTACTATAGCTCATAGCTGCCAAACAAATCGATCAATCGAACTCAAGTCTTGTATGGAAAACCTTTTCATTTGAAGAGGTATCTTCTCAAAATTTGGTACAGATTATTAACCTAAGCAACGCTATAATCTGACAATAAATCATTCAGAAAGGATCACTATAGCTTATAGCTGCCATACAAACTAACCGGTCAAAATCAGAATAAAATTCTTTGTAAACCCATTTGTGCTATTAAAAATGCAACTCTGATGGATATTATAGCTGCGATACAGCCAAAGTTGACATTTACTCTGATTCTGAATTTTGTTTTTTATTATTTTTTTGTTTTTTTGCTGAGCCTCATAATGCTGTTTTGACGACTAAAATCACATGTATGTTAGTGTAAAAGCGTATATATTTAAATTAAGAACTTAGGTATCGTTGGACGAGCTTGCACATATACTACGACAACTACCACGAGTGAATTGCTGGAGAGGAACTAAATATGGAGCTTGGAGGCGACCAACCAACTAGCAGCTGCGCAGCAGATATCAATAAGGTCAGGTAGTCCTCAATTACTAGATTAGAGCAGTTAAATAAATAGTTTGTACTTTTGGTATTTGCAATTATAGCCAATTACCGTTGTTAGTGTATCCAGAAACCGTTTGTTCTCTCCATTAATTAATTTTTTTTTTTTTGTAAATCGAAAATATATCGATTAGCTTACCACAATCTTTTAATTAATATGAAATGTATTTTAATGAAAATAATGTTGTATTGTGTACTTAACATATGGTAGATAGACGTATACATACTATATATAAATCCATTGTACTGTACTTAAATAAAACATGCAATTGCCATAGCTAGTGTGCAAACACACACACACACACAAATACATATGACTGTCTGTTGATTGTTGATTGCTCTGTAAACTGTACTCAGCTGAAATTATGTAAAGTAACTAATGAAAACGCCATAGACTGGAATTATGTAGTAAATAGTTTTAATGATATGCATAAAAACCAAACTAGTGTACGCATATATACATATGTATATTAGGGTTTCCGTTTTTGCCCAAATTGATTGGTTTTCGGCACCTGAATTTTCCGTATTTGCCATTAGAAACGTTTTACATGTGATTTTTTTACCTCTTGCAATAAATTTATTATAAACAAATTAAACAAATTTACAACATTGAAGAGAGAATTTTCGAATACAAAATTTTTCGATGTACAAAAAAGGTATTAACAATTTTTTACAAAAAAAATATTACTTTAAAAGTTATACGCAATTAAAATTATGCATCAAATGTACTGCAGCATGTAGTACACCATGTCGTATGAGCAACATCAAATATACGGCAACATAGTACACCATGTCGTATGAGCAACACACAGTAATCAAATCTCTTGTATGAAAGCTCCGACTATTTGATGTATAATTTTAACTGCGTTAAACTTTTAAAGTAGTGATTTTATGGAAAAAATTGTTAAGAACATTTTGTGACACAGAAAATTTTGTACTGAAATAGTATTTTTTCAAGGCATGCACCACTGGTTTAAAGCAAAAAATCACATGTTAAATACATGAGAAAGTAAAGTGATTTAGTCATGCTTTAAATATAACAGTTTTTTTGCGTTGCCTGCTGTTTTTAGCACAAAAACTGAAGCTGTAGCGGTCACCCTAATGTACATACATATATGAACTAATTTTTACATATATACACTACATACACACGTTTCATAGCCAAAGTCAGATATATTTAGTTTCACATATAGTAAAACCCTAAATATACTTTTAAAAAGATATATATAGGAATGTATGTATGTATGTAAAATATATTTATTTAGTGGTAAAAACCAACTGTGAAGTATGGTACTTGATTGAAGTAACTAGTTACGAATCAGTGAATATCGAACTAACCGAAACTACCCGAAAAAGTATTGAGCTCAACTAATTGTAAAATGTATACTTATTTAGTTATTTAACATCAAGAGCTAGTGGTTCTAATTATTTTTTTTAGTGTTTCTTTCAATGAAAAAATGTACGAATGTAACTAAAAACGTTAGCTTCTGTCGTAATTTTTGGTATATCGTCACCTAAAATGCAAAACAACGTATCCTCAAAAGAATCAAAAATGAGTTTTTTATGCGTTACGATTCACTACATCACACATTACATATATGTATGTACGTAGCATACAATTTTCAGCTTCTGCTCAGCCATAACCAATATATAACCAATACATAACTAATATATAACCAATGCATAACTAATATATAACCAATACATAACTGGTATAACCAATACATAACCAATATATAACCATTTTGTAACCAAAACTCAAATTTTGTTTCATGATGAGTGTTTTCTACTATATCGTTTTGCCTTCGCCTGTAAACTTATGAAAAGTGATGTTACGTTATTTTGCATTTTAGGTTACGATATAGTACATTAAACCTTATAACAAATTAGTAAGGAACTGTTTTATTATACATATATTGAGAAAATTGACAGCTCTTAGTTGTCAAAAAACAAAGCATATTTGCATGAAAAAAAAAATGTTTACTTAGTCGCACTTGCAGTGTTCACTGGCTGCACTGGTAATGCCTAACTAGTTCATTTCACTGCAGCGTAGTAACAAGTTCTAATGGCATATATGTCCGCATTCGTATAAGTGTACATGCATAATATATGTATTTAAATATTTGTTGCATTACAACTAATATTAATTGCGTTTTCAATACATACAAACGCGCAAATGTGTGTGCCACAGTTACACTTTTGCAATTCAATTAGAATAATCGGTTAGTCGCGAAAAATTCCAATTGTTTTTCGTTTGGTCATTTCCTCTGCCTTATGTAAACAAGCAAATAACTTTCAGCATTTTTACGGTTCAATAAAATTTAATTATTTACAAACTAATAAACCAAATTATTTTAGCAAAAATCTTAAATCGGTTAAATACTGTGGTTGCAGCATGCGAATTGCCATAAAATGCAATATTATACAACGATAGTATGAAATACTTGCAGTTTAGTGCAAATAATTTTTACCAGTTCACATAAATACTCTAAAGTAAGGAGTAGTCATTCTTATGGAGATACTTTTAGGTTCAGTGTATTTAGTTTTTTTTTTTTTTTAATCAATTTAAGTTGATTATAACATCAGCTCAAATGCAAAATAATACAGCATCCCTTTTCATAAGTTTACAGAGAGTTTAATAGAAACCACTCACATTGTAACAAAATTTGAGTTTTGGTTATAAATAAGTTATATATTGGTTATACATTAGCTATATATTGGTTATATATTGGTTATATATCACACCGGAAGCTGAAAACTTTATGCTACATATATATAATATGAAGTAGTGAAACGGAAACAATAAAAAAAACTCGATTTCAAATTTTTTTGATGTTACGTTGTTTTGCATTTTAGGGGACAATATGCATTGTTATGATTTTTTTTAATTTCAAAAATTTTATTATTATTTCAAAAAAATTTTCTTGTCGAGAAATTCAAAAGTTGAAAAGCCACTTCTACTTATTGCCATCCTAAGGTACATTCGTATTAAATTCGCCAAATTGGACTTTTGTCTTTATCGAATCTGCATTTGTTTCAGTCCCAAAGCTTCTAGTATTCATACTCCAAAAGTTTTGAGTTCAAAAATTAATAAAAAATTTAGCAGCGACAATACCAATAATAAGCAGATTGAATAATTTTCTTAACTGATTGTCACAAATAAAAGTCTGTTTAAAAAATTCTGAACATTTATTAAATCTAAAATTTTCTTTGAATATGTAGTAGCCCCGTGTTAAGCTCGGTTAAGGCATGATTATCATCATTGTCAATATAAAGTCATCAATGCGCTATCGCAAAGTATAAGGCCCGTTATATGAGCGCATTATTTCGAATTGCTACTCAATTTAATTCTTTAGAAAACATTCATTTTATCTCTCAAAGAATATTAGCTGTGTTCGATTCGCCAAGCATTGGAGAGTAGCGAGTCGAACAAGCTATACCAGATGTTTAAACAAGCGAGCAGCACTTGCGGTGTTAACAGAGGTTGTGAGGTGAATTCCCCGAATGAAATGTTAAAAATGTTCGCTATCGAACCTGCGCCTTCTCATTGTTTTATGTGCTCTGGTGCAACTCTGTGCTATCATGTCTTCTGATGCTTTGCAGCAATGCAGCTGAGAGTATATTTTATTCCGTCATGAGTCTAGGGATCAGCATGCTAGAATTGTTTGGCATAATGTACAGCCTCATTTATGAATAATTATTAGACTTTTTAATCTACATAAGAGGAAATTGGCGTATTTAAAAGTTTATATATTCGCGATTGACCTCTCGAAATCCTACAGAAAAAAGTTACTACTAAATCTCGGTCATCAACTTCGCGTAACTACAATAGCAATGTACTTATCTGTATTCCAATATTTCAATATTTGTATAGAATGATCGGATACAGTTCATTCAGATGTAGGAACACAAAATAATAGATTGGCGCTCTTGTATCGTCGTTGAGACTTCAGTTGATGAAATACGTGCGGATAGCTCCAAAATGTGTCTCAAGTTGAATTAAGGGATCGTCTTAGTGTGACCCTCCGAAAAATCACAGATTTTCGCTACTCTTTTTTTAATGTTGAATTAAACAATCGCTATTCTTTCTTTAATGCTGAAATGAAATAATCGGTCCGGTTTTTTATAAGTAATAACATTCATCACAAATATGAAAATATTTTTTTTATGTTTATTTATTGGGTCTATAATAGTTAAATAAATTGTTGAAATAACACGTAACAAAAAAGGTTCTGTACGATGTCCACTATTGCGGCCGCAATTTTGATCTAAAAAAACTGTCAAAAAGATTATTAATCTGTAATTTGAACAAAAAGTATCGATTTTGGCGCTTTTTTTCAACAGTTTTTGTAGAAAAAAATCTTATTTTTTCGAAAAAAAAGCTTCTTTTGTGCGATAGCGTATGACGATAAAAATGTTTCGTCCAAATTGAACTAGATATCTTCAAAAATCTTCCTTTGAGAGTAGAAACTGCTTTGAAAAACACCATTCTGAGAAAAGCGAGTTTAAAGTCACTGTTCCCTTTCTACAAGAAACGCTGTAGCGACCGTAATAATTTTAATTTCGATTTCAAAATTTGAGAAAATGTTTATTACAATGTATAATATCTGATAATGCAAAAAAAAATGATTTTTCGATTTTTCACACTAAGACGATTTCTTAAGTTTGCCACGAAATTTTTATCACCCCAAAGGAAATGTCGAATAACCTATATGATATTTTAATAAATAGTCACCATGAATAGCTGATTTGATTTAGCCATGTCTGTAAGTCTATCTGCCAGTCCGCGTACTATTTCGCCTGTTTTTGAGATATCGATATGATTTGCGCACGTCTTTTTTCTCCCCAAGAAGCGCCTCTTTAGTCGGAACCACCAGAATTGGCTCACTATAGATTTAAATGATTGTCATGAAAACTTTTTCATTTGAAAAATATATTTAAAAAAATTTACAGAAATTATTTTTTAAGGCAATCATGCAATCTCCGAAGAAATTGTTGAAATCGCACCACTATAGCATATAACTGCCTTAAAAACTAAACGATCAAAATGCAGTTTTTGAAAAATTTTCTATTTGGCAATATATCTTCACTACAATTTGGTATGAATTATTGCTTTATGTTTCGTTTATTTCCATGTCCCTTTTTGTGGAGCGACTGTGAAGATTCCAAGTTTTGCAAAGTTCTTCTCCACTTGGTCTTTCCGACGGAGTGGAGGTCTTACTCTTCCTTTACTTTCCCCGCTTCATATCACCAAAGTCTAATATGGGATTCCAGCAAAGTAAAGCTAATGCTGAAAGATAACATTTATTTTTATTGCTAATTTCAGATTCAGGCCAAGCGAGTAATAACTACAACTACAAAACAACTTGAAGTATACAAAATTCACTGTTTGTAACTCCAATTGGAATAATCAGACATTTAGAAACAACTTTTAAATTGTTTTCCACATTATTTACGAGCTATTGGCAACAAGGGTGGCTTATATGACTGGGTTATACATATTATGTGGATCCGCAAAATCTTCTAGGGTTTTTAGCTGTGTCTAATAGAAGTTTTTTCATCATAGTGACATTTGCAATGCTTTTATAAGTTCTAATAATGGATTCATAATTAAGTGTTAACCATTATATAACCAATTAGTTTAACTAACGTAGTACATATATATTTTTTATGTGTTTGTAATTGTGTTAGGGGTTAAATTTATATTACATAAACTCATGGGTATATGCTTTAACATTTACCAACGACAAAATTCTAACTTTTGCATTTTGTCGATTTTATTTACATTAAACAAATACATGCATAAGTAGTTGAACCTGTTCCAGTACTCGTTAACATCATAACCACTAACCACTTTATTCGTTACGTGTTTGCTTACATCTTTACACTTTTTTCCTAACGATTAGTTCATTCTACTATATTTCGTTCTTAAAACAAATACTTACTCATATATATTCGTAAATTCAATTCAATACCCGTTCTTAAGTACGTTTGTAATTTTTCGAAATACTCAAGAAATATTAAAAATATACAGTTGAACTAGTTTTGCAATTCATAGCTCAGTGGTAGCGAAGTTATTTGTCCAACGTAACTAATGCATCGTATTTTCAACTTTCTTCTTTTCTTTTCTTCTATTCATCGCATGTTTTCCTCGTACTCACACTGTATGAAATCATTAGTGGATCTAACTAATGGACAACTAACGCCGAACAACAACACTCCTCTTCTCACTCAGGCTCTTTCAGGTAAGTTTTCGCAATTACAAATATCAATGTTGAATATTATTGCCAAATACAACAATGAAAGCGTTTTATATTGGAGGGAAGAGAAACAGTAGATTTATGGTTTTGAAAAGACTTTTTTATTCACAATACGGACTTAATATTATATAGTATATAATCACTATAATAACTGTATATCTGTAAATGCTATTCGAACTTCTTCTTGGCCGGGCAATGGAACGTCCAACGTCATCGATTGGGGAATCGGGTTGACCATCTCCTGGTGTTATGCTGTCACCGCCATTCAGCAAGCTGAAGAAGTATTCCCTGCACAATTTCCGTCTGACGTGGGCATCAGTCGCTAGATCACATCTAGGGGTTCTACAAGAGGATTTTTCGGACAAAGAAACTTTCTGTTAGTCGCCGCATTTTTTCGTACAATTTCCGAGCATTACCTCTGTCGGCCAGCTTGTCAAGCTCTTTATACTTTATATTTCGGCCTCTCTCTTTTTTTATCTGCAAATGCGTCTCGCTTCCCTCTTCAGCTCTAGATATCTATCCTATCCCGCACATTTTGTGGTCGATTGTAGCGTTACGAAGTAGGCAGTCTGTTTTCTCTCCACTGTGACACGACAGTCCTCATCGTACCAGCTGTTCCTCCGACCTTTACGCAAACCAATGGTTTCGCTTGCAGCTGTACGCAAGGAGCTTGAAACGCCGTCCCACAGTTCACTTATAACGAGTTGCTGATGAATGCTTTTAAAAAGCAGAAGTACAATTTGAGTAAAGAAACATTCGACTGTCTGTTATGATTGCAGCTTCTCGACGTCGAGCCTCGATCATTTGTTGACGGACGTGCTTTACTGTACAGAGGCGTGTGCGTACCTTCGCTACAATAAGATAGTGATCCGAGTAGATTTTATATCTTCGGAGGGTATGCACGTCAATGACACTGAAGACGTGGCGTCCATCTATCAAAATATGATCGATCTGATTACGAACTTTTCTATCCGGTGGCAGCCAAGTTGCTGAATTTTCTTGTACTGAGATCTAATACTACAGCCAACCATATTTCGGGCCCGGCGAAGTCGATCAACCTCAAACCATTTGGCAATGTTTCATCATGGTGGCTGAATTTAACGACCATTGTCCATCTAAAGTCAAAATATCTTTGGTCACATCGTCCTTCACTTCCGTCGGGACTTTGGTGCAAATCAGCGATATGTTGAAAACGTTCATCCAGAGTCTCTCTTCCGTCTTGAATTTCACACTGAATTTGCGCTCCTTTATATGGTCACTGTCGTAAATGCCACAAAGACCTACTCGATTCCGTGCTTATCGCACTCCTTTGACGACGGTGATGTCAGCCTTTACTCTTACGAGGACATCAAGCAGCTGGGTAGTGGCACCTTACCAATTAATTGACCGGACATTCAAGATACATGGCCTTAAATTGTAATCCTTATTACGTTTGGTCGTTATCAAAACTGGGTCTTTCATCCGAGGCTGTTGTCGCCTTTCCTTTGGGAGTGGTTTCCACGTGGCGGGGAAAATATCAAAACTCTAGAGAAACATTAATACTAAGAATGGAGAAACTTGAACCTCATTATGAAAATTGTTTTACAATAAGGCATTATACAACAACCAAACGTGGATCGAAAAGTTCAAAAATTGCATAAAAAATGTGATGAAGGCATATGCGCCTTTAAAGTTTTAAAGCGAAATAAACTCAAAACTTTCATAATGTCATAATGAAGTATAAAGAAAGCGTTGATAACAGACAAAAGTTACAGATTTATTATGAGCCACAGACTTGATTGAAACAGTTTATCTTATCGTACATATATTATTAATAGTAGCTAGAAAATATTTTTATCCTTAAACAGACAAAAGTCCAACTCATTCCAGTGTTAAGAGATACATATTTTTATCGGATCCACTATTGATTATTTACGACTCATTACTCATCTACACACATTTCTTGCAGTGATGAACAACTATCAAGCTGCCGCTGCAGCAGCCCATAGCTTTGGACCTTCTGCTTCGCCACACACTGCGACCACGCGACAAGGCTTCCCTTCGACTAACTCTCCTGGGCCCACCATTGACATGTACAGCTCAACTGGCGCTGACAACGTCGGCTACGTACAGGCAACAAGCCCACAACCTTCTGGATTTCCTATAGCTGTGAGTCGGGCACCATTAAACTATAGCCCGGTAAGTCAAATTAGTATATTTACTTGGAACATTTGAAACAATTTCTTTGATTTGCTCTAACTTCTCTAATATTAAGTAAACTGATGCCGCGAAACGAGTAGTTTCTTTTTCTAATAAATTTTGCTTATTATTTTATGAAATCATGGAAATAACTACGAACTTGTGCAACCACTTTTCAGTCCATGTTTGTCGATTCGAGTGCGTTTTTACGTTTCAAATAATTTCGAAGCATTCACAATAATTTTCAAAACATATAACTAGTTCAAGTACAAATTTCGACAGTTCAAGATTACTACTTTATTCTTGGATATTTTTTTTTTTCATTATCTTCAAGTAACACAAAACTCACTAAAATATTCAGATCATTTTTTACGTAAGTAATATCCAATATTTAATTGAATGCTTTACCAAATGACTTAAGCAGAGTAAAAACTTTAAATCGTATATTATTTAGTTCGTTTTCAATACAGTTACTATATAATTTTCATATAAAATTTTGTTGGTCAGTCATACAAAATATTTCACAAATAATAAATGAAAGATCTATTGCTTTCTCTTTTTCTCTACCTCTTTCTTTTTCTTCTTTTGCTTTGCACAGATATATTCGTTGAACTTTGCGATGGCTAACATATAAAATGAATAAGACTGATTAACCAACAAAACATAGAAAGAAATATAAGCAGTTGCACAAGGTAGGCGGAGTCTAAAGCTGAAATAACGATTTAGCCAAGAATTTTATCGAAAATCTTTTTTATTTCTTATTCCAATAACGTATTAAAGGAGACATACCTGCTAGGGAGTTGTGGGCGGGTAGAGGTCAGTGAGCTTTTTTACGGTTGGGACAGAGCTTGGGGAGAAGATTGCTGTAGGTACCCCTACTATTGTCAGGAACTCTCTATCAACTTCAGTTTCTGACTACCTAACTATAGCAGTGTTTTTCAAACCAAGGTCGGATCGTGCGCTGTCTCAAGATCTTTTTGGCTCAAGACCGCTTCTAAGAGATCCAGTGAACCCTTTGTCCTCAATAAGGCTCTTCTCTGTCTAGTTGAGGAGTTCTGACAGGCCTGTGCCGCATCGGGCAAGGTGTGGAAGCTATATGGGCGAAGACAAGGTGGAAACAAGAGAGATTAAATACTTGGAAGCTCAAACTTTCGGATATTCCACCGAACTGATACGAATAGAAATTAAAAGTTTAAGCAAATTTGTATAGACCACATAGAATCGAGCAGAGGAGTTCTATTTTTTGGCATCACAAAGGACTGCAAATGGTATTTCAAATGCGATCTCTGTATCAGCCACCAAATCTAACCTAACTTAGTATGTTGAGTTTATACCTGGTATGACGGCGTGATTAACAGCCGGGCTTTGAAACTTAATATGTATAAGAACTACCGGTCCTTTGTAATGGCAGATGGAGATTTTAATACGATCTAAGTTTACGAAACTTGATATCTAAGTTTGATATTTCATCTAGTCCGTTGAACTGCGAAGCTTCTAGACATCTAAGCCGTGTTCTAGATAAAGCTGAAAGAAGCAGAAGAGATGTTCCAGTGTCTCTCTCTCTCTATCTCTTGACTATTTCTCTGCACTGCATCGTGCTGTGTCATCGTTGGTGAACGTATACGGCTCGCATGTGATGTCAGTAAGATATGACCATTAACTAGGCCAACAAATGTCCTACAATCTTCACGCGACCGTGTGAGAAAAAAGCATGCCTATTTCCCTTTATTCGCATGCACATGATCTTCGAGATCATACATGCCTTTAAAGCATTTATGGGGCGTCTGTTGGACCTATCGGAAATTTCATTATCTATCAATTTTACCAACTTGCGTAATACCTGAGCTGGTTCAGAAGCCTAGCAGATGACAATTTCATCGACTCTTTCGACTATTATATGCAGCCATTTTGCGGCAGTCCCATATCTACTGCTTCCCAGTATTGCGTTGACGAAATTATTGCTTTAATTGCCGCCTGGCTTTCAACGCCTATATTGTTGTTCTTTATGGCGTTTCCTGTGTTTCTAGTTATTTTAGCAGCTTTCCGGTTGTCTAGAAACCTTCATGCTTAAACATACTGCAGTATTCCGGCAGCTTGAAAGATTCCTTGAGATCTAGGCCGCACAAGAGATCCCATCGCCCAACCCATCAGCCATTTTGGATCCGTCCGTGTAGGTATTTTAAGTTCTGCTGGTGGTTCGTTTGCCCTGCGCCATCCACTCTTTTATAGTTTGCCTTGAAACCGTCTCACCCACAGAAATTATGCGCGTACGTGGTCTGCTCTCGCTTATCGAGCTATGCCCGAAGGTTCTTGTTGAAAACTCACATAACGCCGCCAGTCTTCCAGCTGATTTCGCTGCCAAGCTTTCCACTGCAATGTCAATTGGGTGATAAGTTGAGTGACATTAACCACAACTGTTTTTAATATTTCTGAGATAAATGAATTTTTACCCGAAAAAATCTAACATTTCTTTTGTATGTGCACAAGACAGCGAAATGTTGACAATTTTGAGAGTTTTTTCCCGTATTGGGATGAGGCACTTGGCTGCCGAGATATTGTTCCAGCTCTTGTCTTTCCTTTCGTCCTCTCCTTTACATATTAACACGGACAGACCTACAGACCTTGCAAGGTCCAATAGTCTTCTTGCGCTTTTCATGTCCATTAGATCTATATATATATGTATATATATATATATATATGTATATAATATATATTTAACATTGTCAATAAGAGCTCCTCCTCTCTTTCAAAAGTAGAGAAACTCTCTTATGTCTCTTTCGTGACAGTTCATGTCATGGCACAGTGTGTGCAACCGCGACAAATATACAAAATTTTGCTTCAGAACTTTTTTAACCTAACCGACACGGGCAGAAGCCTTTGAAAATGGTAAAAAGTGTAAAAAAAATATTGTAGTTTGAAACCGATTGGAAAAGGATGATGAAATAACAAAACTGAAAGTAAAAATAATGTATCTTTCGTTTGCAATGGGTTTCAGCTTACTACGATTTTTATACCCTGAACTTTAATTTTTCATTTCGTAACACCCTAAGTTTATATATATATATATAATATATATATAAATGATCAGTATGTCAGAGACCTCTTTCGGAATCAACTTCTTGTATGGAAAACTTTCACATTTGACAATGTATCTTCACCAAATTTGGTATAGAATATTTTCTAAGGCAACAATGTAATCTCCGAAGAAATTGTTCAGATCGGATAACTATAGCATATAGCTTCCATACAAACTGAACACATAGTTACTAAAAGAAATGCACCTGTGAAGGGTATATTAGCTTCGGGGCAGCCGAAGTTAACGTTTTTTCTTGTTTTTCTTTGCTTTCAAAAGCCCAGGTCTATAAATATTCTTTATTTATTATAATCATAAATATTTTTGGAAAACAAAATGCTCCAATACTACAATTACTCTAATTTTTTTCATAAAATTAAATGTATGAAATTATGTGATATATTCTTTATATATGTATAAATTATACAACAACACCTTTTCATTTTTCTCTTTCTATTTTCTTCTATCCTGTCTATCAACTTCGTTATTACTCTGACATCTGCCGCTTCCTGCATTTGCGGCGTACTTCTTTTTCGTATGTCTATTCACAGGGACCACTGATTCCTGCGGCCTTTACAAATGGTTACCATTAAAGCATTGGCGTTGAATTGCAACATTTAATACAACAGCAACCGCAACAACAACGTATGAAAACCGCAGCTAACAGTTAAAACAACTAACAACCGTTAACGGGATACAGCTTGGATTAGAGGACACAGGAAAAGGTGGAAAAGTTACCAAAAACCAACACAATTAAATTAATCTATAACCAATACACCAAAAACGAACATACATGCATACATATACATACATACATATATACATATACAAATATACATACTAATATTAATAATAAATGAAGTTTATAAAAATGCATAAGTGGAGAGCAAGCAAGCATACAGAAATAAATTAATATTTATTTATATACATACACATATGTGCACATGTACATACATGCATATAGTATGTATAATGTGTATGTAAAGCTTATCTTTATATTTATGAATATGCAGCTAAACAGTCACACATACATATAAGCACAATTACTGCGTGTGTATGCATGGAAAGCAATCAACAACTCCAAATCACTTTAAGTTCGCTGTTAAATTGAATTGCAATTAATTGAGTTTAATTTGAGTTTTAAATTTTGAAAAAAAAAAAAAAATAAAACACGCTTGCTTTAGTGCAAAATTACTAACTGACTACAGCAACTTGAAATAGTACAGTAACAGCCACAGCAATAACAATTGCATACATAGTATATGGTCGAGTAACGAAGCAAGTCGTAGCATACATACACATATACATACATACGTACACACAACGGCCAAATTTGCGCATTAGCTTTACAAAAACAATTCTAAGCTTTCGTTCGCGCGCCGCGACCGTTAAAGCAGCAAAATCAAAAACTCAAACATTTTCATCAAATTTCATCCTTCGATAGTGTTGATACTAACGATTAATTGTAGACAAATTTAATATTGGGAAAAAAGCAAACAAAAAAAATATAAAAAATTATAAAAATTCTGTTCTAAACGTTAACAAATACCTTAGTTTAAATAAGCATTATTTGCGTTGCGCTTTTATTAACTTACTTTCTATATATTTACTATAGCAGCAACAACTATCCAAAGCATGATCGTTTCACTTTCCAAACCAATCATTAAATTCTTTGCATATTTTATTTTCGGAACAAATATTATTGAAGAAATTACATTTAGCAAATATTTTCAAACTTGTCCGGCATTTTCAAGCGTTTTAGCGGTAGAAGAAAGCTTAGCCATATGAGGGAATTTGGGCATTTTTCAAACTAAGATCAAAAAAATTTTAATTTAAAAAATTAAAAATTAAAACTTTTTTATGTAGCTTTATGAGGGCATTTGGGCATTTTTCAAACTAAGATAAAAAAAATTTTAATTTAAAAATCTTTACTAAACATTTATTCTGGTCTAGATGCCTAGATTTTAGACATTTTTCAAACTGAGGTAAAAAGATTTAAAAAAAATTAACGAAAAAATCGCTGAATCCATTTTTTTAATTTTTATTGAAATTTAAAAAATGTAAAAAAAAACGTGGAATTAAAAAAAAAATTTATTGAAATTTAAGGATTACGAAAAAATTATCGAACAACAGGCCAACGGTGCTTTCTGGTTGACATGTTTCCAACCCTTGCAGCGGCATAAAAAAATAAAAACTTTTTTTTAAGTTTAATTCTTCATTAGTAAAAATGTTACTATAGTAATGAGCTTTTCAAACAAAAAAATATACGCAAAATGGCGTCGACTTGAAAAAATCTTTTTTTTAGCTCTTTTATTTTGAACTTTTCAACATAAGAATTTTTTTAAAAATTCTTTAAAATTAAAATTTTCCAAACTCCGCGTTAGGCGCGAAAGCAAGATTAACGAAGGTGTTTAGCGAATTTCAAAAGAATCGCTTAAGTAGAACTTGAGACATCATGTCAACCAACTCAAAAACAATAGTTTCGTGAAAAGCCCGTTTGAAGATTTATGTTAATGTTTATCGTTTCAGTTGGCACGTCACTAGGTTAGGTTAATGTGGTTGGTAAAAGGAAAGGTAGTTCAGGCCACGGCAGTGTTGACAGCCAAAACCCTTTCCGTGACTGGCTTGAGTATTGGATACTGATGGAATACTATAAATATTTTTGTTGTTGCAGTAATCCATGTCGCTTTTTAAAGCGAGACTTTCCGTATCGACTCAACATATATCTCATCCAATTTTGTACTATTTAGGCTTTTGTTGTGATTTTCTCAAGTTAAGCGTCAAGCTTAAAAGCTTTTGAGCTTACACTAATTCTGTCAACACGATTCGTTTGACTCAATTTTCCGCCAATTTTGTCTATACTATTTGTGAGGTTTCTTAAGTTTAGCGTTAAGCTTAAAAGCTTTGGAGCTTTCACCAATTATTTTAATTTATTTATATTAAACATATTATTAACGAGATTATATTAAAAACGATATTTTCCGTATTGACTCAACATCTCATTCAATTTTGTATATACTATTTACTTTTTTGTTGTGATTTTCTCAAGTTAAGCGTCAAGCTTAAGAGCTTTTGAGCTTACACTAAATATATTCTGTCAACACGATACGTTTGACTCAATTTTCCGCCAATTTTGTCTATACTATTTGTTTTTTTTTGTGATATTCTCAAGTTTAGCAATAAGCTTAAAAGCTTTTGAGCTTTCACCAATTATTTTAATTTATTTATATTAAACATGATTCGTTTGACACTATTTTGAACCAATAT
Source organism: Bactrocera neohumeralis (assembly GCF_024586455.1). NCBI lineage: Eukaryota > Metazoa > Arthropoda > Insecta > Diptera > Tephritidae > Bactrocera > Bactrocera neohumeralis. The sequence continues at coordinate 34,691,178 of NC_065923.1, forward strand.
TCCCTATCTTTTTTTTGTATTTTTTTTTGCGCTATTCTCACATTTAGCGTATATTCTGTCAACATGATTGGTTTGACTTGTATTATACCAAGCTCATTGAAGATATACTTAAATTAATTACACAAATAATAATAATTTTAAACACCGCGGCGTCGAAACAAAACAACAACACAAATTCGATATCAAAGCGCCATAAACTGCTACATGGTCAGACACCCTACTGTTATTTCAAGTTTCTGTTTCTGAACACTTTCAAGTTTCTGTTTCTGAACGCTTTCAAGTTTCTGTTTCTTGAACGCTTTCAAGTTTCTGAAGCGCATGTAATCAGTGAGTCCTATGAAAGTTGCCAAAGCAATGCTCCCTCCTTCTATAACAAGAGCGGCCATTTTACAACCCTACACATACATACAACACATGAAGCAACATAAATACATATGTACATACATACATACTCATACAACAGGCATATTATGGACCAATTAACCAAATACTTTAAAGCAACAATAACTACCATAATTGAAACTTTATTGAAATAAAGCGCAACCAACAAACCGCCATTGCGCTGCAAGCGAGTCATAGGCGACACAAACAACAAAACAAAACCAACAACAACAAGACGAAAATGCAAAAATGCAATTAAATCCTAGTGTTGCGCGTAAACTGAGTGCGCCGGAACACTTGCTTTATACTACCTACAACAACAAGATATTTATATATGCATAAATATGTAAAAAAAAAAACAAAAACAAGAACAAACCTAGTGGTAATAATTTAAAACACCAATTTTAATAGTGCGGCACTCCATACATACATACTTACAATAAAATTAAATATATTAAATAAACACATTAATTAATGAACTTATATATACATACATACATACATATGTGAGGATTATTTAAAAAGCAAAAAAATACAAAAACAAAAACAAAAATATAAATACAAAAATACAAAAACATAAAAATATAAAAAAACAAAAAGCAAAGAAAATGAAAAAACAAAAAACCGCAAAAGCAAAACGAAAAATGAGTATTAACTAAAACAAATATACAACACAAAAGGATATTTAAAATTACATTACACTTTATATGTACAAGTATAGCAAATAAACAATAAACCAATACGCGCAACAACAAAATGTATGTGCGAGCGATTGTGTCGTGCAGTTGAAATAAATCGCTGCAGAAATTATAAAGTCGACTAACAAACTACACACATACTAGGGTGGGTGAAAGATCAATAATATTGTTTTCGCTTGGACTGAAGATTGTTTGATAGGCACTGCTAAGAAAACCTCGCCAAGTATGAGCTTTTAGTTGTAACGGGAAGAGCCGCCATCTTACAGTTTTCTATTTTTTTCTTAGTATAAGAAAGAAAAATTCATAACTAACCTCGAACTACCTGAAAAAGTACCTCGTTTCATATATTGTGTAAGAAATTGAATGCTCTACGAAATGGTCTCCACAGACTTTGTCATAAACCTAACCGTTTAAAAGATATTTACGGTTGATGTTTGATTATTTTAAGGCAACATTTCTTCTTTTATTATAACTAATTATTTTTTGTCAACATAATTAGTTTGGCTTCATTTTCAATCAATATTCTTTATACTATTTATTTTTTTGTGATTTTCTCAAGTTTGGCGTTAAGCTTAAAAGCTTTTGAGCTTTCACTAATTATTTCTTGTGAACGTGATTCGTTTGGCTCCGTTTTCAATCAATATTATTTACACTATTTAGTTTTTTGTGATATTCTCAAGTTTGGCGTTAAGCTTAAAAGCTTTCGAGTTTTCACTAATTATTTCTTGTCAACATGATTCTTTTGGCTCCGTTTGAATCAATATTCCTTATAGTATTTAGTTTTTTTTTTGTGATATTCTCAAGTTTGGCGATAAGCTTAAAAGCTTTTGAGCTTTCATTAATTATTTCTTGTCAACATGATTCGTTTGACTCTATTGACACATAATTTTCTATGCACTGTTTAGTTTTTTCTTTGTGATATTCTCAAGTTTAACTTTAGGCTTAAAAGCTTTCGAGCTTTCCCTTACTATTTTTGGCAAAACTATTTGTTTGACACTATTTTCAAATAATTTTCTCTATACTATTAATTATTTGTGATATTCTCAAGGTTAGCTTTAAGCTTAAAAGCTTAAAAGCTTTCGAGCTTTCACTAATTATATTTTGAATTTCAAAATTCACAGCTTCGTAGAAAATTTACTGCACTACAAAATTGTTCTTCATAATTTTTCTTTTAAGCTAAGCTCACACACGACAGATACATCAACAAAAATCTACCAAAAAAAAACTAATAATAGACATTCTTGTAGAGCAGAACATTACCTAAAAAACAGAGAGTTTGCATAAAATTCATAAAAAATTTTGCCTTAGAATAAACAAACTTCAAGCCTTTAATATCTTTCAAACGGTTAGGTTTCTGAAACAATCGTAAGAGACCATTTTGCAGATCATTCAATTTCTTACAAAACCTATGAAACGCGGTATTTTTTCACGTAGTTGGTGGCAAAATATGATTTTTTCTCTCTTTTAATGAGAAAAAAATAGAAAACTGTAAGACTGAGGACCCTCCCGTTACATTTAAGAGCTCATACTTGGAGATATTTTCGTGGAGCTGTCAAAGAGCCTATTTTTCAGTGTACCAAGCAAAGAAAATATTTTGTTTTTGACCCACCCTAATACATACATACACATGTACATACATAAAAAGAGGAAGCAAGAAATCGTACACACACAAACACATACAAAAATTGCAATAAAAGTAGAAACTGAAAGCCGTAAAATCAAATTCAACGCAATGACGACGAACGATTCCAAACCCAGAACACGAAGTTATACGGACGAACGGTAGCAGAACCGAGATTGACTAAGACGTGTTGCGAGCGTACTGCAAGCAGGCAGCGAGAAAGGAAGAAAGAAAGATAGAAATTGTTATTACTAGGAAATAATTTGCGTACAGATGAGAGGAGAAAATAAATCATTTATAAAGAAAAAACAATAAAAAGTTTGCACAAAGGCAAATAATATACTTACACACATATAAATAAAGTATACAACTTATACATATATATAAAATAAATAAAATGAATATATAGTATATATACATTATATATAAAATTGAAGTCATACATACGTACATACAGGCATATGTATGCGATGCATTGAAGCAATGGCGTAGCACTGGACAAGTATAGCACGGACCGCAACCGGGTGCTTGGCTAAACTTAGTGACGTTCGAAGCTTGCAAATGTGAGTTGCGAACCACAAAACAGTGCAAGATGCAGGCGTAAGGCGATATCATGACAAAAGCACTTGAAGTTTATAAAGACAAATGAAAATTAAGGAAATTTGTAGCTTTTAGATAGGATGAAATTGAGGTAGTGCAACTGCAAAATACAAAAAAATAATAAATACAAAAACCAAAAACAAAAACAAAACCAAAAACATGAATGCAAATGCAAATAATTTGAATTAATTAAGAGCAAAATTGCAAAAGTATGCAGTGTGAGCAAGCGCGAGGAAAATATAATTGTTGAGGAAATATAAGAGTTGTCGGGCCGTTGCGCTTAGAGCGGCGCTTAGCGGCAGTTAGTTTGAGCAAGCAAAGCAGCTAACGGCACTCGCTGCATCGTATGTACCAGATAATTTGTAAATTGACTCTTAAGAGCACTTACTCGTAGTTAGAAATCGCTGATGCATAAATAGTTAGCAGAAGTGTAGGGAAAAGCTAAATGTTGCACAGGGAAACAGGCAGCAACAACTGTGGCATACAAGCATTTTTTTTTAGCTAAATAGCCAAAGTGGCTTAATGATTGATCCACTGGCGCCCACGCAATTGTAGGTGGCTCAGTCGAAGGTCAGTCCGACGACGTGTGTGTGATGATTAATTGAAATGACAATTGTCCAATGATGTTACTTTAAATTAAAGAAAAACAACAAAAACAAAAAACAAAAAAAAAAAAAAACAAATGCAAAAATAATTAAAATATTAATAATACAGAAAAACTTCTTACCAAGCTATTAATGCATATTTAAAGATAATGAGAATTTTTTTAACATATAAGTATTTATTTATTAAATGGGCTGCTGCGGCAGCTCACACACTTGCATACATACAGACATATATACATAAGACACGTGCATATTTATAACAAGGAATATTAACACATACAGTTATACATACAAAAATGCATACATACATACACACATACATATATACAATGAAACATGCATACGTACCCCGTAATTATTTGCTAAGCAGCCCAGCACCTATTGAGGCTGGCTGCACACTGTAAGGAATATTATAAAAATTATTAAAATTATTATGAACTTTTACACAATAAAGCATAAGCAAGAAGAAGAAGTAAAGCGAAGAAGACAAGGCAGACAGGTGTGTGTGTAAATTATACATTTTACTGGCGCGTTGTGGTGGCAGCCACGCGCGCTCCAACCAATTGAAGTTGAAAATGCAGCAAATGAAGATGAAAATGATGGAAATGAAAATGCACCAAATGTGTATGTGTATAAGACAACAAAAATAATCATTAAAAAAAACAAAAAAAAAAATACATGCATACACATGAATATACATACATACCATGTAAACCAATGCAAATATAGATATACATAAATATATATATATATTTTTAAGAAATGTTCTAAAAGCAATAATTACAAACAACAACAAAGAAGGCGAAAATGAAGTAAACTAAAGTAAAATAAAATAAAGCAAAATATTGTGGAAAAGCTATGTATTGGTAAGTGACAAGTAACCAATGTTTAAGTGAATATATATATAGTCTAATAATATATACAAAATATACATGTAAAACAAATATTTATCTACTAGTGCTAAGCTAAAATATTATATTATACATAAAAGTATTAACCTAAAAACAAAAACAACAAATACAGTGGTAATTAACTACATATAAGAACGGTACCCTAAGTGAAAACCTACACTCTGTCAAAATGTTGAATGACTGTTTAGCGAGTACACACGTACTAAATAGTTAATAATCTTATATATTTTGAACTTTTCGTTTCGAGCGCCAGCGCGCTGCCGTTTACTGTTAATTATTTAGCGCTTGCAAAAGTTAGTTCGCAGCATTTTAGCAGCTACTCGTTTCTAAACTGAACTCTACATTTTTTAAGCAATACAAATACATTATGACGCCGCAAAAAGTAACTGCATTTCAACATACAAATGAACTAAGTTGAGTTTGTTAAATGTTAGTAGGGGAAATTTTCTCAATTTTTGCAAACTAGCGTTGTTTTTAAATCAAATATATGTGCCAAGTTAGATGGCATTTTAATGCTGGCCGAAATTAACGTTTTAAAATTAGATAAAAATCACTGTTTTCTTAAAAAGCAACACTTGTTTTCTTTAAAAAAATAACCTTTTTCTCAAAAATTGTATTGTTTTCTTTATAAAATTTATGTTTTCTCAAACAAATAATTGCTTTCTTAAAAAAAAGCACTGTTATCTTAAAAAAATTATGTTTTCTTAAACAAATCATTATTTTTTCTTAAAAAAAAATATCATTTTTTTCCTAAAAAAAAATATTTTAGAAAAAAAAAATAATTATTTTTCTCTTAAAAAAATTATCGTTTAAAAAAAAAGTCATAGTCTTTCTATTAAATTTCTGTTTTCTTAAACAAAACATTATTTTCTTCAAAAAATTCTTTTCTTAAAAAATCGCTGTTTTCTTAAACAATTTTTTTGTTTACCACTTTAAAATTGTTTTAAAGTATTTAAAAACTTTAGTAATTTTCAAGTTATATAAAATAGCTATTTTCTTCCAAAATCTCGGTTGTCTTAAAAAATTTGAACTTTTTAAAATTGTTTCAAAACTTAAGGTTTAGCAACACCATCCTTATTGGATGGAAATTGACGGTTGCGTATACGCAGCGTTGCTCATTTTTTATTACAATAATTTTGACATGAAAGTTTAACTATCATTTTTCAAACCCGTTGTTGGGAAAAAAACTGAATTTTTCGTATTTTTGTTATAACAAACTCTTACGTTTGTGACTATAAACTAAGTACGCAAACATGAAAAATTTTTAATTTTTAAACCGCAATCCTAAGCATATGGATTAAAATTTCTCTTCTTTATTTTTCAATCCGCTAGATGGAATTAAAAATTTATCAAAAATGGAATTGAAAATAAATTTTAATTTTATTATTTTATTAATATATATTATATTATTAATAAAAATAAAAAAAATTATTCAATCCGGTATAAGACATTAATTTGTTTTTCAATCAAGTATGTGGAATTAAATTTTTTAATCTCGTATTTCGGATTTTTGAACCCCCGTTTCCGTTTTTAGTTTTTCTTTAGTTTTTTTTTATTTAAATTTATATTTATTTCTTTAATTTAAATATTTATTTAATTATTTTTAATTCATCCAATATTTTATTACTAATTTTTTTAGAAATAAAAATTAAAAGTTAATACATTTTACTAAGAAATAGTTTTCGTCCAACACACTGGATTGAGGAAAAATTTTATTTTATTACTTTACATTAATTTTTTTTAACTAAATTATTTTTTTTTTATTCATCTGATTTATTGTTTTTTAAACACTTTTGTTTGGTATACGATGGATTAAAAATAAAAAATTGATAAAAATAATAGTTTTATCGTATAGGATAATAACAAAATTAATTTATTAAAGATTTTTGAAAAGAAAAATTTTTATTTATTTATCAAACCGGTAATAATATTTTTTCCGGTTAGTGCGATTCATTTTTTGTTTATTTTTTAAGCCCGTATTATGGAAGTTTTATTTATTTTTGAGCCCATGTTTTAGTTTTTTATTTTAATTAATTTTATTTTATGTTTTTTTTTTGATTTTTGATTTTTTTTATTTAATTTTTGTATTAATTTTTTTTATTTATGTAGTTTTAATCCCAATAGAAATAAATTTTCAAACCGATATGTGGAAACAAACATTTTTTTCGAACCAGTTGTGATATTAAAATTTTTTTAACCTCGTATTTGTGATTTTTTTAGTTTTATTCTATTTTTTCATAACTTAAATTTTTTTCATTTGAGTATATTTTTTAAATTTAATATATCTATTTTTTATATTAGCAACTCTGGTTATTCGAAATATTTTTTATTAAATTTTTGTTAAAATTTTTTTGTCCTGAACTTGGAACTTTTATTTTTTAATACTATTTTCTTTAGTTTTATTCATTTAATTTTTTTTAGTTGTTTAAATTTTTATTTGTTCAATTTTTTTCTTTAAATTTTAGTGTTTTCTTTAATATATTCATTTTTTCCGAGTACCAGATTAAAAACAAATTTCATTCAAAAGTTATTTATTTTTTTTATAAATTTCATTAACATTTAAATGTCTTATTAGCAACCCTGGTTATTTGAAACATTTTTATAAATATTTTTTTAAGATTTTATTTCTTATATTTAATCCCATTTTCTTCTTTTTTTTTAATTAAATTTTTTTTAACTTAATTTCAATTTTTTTCTTTTAATTTTAGTATTTATTTTTATATATCCATTTTTTCCAAATGTGAGCTAAAAAAAATCATTCAAATGTTAATTTAATTATTATTTTAAATCCTTATTTTTTTTTCTTAATTTAATTTCGATTTTTTTTTTTTATTTTAGTAATTTCTTTTCCTTTTTTATCTAATTTTTTAATCCCATATTTCCCAAATTGAAACAAAATTTCCCAAATACGGGATTAAAAAATAAAAAATACAATTTTAATTCAAATGCTATTACGTTTTTATAATGCATTAAACTGGTTTTACAAGATATTTTTTAAATTTTTTTTAATATTTTTTTTATATGTTATTAAATATTTCTTTCTTCACAAACTGTTTGATAATTGGTGGTTTCGGTTAGACGTCGCATATTTTATTTTCATACAGCTGCACATGACAGTGAATATGGAATTAACAGTTTATAATATATGTATATCGTCTCCTAAAATGCAAAATAACACAACATTCCTTTTCATAAGTTTTCAAATGAAGGGAAAACGATATAATGGTGAACTTATCGAAACAAAATTAGGGTTTTGGTTATAAAACAGTTATATATTGATTATCTTCTGGTTATATCTGAATGGAAGCTGAAAATTTTATGCCAGATATACATATGTACATATGTGGCATGATGCACTGGATCATAAGCAATAAAAACACAATTTCGATTTTTTTTATGATACGTTGTTTTGCATTTTAAGTGACTTTGATTATTTTTTCGAGTGAGCAATTTCTACCACACTTTTAATTGATTTTGTGCCCATTCCAAGCGTTCAGTCAAAAGTTCGGCCGCACTACAAACTTTAGCAAAATTCTAAACTGCTGCCAAACTGTATTTGCTTGCAACTAATTATTATTTTAATTAAAAAATATATAAATAATTAACGCATTAACTGAAAATTGTGTGGGAAAAAATAAACAAACAAATGACAAATGCGATGAATAATGAGAATTCACGAATAGTCAAATGAATCGATATATGAAAAACGCGTCCTTTAGAACAAAATCAATTTTAGTCAATTAAAAACCGAATACACATAAACATTAAGGTAGGAAAAAGCAAATAAGCAGTAAAAGTTACATATACATAACATGCATATACACATATATGTATGTATGTGAAATAGTTTCTGTTAAGTTTTTAAGCATTTATGCAATTCTCTCCTTTTTTGTGCTATTAAACTCTTTTCCATTAGAACAAATTTGACATGTATTAAGTAAAAAAAAAAAATAAAATACGCAAGGCGCAACGCCACAGCGTTTTTGTAAGCGTTAAAACGCAAAGCTTTAAATACTTGAAGTTTTATATATTGAATTCAAGAAACACACAAATGCGGCATGCGACGGGCGCACAACTTATACATGCATACATACACACATACATATAGTATATGTGGAACACCACAAGTTGGCATGGCAGCCCGTGGCATAGCCGGACTTTTGTCAATTTAGGCCAAAAACAGCAAGTAGAACATTAAAGACGAGCTAAAAATGAACACATGAGGGCACAACCCAATGCTGCTTGCATGAAGAAATGAAGAAATGACAATTTAAAATACCAAATACTAAATACTTAATAATAATATTATAAAGAAATGATTAAAATGAGAAAAAAAACACCTAGCAATTATATGGTACACTTTTTTACTCAAGAACGTCAGTGCGTATATGAGAACAAAGTTGATTATTACGAAGATAAATATATATATATATATACATAAAAATAAAATAAAAGTAACAAGTATACATACACACATATCATTTCTCCTTTTTCTAAAGCCGACAGACCGAAGAAAAATCTTAAACCATTTCATTTAACGGTATTTTACGACACTAGATAAATACCTACATATGTATGTAGAGTTACACTTATGAAGCATGCATACGCAATGTGTTTTGCTTAAGAATTACTACGGCTAGCAACAAATGCTCGCAATTAGACACCAATTAATCAAAGCGTTGCGAGTCACTTTTGCCAAGCACACGTACATGTCGCTCAAAGAGCCAAATGTTATTTCAAAAAAAAAATTGTTGTTTGTAGCTTTCTGTTTACACGCGACTGTCGCAGCTTAAGACTTGTGTATAAGTGCAATTTTGCATGTATATACATACATACATACTTACATACTTACATGAAAGTGCATAAGTTCCACAGCTTTAGCGCTTACCAGCAATTTTCTTTCGCATGTTCAGCATTTGCCTTACTGAAAAGCATATTCATGAAGCCTGTGGGCGATCTGAAGTCATCAAACACACACTCACTATTGTCCTTAACACACACAAACACAGCGAGACACAGCGACACAAATTTCACTTCATTTACCTACGAGCAACGACAATTTGTATAATATGTATTGATAGTAAATGCAGCAATTACTGCATGCAACAAATACAACAAATATAAACTACTTATAATTTTATAGCGTCAACACACACATACACAGACTTACTCTCACACACACACACACAGAGTGTAAAATATACACTTTTAAACGAACTCAAACTCACACGTTTTTGCTATATCGAATTCTTTGCGCGTTCTTCTGCGATGGAATTCCTAACAAACACCTTCACTATATTGACAATATCTTATATATATATATATAAATATTTTACACTATACTATATATATATATATATACAAAAAACACATATATATATATAATCAATGTAAAGAGAAAAACTTCAATGCAAAATGCAAATAGTTAAGTGAACAACAAAATATATACTTATATATATATACATATATATATATATATGAAAAGCAATGTATTTATTTACAAGCACCAAAAAATGGTGGTAGTTAAAAAAATACTTGCTAATTACTACGAAACACATGCATAAATTGTTAAATGGGCGTGTCAAATTTGTACGAAATAAAGGTAAATTTCTGCTTGTTTGCCACTGCAATACTCGTAGTGTTGAAATTATGCGAGTTTAAGTGACGACACTCTACTTTGTTGACATTGATAAACAGCACGAAACGTAGCTGATCATTAGCAGACACTGTAAGCATTACTTTAACACATTTTACTTACATTTTGTTAACGATTGGATGATGAAGTCTTGAATTTCAAATGCTAAGTGTAAAGGGTTCGTTAGTACGGTGGTATAAGACACTGCACGGTGCTCAGTATGTACTTGTGTACGCGAAACCAAGAATTATAACAGTCGAAGCTCTAGCATTGATTTCCAACACATAACTCGGTCACATAGACCACTGAGTGTTAGATAAGCGGGCGCAATTTGTAAAACCACGCCAACTATTCAATATTTTATAAGAGCTATCTACGATTCGAAACAAAATCGAGTGTCTAGCATCGATTTCCAACACATAACTCGGACATATATTTCCTATTAAATTCATTTGACTTCGCATTTGCTTAGCTGAGAGTAATCGGACTCCTTTTTATTTCGCAGAAGGTGAATCACGATTGGTTTCTGTGTTTAATATTGAGTATATAAGAGGCGGATTTGCTTTGATTTTTGTAGTCGAGTATTACTTAAGCGGGCGCTATTTCGAAAACGGCGCCAATATTCAGTATTTTATAATAGTCGTCTTCGAATCGGCATTTTTAAGCTCGCTTCTGCTCGCTTGTCAAAAAAATTACATGTAAGAGCAACGAGAAAGTTAGCGAGTGCAATTGGTACAAGAATGTTTAAAAATACAAGAAAAGAAGAAACTTTCATTTTCATTTGACATTTGAGAATAGCATTAAAGATGGCGGATATCCGTTATTAAGGTGGTATTCTAGTCTAGACTCTAAAGGCATGAATTTTAGGTAAAAAAGATAATATTTTTACTTTCCATTTTTTATTTGTTATTTATTAGTATTACAATAATACTAAAAAAAAACTTTCAAAAATTAGCAGCTGATAATGTGGAGGTCTCAAAAAATGGCACGTGACCATACAGACATTATCAACACCCCTAGCAATCCAAAAAATTATTAATCTAGATTAATGTTGGATAATGTGATAAAAATAATAATAAAATGCCAGTCATTTTCAGTACCAATTGGCAGTGTGGAATGGACACAGTAACCACCTTGGTATGGTTCGAGGCCCATCTAAAATCTCTGTCGTATTTGGGGTCCAGCACCCGGTTGCAATGCAACTCCACATTCGGGTTTTAACCACAAACACCACTTTACTCCCCAAGGGGCCAGTCCGCATGAGCACGTTAGAGCGAATTCCAAGGACTCCTGCTCCCCGTGGTACCAGAATTAAGTCTCCGGTCAGTCCTCGTAGCCGAAACCACTACCAGTTGAGCTTCCAATCTGCTCCGAACTAGTGACCAGGAGTTGGACCCTATACGCACATTACTCCCACACACCATTCAGACAAGAAGCCAACCCTAATTCTCAGTTAAATGCCTTCGCCGTCTAAACAATTCACGCGCAAACGACCCTAACTGTTCTACATTCCGATTAGTGGAGATCACACCACGAACATCTAAACGTCCATCAGTTCAGCTAATCCCCATACCACACTAATGCGCGAGTACATCGAACATTCTCCAAATTACATGCATCCAGTCCCCGTCCATTTTGAGGTAAATCAGAACCTGAGAAATCGTGGGCATCGTTTTGAAATAAACAGCTGCGAAAAAACTGCGTTTAAAGTTTCGCCTAAAGCCGAAAGAGTTTGAATATCGGGTCAATAAAATACCTATATCTTCGAAAATAGTTCGAACTTTTAGAAAATTCTCTGGTAGATATATTCTTGAATAGTTAAACTTTCGGAAATATACTTTTTTTATTTCTAGGCTAGAATACTCTTCAACGCTAACAAATTTTGTGTTTCACAGCTTCGTTTCTCAACTAAGAAAGAATCATAACACCATTTGGCTTGCGTCAATTTTAACGCAAGGTTGCACCAATTATTGATATAACTTGTCCGATTCGTTACTCTGCAACTTCAGGCCAGTCGAAGACAGCTAATGTCTTTATCTAATTACACTAGGCTTTCGTATAATCGGCTATAATCACCAATAAAGAAGAAGAAGTCTTTCGTATACATGCATATAAAGTTATCTGTTCGATTCACTACTTTCCAACGATCGCTTGGCGTTACGAAGACCCGACTAATGTTATGTGTTGGCAACTGTAAACCTACAAACAGCTGCTCGGTGTAGATCAGTCGCGTTTTTTACTGATGACGTTAAGTATATCTAGGGTTTTTTTGGAAAACCGAGCTGCTCGCATACAATATGCTCCGCTTGGAAGAGAGTATCTTTTATCCTGCTTAGAAATGAGTAACTTCCACGCTATTTTTTTATGTCAAACTAAATTATTTCGAACATTTCTGGTATTGCGCACGCAAGTACATACTGAGGAGCACCTATAAAATAAAGACAATGTCCACATACTTCAGAAAAGCGAAGCCATTGGGCAACTCAAAAGAGCATTAGCGCGAAATTAACACGACGGACATGAAATTTCGTAACTTCTTCATTACTTCACACTTTATTGCTAATTTGACTTGTGTAAATAAATATGCAGCTATGTATGAAATATTGCCATTCGCATTGTTAACTCAGTACTACATATAAATACAACAACTATACAAGGAAAAAATTTGCTGTTAATTTTCTTAAACAGATATTTATTACTATACTTAAATATATATACGCCAATACAGCTGAGAATCTTTGTAAATTAAAGAAAAGTATTTTTATCTATGATTTCCAAACATTTTCCAACATTTTTAACAATTAATGGCCATTGAGGCGAATACCAGCAGACAAAATTCAAAAGCAAAACAATTTGTAATTAAAATATATACCGAAAAAGGTTCAACAGCAAAGAAATATAAACAAGCGAATTTGTAAAATAATAAGTAACCAAAACTTAGTATAAATTTACCACACTTAAACGTACATACATACATATATGGAAATTCGAGTATAGCCACATGCAAATGTATGTGTGTTACTAAAATTACAAAAAACAAAAAATAAAAGAATTTTTTTAAAAATCAAACACTACTACAAACAAACACAAGAATTTTGAACTGGACGAAATTGAAGGAAATCAAAATAGTTATGCAAATAACGGACTAACTGGTAAACAGAAATTATGCTATAAAAAATAAAGTTAGTATTAAAATTGAGGCGTCCGAAGGCATGAAAATTTTACTTATTTTCGTTTTTATTTCATACAATTTTCTTATTATTTTGCCAAGAAAGCAACCATGACACCACAAAAATCAATGAAGAAACCAAAAACAAAAAAAAAAAAAAAAACAAAAAATAAGTATATAATATTTGAGATGTTGATATATTTAGTATAAAGACAATTTGAACGTAAGTTCGAAGAAAAAAAGCTGTAATAATTGTTACTAAAACAACTCATAAGGATGAAGAAGAAGACAAGAAGACACTTGCATTCGAAAACCAAACTGTTAATGCTGAAATTTGTGAGAACGGCGAAAAATGTTGATCATTATGAGGGCTAAGTGCATAATATAATTGAATTAAGGCAAATTGAAGGCATAACGGGCACAGTGCATATAAGCATTAACAGTAAATATTTAGCAGAAAGTTAAGAGGCAGTTAAGTTGAGAAAGCAACAAAACAGTTAAATGTATGTAAGAGTAAAATATATATTTAAGGAAAATAATATTATTATTACTATATATTGGATGATGGTGATTTTAAAGCAAAAAAAATACACAAAAATCGAAATTAAAGTTAAAAGTGAACTTTAGATTTAAGCAATTAACAATTCTATGAAGTATATATATATATATAAATGAAATGATTGAATTAATACAAGAATCAATAAAAATACCACAATAAAACTATGAACATTGTTCAAAGGAAATAAATTTGACAAAAAAATATGTTTGTGTTTCTCTCTTAATATCAAATGAAATAATGGAGTAAGTATTATTTTACTAGCGTAGGCAAAAAATAGTAAGACTTTGATCATAATTTATTCATCAAAATCTATGTCGTCCTCTTCAGATTAATCCCCCTTGGCCCCAATACACATGTGCCAACGTTTTCTCCAATCTTCCTCTAAACAGTTGTTAAAGTCAATTTCGGAATAACATTAAATCGGCCCATAATTCCGGACTCTTCTTATGAATAGCTTCACGCAAACGACGCATAGCACTCAAATATTATTCCTTTTTGACAGTTTGTTCAGTCAGAAGGAATTTGGAGTTCACTGCACCTAGATAACCGAAGAAAACTGTCAACAAAACATAGATTTTTGACCTGCTTTGACGAGTTTCTATCGGCTTCGGCTCAAATTTGACATGATATTCGGCCGATTGATCGTCTGTTTCCGGAAGTTAAGCATAGACCAAAAGACTCATCACCAGTAATAAAACGTTTCATGACATCCTTGTAGTCGGAAGGCATTTATACGCAGGCATTAATTTTGGAACCAATTGTGCTTACACTTTTCTTAGGGCCAAATGATCTTTCGAAATGATTTTCCCTGATCCTTCGGATATACCAATGATGCCAGCAAGATCTTAGTCAGAGATTCTCAAGTACCGATTACTTCATTTTATTGACGTGTTGATCATCGGTTGATGTTGATGGCCGTCCTGGACGTGGTTCATAGTCAACGCGTTCACGACGATCTCTGAATAATTTGTACCAATCAAAAACCCTGTCTCGCGACAAGCAATCACCGAAGACCTTTTCCAACATTCTGAACGTTTTGGCATGAGAAATTTGATTCTGCACACAGAATTGAATGAAACTTCTTTGTTTAATAATTTTACTCATCGTAAAAATCGCCGAAAGAATTTTATGTGCTTCAGAAAGACAAATATACACTAAACACTAATGATTATTTTGTGATGTGACATTTGGCACAGATGTCGAAGTCATACTGACCTAGAAAAAATATTTCGATAAATGGGTTTTCGCCCGAAATTTAAATTTAAAAGTGTTTTTGTTGAAGACTCTGGATAGGCTATGAACCTGCACACCAGGGCCAGTATACCCCAAAACATAATATTAGGAGCTCAGCATGTACTATATACAGCCAGTGTAGTTCGGTAGACACTGCTTTGCACGCCGTTGTGTCATGCTTGGAGGGAGAAATTTGAGGTCGAATCGAACCTTAAGCACCTTTTTTCTATGCAACAGAACTGTTGTGTCAGAGCAGGGCAGCGCACGAGCACTACGAAAAGTCAATAGAGCCACTCCGCACGGTGACCTTTTGTCTCTTCTCAAATCTAATTCTTAGCAGGGCGCTTCCTTCTTTACCTTGTAGAAAATGGGAAGTACGGCAAATGCACTACTTCAAAGATTGCTATCAGCTTTCGGGGAGCCTGTCACATTAAGGGTCTCGCACATACCATAGAGAGATATGTGTGTGTGGCGGAGTCGCAGGAGAAGCGGCGCAATAAACTTTTTTACGAATTAATCAAAGCTTAAGAGAAAAGTTGGAGGAGGAGTCTTTTGTGGCAGCTCTCAATCAACCCTTGTTTCAGATTGCCAGACAACTGTAGTGTTCTTCAAGAAGTAGATAGCAGCAGATGAACTACTACGAAGTGCGGCTTCTTTTAGGGAGCTATGCATCCGCTCCGATAACAGCGATAACAGAACTATAAAGCCTTGAGTTCGCTGACAATGATCTCAAAGCTTGTCAAGGAGTACATGAGCTATTCATCAAACTACTGCAATATTAAACTCGCCTAGATGCCTGGACACAGCAGAGTTTTCGGAAAATGTTAAGCAGATAACTCTTTGAGAAAGGACACCCTTACTCAAATCCAATCAAGATGGGAACGAGCAAGTGTTCCCCTGTCTTCGTGCACTCGGGCGCTGGATCGATGGGCTTCACTCGAGCTCAGTAAGCGTTCGTGAGCAACCAGCACTTACGGGGTTGCCAAAGCCTTCTGACCCAGAGTGGAACAAAAAATATCTATAGAACTACTAGCTCTTTTCAAGGATCACACGGACGCAATGATAGGTGTCCTAAGTGGACACTGCCCAATTAGCACTCATATGGTGACGGTAAAGATTTTGGAGGACGAAAGTCAAAGTTACAGGGAGGAAAAAGAGATAAGAATATCTGCACACCTTCTCTTCTACTGTCCAGCTTTGTTCAGGCAAAGACTGAAGTATCTCGATTACTATACACCCTTCGATTCCGCTGAATTGGATGGAGTAGATATTAGCTGACTCAATTAATTTGAGGCTGACTCTAGGCACTTTGCAAATATGCGACGGTCCTTTTGGTCTTGGTTTTGATGCATTCTCTTAAGAATATTTCGATTATTCTTCTCTGAAAATTTTAAGTAAATTCCACAAATACTCTGTAATGTTCGAAAACAAATTAATTCTTCTTCTTCTTTACTGGCGTAGACACCGCTTACGCGATTATAGCCAAGTTAACAATAGCGAGCCAGTCGTTCCTTCTTTTCGCTACGTGGCGCCAATTGGATATTCAAAGCGAAGCCAGGTTCTTCTCCACCTGGTCCTTCCAACGGAGTGGAGGTCTTCCTCTTCCTCTACTTCCCCCGGCGGGTATTGCGTCGAATACTTTCAGAGCTGGAGTGTTTTCGTCCATCCGGACAACATGACCTAGCCAGCGTAGCAGCTGTCTTTTAATTCGCTGAACTATGTCAATGTCGTCGTTTATCTCGTACAGCTCATCGTTCCATCGAATACGATATTCGCCGTGGCCAATGCGCAAAGGAACCTTTCTCTCAAAAACTCGTAACAACGACTCATCAGTTGTTGTCATCGTCCAAGCCTCTGCACCATATAGCAGGACGGGAATTATGAGTGACTTATAGAGTTTGCTTTTTGTTCGTCGAGAGACTTTACTTTTCAATTGCCTACTCAGTCCGAAGTAGCACCTGTTGGCAAGAGTGCCTGCGTTCGATTTCCAGGCTGACATTATTGGTGGTGTTAATGCTGGTTCCCAAATATACGAAACTATCTACAACTTCAAGGTTATGACTGTCAACAGTGACATGAGAGCCAAGTCGCAAGGAGATATTTCGTCTTGCCTCCGTTCACTACCAGACCCATTTGCTTTGCTTCCTTGTCCAGTCTGTAGAAAGCAGAACTAACGGCGCGGGTGTTGAGGCCGATGATATCAATATCACTGTACACTCTTATAAAAGATTGTACCTGCTCGATTAAGTTCTGCAGCTCGAATTATTTTCTCCAGCAGCAGATTGAAGAAATCCACGATAGGGAGTCGCCTTGTCTGAAACCTCATTTGGTATCGAATGGCTCGGAGAGGTCCTACTAGTAGCAAATGTAAAACTTCAAATGCGTTTTTCTCAAAGCTATGTTTGTTTTTGAACTGGTGATCCCTTTAAACCTCTTAAAACGCAAAATATTTAATTATTCAATAATATATATTTTGTCTCCTTTACAGTAATCCCCACCAGATGTAGTACACTTATGCCAACGATTAGTCCGAAACACTTTTCATAAGCATTTTTTCAGTTTTAAGTGTTTCATATAGACAGTATGACTTGCTTTCTTGCTGTAGCATAAATGTGACAAGACAATACTAAGAACCGAACTTCATTAAAATTCTGAAATATTAAACTTCACAAAAAGTAGGTGGTGCCACGTCCAACTAACTGATTGGACTTTATCTCGCCTGGAAAATCAACAACTGGCCATATATTCACAATGGGTCAAATCTTGGAAAAGACCCGTGAAAAGAGGATCGACACGCACCACATCTTCGTGGATTTCAAAGCTGCCTTTGACAGCACGAAAATGAGCTGCCTTTATGCCGCGTTGTCTGAATTTGGAAAACTAAATTGACGTTGAGCAATACCAAAAGCTCCGTCAGGATCAGGAAAGACCCCTCCGAGCCGTTCGATACCAAACAAGACTTCAGACAAGGCAACTCCCTATCGTGCGACTTCTATAATCTACTCTTGGAGAAAATAATTCGAGCTGCAGAACTTAATCGAGAAGGTACAATCTTCTATAAGAGCGTACAGCTGCTGGCGTACGTCGATGGTATTGGTATAATTGTCATCAAAAGGTCAAGGAAAAACGACTGGCGCGCTGTTTTACAACACGCCTATAACCGAAGCGGTGTCTACGCCAATAAAAAAGAGAAGATATGAAGCCAATGCCACAACCACTTAAAAAAAATATATATGTATAAAATATCCTTTCCCAATTTGTTGTCGTCTTTCTTACATATATGTCAATTTTCTCTCAAGTTATCGCTTTCTCGTACGGACGGACGAACTAAATAAACTCCATATCTATTTCGAGTAGTTGTGAGAAGTATAGAAATATTGTGTGTCCACAGGTATCAAGTACGTAAAATTTTTAAGAAAATATAAAGCTTTATAACAGTAAAAAAAAACAATTTTTTAATTAACCATACCTTTGAAAAAACTTATTTTAAAAATATACAAATTTAATAATTTGTGCTTATCTAAGGCAAGATATAAACATTTTTTGCTATTTTACATAAAAGTATATGTATCTACATATGTACGAGTACATCATTACTTGCATATAGTATTACAACCGATTTGTATAAGCAAGCTCTGTAATCGAGTTTAGCTAGATTTCCCATTATTTTTCGAGCGCTGCTTTTCCCACCACTGCGCATACCAGCGCGCACTTTCTTGGGCAGCATCCTCCGGCTCAACTAGCGGTACATAATCCATATGTATCGAAGCGCGCAAACGATTAAGCATCAACACCGACGCTGTGAAGGACGCAATCGCACGAAGCGAATACGCCAATTTGAATTTCGTTACAGGATAAAGTAACTGCACAAACAGTTCGGTGAGGAAGGAGAGAAGAAAGAAAAGGAAATGCGGCAGATACCATAAGGTCAAATTGATCTTGAATTTTCCACCGAGCAAAGCCATTTTCTGTATGAATCTGGTCACATCATTGATGGGCGTGTCATCGGTCACGAACACCGGCAGACCGGCAATGGCTTTTGGAGTCGCCTTAAGTGTTTTGTAGGCACACAAATGACCCCAAGCCACGTTACCTATGTTGGTAGAGTATGAAAAGTGGTTTAGTAAAGACAATATTTTTGTTGTAAATAACGCTATTTGATTTACCAGCATAGACGAGCTGTTGTTTACCACCAGCGCCGGCAATGCGGGGATAACTGTAACCACGGCTTGACAGGTACTCGAAAACACGGGGCACAAATTTCTCATCGCCTTCGCCATAAGTGAGCGGCGGACGAATGGCCACAGTTTCCAAATAATCTACGAAATAAAAACGATATTTATGAGTATTTAAGTTAGTTAAGAAAGCTCAACTCGGACATTTGTGCTTACCTCGCTGATTACTAAGCAGTGTTCCATTCGAGTTTAACACAATAGATTCAGCGCGCAATTTCGACGACGAATAGCCAGGTATCAGGAAGGATTTGTCGAAATCAGCGGGTTCCTGCGCATTAAAAGTGGGCGTATTGGCCTTTGACTCAGTTTGATTTATGACTATGGTGAATGTGCTGTAGCCTTTAAAGGGCACCAGACACACCGATGCACAGCTGGTGTATATCAGCCTTCTCACATTATGCTGCACACATAAGTCTACCACTGTGCTGGTTCCGTTCACGTTGACACGATCTAACTCCTTGAAATTTGGCGGATACTCAATGCTGACTAAGGCGGCACAGTGGAAAACACAATTTACATTCCTGAAGGCATCCTGCACAGTGCTGGACTTTGGCTCGCAAATGTCTCCGACAAAGGTCTTCAACGCCGCTATGTAAGAAATGCCTGCAAATTAAATGTAAATACTAAGCAACTTGTTGTTGTTGATTTAGTTAATGTCGCACCAATTTTATTTTCAAAGGGCTCGATATCCAAAGAGCGAACTTCTTTGATGCCCAAATTTTTTTGTTCGCGCAAAAGATATTTTAACAAATGCTGCCCGATAAAGCCGCTACCGCCAGTGACTAAAACCACTTCCTCCAATGCGTTCTCAGCCGTTGACGTCATATTATCGGTTTCTGGAATAGTGGAAGATATACATTTTTCAATCTCACATTTAGGCTTGAAACAAACGATGGACGAGTCTAAAATTATACGATACATTGAATATGTACGTAGGATATTAAAGGGTAATCCAGTTCCCTACTTTTTTAAAGAACAAAAAACAGAAACTAAATGTAATGGGGAATGTTTCTTATCATTCGAAAGAACATTCTTTGGCATTTCTAGCGATTGACACGCGTGATGTTTTGCTCAAAGGTCTGAACTTGAGCCAGAAATAGGCCTTATCGCTGAACAAAATTTGGCACGAAGACGTTGGATTTCTTGGAACTTTTTAAGAGCCCATAGAGCGAAGCAATATTCCTTGGGAGTTCGAGCGTCTTCAGTTCTTGCAATTAAGATCTCGACGTAAAATACGCCAAGTCGTTCCATACGTCCGAGTTGCTGCAAATGGCGCCGAATCGACTCTCCACAGTCTTCGTATATACTCTCAGCTACGGCTGCTATATTTTCTTCACTGCGGGCTGGACGTGGTCTATTCGGTCGAATATTATACAAGAATGAATGTAGGGCCTTACGTTGGGTGATGGTTGATTTTCGACCTAATTTGATGTGGTTTTATCGGCTGCGGCTCATCTGTGCCACTATATTCGGCCGATTGATCATCTATTTCCGGGTTCTAAGCAGAGAATCAAGATTCATCGCCAGTAATAATAAGTTTCAGAGACGCCGTACATAACGCACCGAAGACACTATTGCTGTAGTGGGGCAGAGTATCGAAGAAGACCCAAATTAGTCTATCCGCAAACGTGCGCAAGTATCGGAGATGTGTGCATAAACTTTAAGGAAGACCTTACTGAGGAATCTTGATATCCAACCAACTCGTTCAAGAATTGAAGCCGAACGACCATGAAGCGCGTCCAATGTTCATTGAATGGGTCCAAAGCGAGATGGCCACCGATCAAGATTTTCAAAAAATATGATTTTTCGACGAAGCTTATGCTTATAACAAAATATATTATATTTATAAAAAAAACTATTGCATTTTGATTGATGATAACCCACAAACCATTAATTAGACGTCGTGCATCCTCAAAAACTCGCTGTTTTGTGTGCTCTATGAACAGAGGCCATTGAAATTGACCCATATTACTTCAAAAATGAAGCCGGCTAAAATGTAACAGTCCATGGGGAACACTATAGAGTCATGATTAATGACTTTTTCGTGCCTGAATTGGAAGAATTTTCACGATCTTTGCTTCCAGCAGGACAGCGCTAGATGCTATAAAGCCATCGAAACAGTCAGTATATTAAAGGAAACTTTTAGTGAGCGCATTATCTCGCGTCAGGCTTCTAAGACCGTGAGATTTTACACCGCTAGATCATTTTTTGTGGGGCTTTGAGAAGTTGCTTGTCTACGTAGATAAGCCCGAGACGATTGACGCCTTCGAAGAGAATATTCGACACGTTGCTACATACGGCACCAATTGTTGCCAAAAGTGTTTGAAAATTGGAGTTCATGGCTGGAATTTATTCGAGCGAGCCGCGATGGTCACATTCCCGAAATCATTTTTAAAATAATGGGTTGTCAAAAAAGTCTTGCGGTATTTTTATTGAATTTTTTTTTTTTATTGAAATTGAAATGAATTTTTGATGACTCATGCCCTGCTTTTGACCGATGCTACGGCTGCTACTATGCCGGTCTCTTTCCACCAATTCAGCGATTTTATCGCAATTTTCGACGACACGCCTTCCGGAGCGTGGCGCATCTTCGACCACCTCTACACCAGAACGTAAACGTTGAAACCATCGTTGTGCGGTGGAAATGGAAACTGTATCGGGTCCATAAACTGCACAAATTTTATTGGCGGTCTCTCTTTCCCTCTTGATCGCTCCTAGCGGACACGGTATTGGCTCTGCCTCGCATTCGTCTGGAGAGTTTCCTCACTAAGCCAACTCGTCTGCTTTTAAAACAGACCAACTTATGTGCGAGTGGAGTTGAACTGTCAGTGAGCTTAAATCCTTGCTAAATACGTTTACTAAGATGGAATTGGTATTTGGCGACGACGAGGCTAGTAGTGCCGCCTGGTCCTCTGTGTAAATGGTCGTAACTGAGAGTGTACACGAAGACCGTGGAACGTCGATTCGGCACCGTTCGCAGCAAGTCGGACTGACATATGGAACACATTTGAAGCATTTTACATCGATATCTTAAATTGAAAGCGTACAAAATACAGCTTGTGCAAGAACTGAAGCCGCTCGACCTGCCCAAGCGACATCGTTTCGCTCTATGGGCGCTTGAAAAGCTCCAAGAAGATTTTGAGCCAAAATTTGTTCAGCGATGAGGTCATTTCCGGCTCAACGGGTATGTAAACAAGCAAAATTGATGCATTTGGGACGAAGAGCAACATGAAGAGATTCAAGAGCTACCATTTCATCCATAAAAAATAAGTTTTTTTGGCCACCAAGATCGTGTGATATCACATTGTGAGACTTTTTTATGTGGGGATATGTAAAATCTAAAGTCTATGCGGACAATCGATCGTTTCGATTCATGTTTTAGTTCAAATAGATTTACCCACTCGTAAGGGACAACGTTCACTCATAAAACTCGCCGTTTGAGCAAAGTTTATGTTAGCATTAGCGGAAAAAGAGATCGGTTGGTAATCTTAGACGAGTTGATATTCAGTCATGCCAGTGCTAATAAGTCTCAACATTATAAACTTGAAGTAGGTTATAGTTTCACTTTAACACATTTTCACTTGCAATTAAGTGGCTATGTTTACATACAGTCTCCATGGCCTGAGAGACTTTTTGGCAATAAATCTCAACCCATATGTTTCACCATTTAACTAACAAACTTGGCCAGGGCCAAAGAACGAAAAAGGTCACAAACATAAACAAAGCGAGCCACCGCACATGCGCACGCACACGTTAGTTTGTGATGTGATAACGGCAACATTGTATACATAACAAAACCATTTACGTAGTATGTCTATACTATGTCTCCCAAACCGGTTTTCCTCACGTAACCAAGCCATTAAGCGGCGTTCAACATTGCCCTTTGGCATTACTTCAGCGCGAAAAGATTGAAATAGTTTATCTTACAACAGTTTCGATCTATGAATTAGACTACCTTTATGTGTGCCCCTGAAAATTACATACCTTGAAATACAAAAATTAAAAGCACAATTCACTTTTAGCACAGTGTTGGATGATTCGGCAGAGCTTTTAACAAAACTTCACCTTTCTTCGTTTAAATTTGCACGTTCGAGCCGCTTGGACGCTTGTCTACAACTGAAAATGACTGCGCTAAGCTAACAACAATGTAGCGTTTCTCCAGTCAGAGAATGGACCAACCAGCTGATTGAGCGTCGACTACATTGCAGCTATGCAACAATTCTAGGTTATAGCCATGGCCCGGAAGCGTTGTATAATAAGTGTTGCGCTCAATCCATAGTTTTAGTATTTAAATGACTTAGCATCGCCGAGAGTGCGCTTTAGTCGTCTACCAAATGGTTGTATGTATGTGTGTTTAGTTTTGTTCATGTGAGCATATCCAACTTTTTACAGTCCACTGGTTTGTTTTCAAGCTTTTGATTCATTAGAGAGAGGGAGAGAGCGACAAATGCGCTCCAAAGTCGTAATGAACTAACATTAACATACAATTTTCCAACAGTATTGCAACATCCAACAATTGATTCGATTATGAACTATGTTGTAGTGTTACGTACAACCGTTATTGCTGTTCCAAAAGTCTGAGCTTAAGAAACCTTGTACTTATTTGCAGCTTTAACCCTTGTGTTAATTACAATATTAAAATTTGCTTAAACTTCAGTACTTCATGGACTTCGATCCATTGGCACCCAGATATCATCGTATTCACAGTAGTAAGCATAGAAAATGAACTGAAAATGGTTTTACACTACTTTTGAGGTTATAGCCGTTCTTCCTTTTCGCTGTTTGGCGCCAATTTGAGATCCCAAGCGTAACCGAGTCTTTTTAGCGGAATAAAGGTCTTCCTCTTCCCCGCTTCCACCGGCGGGTACTGCGTCGAATACTCTCAGGGCTGGAGTGTTTTCATCCATTCGGACAATATGACCTAGCTAGCGTTACCGCGGTCTCTTAATTCGCTGAACTATGTCAATGTCGTCGTATATCTCGTACAGCTCATTGTCCCATCGACTCCGGTACTCGCCGTTGCCAATGTGCAAAGGACCATAAATCTTACGCAGAACCTTTCTCTCGAAAACTCATAACACCGACTCATCAGATGTTGTCATCGTCCATTGTCTTGCACTATATAGCAGGACGGCGATAATAAGTGGCTTATACAGTTTGGTCTTTGTTTGTCGAGAGACCACTCAGTCCAAAGTAGGACCAGTTGGCATGCGTTGGATTTTAAGGATAATATTGTTGTTGGTGTTAATGTTGGTTCCGATAAAAACGAAATTATCCACGACCTCAGAGTTATGACTGTCAACAGTGACATGAGAGCCAATGCGCGACCAACTACAACCACGACAACGATGACTGTTTGTTTGATGACAGGATTAATATCATCAGCGTACGCCATTAGTATCTGTTGTCTTTGTAGCGGCAAAACCATTCCTGAAGTAATTTCGTGGCATGGTAACTAGTTGGCAATCCTTGGCAAGATAAAAATCCATGTCGGTTCCGGTTAATTAGACCCGACTGTGGTGAGAACGCTTCCTAACTCACCCCCCTCGTTTTGTGGTCGATCGCAACATTGTGAGATAGACTGTTTGCTTTATCTCCATTGCGACATGACTGTCGTTGTTCTTTAGACGTTTACGAAAGCAAATGTTTTCACTTGCAGCTGTACGTAAGGAACTCAAAATACCGTCCACAGTTCCCTTATACCGAGTTGATTCTGAGTGCTCTCAGAGAGCAGGGGTGCAAGTCGAGTAGAAAATCGTGCGGCTGTTTTTGTGATTGCACTCGACGTCAAACCTACCTTAAGTTTGTTCACGAGCATACTTTCTGTGTATATCTTCGCTACAACAAAATAGTGGTCCGAGTCGATGTTAGGTCCTCGGAATGTGCGCACGTCAAGGACACTGGAAACATATCGACCATCTACAACCTCGATCAATATTACCGATCAAGTTTTCGATCCGGAGACAACCAGGTAACTTGATAAATTTTCATATGCTGGAATATAGTACTTCAGATAAACATATTTCGGGCACCTGCGAAGTCGATCAGCATCAACCCATTTGGACAGGTTTCACCATTTGTTTCAAGACAGACGCCCACTCGCAGCCGCCCCTCTGGTGCACAGAAGCTGCAGTTAGACTTCAACGAATCATTAAACCGAATATGTCGGATTGGCTCCAATGAAGATTCCCGGGATGGCTTCCGCGTCTTACACAAGCGCTACTCACGTTTCCAGGGTTATCGACGAGGACGCAAGATTAGGAATTGGTTATAGCTCTACGACTATAACTGTAACCCAGAAGCATGACTATACCCATTACTTTTATAGCAACACCAAACAATATTTACAATATCAAGGTTCGTGTAGCTGGTCAGTTGGTCATCAGTCAATGCTGGGTGTTGATCGATCAATTTTATCAAGATATTGTATAAACCAAAAAATTTAAAAGGGACCGGTTATACCATTTATGAAGGAACGTTTTACTCCATGTCTCTCTCAAGGTGAATAGTCTGTCAGCTAATCATTTTTGTAAGAATTTCACACCGCCGCCATATGTTGGAAGAGAGTTTATACGCTCTTCGTTTTTGATAATAAACGATCCTTAAATGGTATGTTGATGGTTTCATTAAAGTTTTTGAAATAGCAATAATGAGGTTATAGGTTTTCCTCTTTTTGTTTTTGTATTTACGTTTCACATATAACGCAATGCACACTTTTAGGCGCACGGAATTTCATTTCGCCTATTTGGCTTATAGTACAAACAAAAAACATAAAACTACAGATAAAAAAAGAAAAAGCAATGTTTTATGTCCTCTGGCTCAAGTCCCTGCATTATGAAACAAACACCTATCAAGCTTTTAGATTACGCCAAGCTCTTGCTTCTTCCTTTTCAGTAGAAAACTAGCAACATCGTTTACCCGAATATGTAATTTTTTTAACCCCACTTATACATACCCATAATTTTGAACACACATACATACATACATAAGTATATACATTTAATAGAAGAAAATATTCTTTTTTTTTAGAAATCAGCGAAAAGTACATCAAAATAAATCTGAGCAAAGGAATATACCAATCCTAATTTTAATTTATTTATCTATGTATATACATATGTACATACATATGTACATATGTATAATAGATCAATTCTTTTAAAATATTTTAAATTTTTTAATGCTGTCCAGGGTTGGACATTTTTTAATTCAAAATTAATTTAATACCCAATTTTGGTTTAAAAATTTAAAATGTAATTTTATCTAATAATTAATATTTTATTTGCGCAAACATCTTGGGTATATACATATTTTTTTTTTGTGAATTTCAATATATTTAGAATCAGTTAAAAAATTAGAACATACTTTTTAACTTAAAAAATTAAGTAACAGATAAAAAACAATATTTTTCAAATTAAGGGCTGGAATGGAAAGGAATAAAATAGAAAGCCAAACACGACAATAATTAAAAAAATATATATTTTTAATATTTATGTTATTACAAGCTAGGAATTAAATTTTTTGTTCCGGTATATGGGCTTAAAATTTAAATTTGAATCCGATTTTGAGTCTTAACCTATTTTAAGGATTTAAATTTTGATTTTGATCCAATAATTAATACTTTATTTTCATAAAAACTTTGGATTCAAAATAGAAAAAATATTTTTGAACTTAAAAATTGAGGTAACAAATAAAATAAAATAGTTTTCAAAATAAAAGCTAGTATGAAAATGCATAAAAAAGGTTGTCAAAACAGAAAAGTTATAAATTGTATTTTTCCTTAATTTTTTTATTACAATATTGAGATTATTTTTAGTTTTCAAAGCGTTATGTGAGACTAAAAATATATTTTAATCAAATAAAAAATGATTTTTCAAATTAAAGCTTTTTTTGTATATATTTATTTGCAATCTATCAATTGACAATCAGCAAATTAAAGCTGTAATGCAAATGCACAAAAAGGTTGTCAATACAGAAAAGTTGTAAATTTTATTGTTTTTTTTAATTTTCAATTCCAAAATTGAGAATTTTTTTTTTTGTTCAAAGTGGTATTTAGTATTAAAAATTAATTTTAATTCGATTTTTAGTATTACATATTTTTCATTTTTTTCATTTCAATTTAAAAATATTTTTAATTATGATTTTCGGGATAACAAAAAATTAATGAAATATTAATTAAATTATTGTTTACTTCAATATTTGCAAACCTGTTTGTGTTCATACATCGATAAATATGTATGTTTGTTTGTTCAAGGTTACTGAGTAAATATTGGCCTTCGTCAATTAAGTGTCTGATTAAAGGAAGGTGAATTAAGTAGCTAGCATTTATTACCACTCGCAATGTAATAAATGCTTCGATACAGTGGTATCGCTTCCGTAAACTGCTAAGTCTTCTTCTTCTTCTTCTTTATTGGCACCGACCAATTGCTAAGTACTCTCATAATAATAATAATAAAAGTTACCCTAATCCAAATTGCAAACAAACGACATTTCAAAATATAAAAATTTCTGCATTAGCCTTTAAAATCATTAAAAGTCGCTTATTAGTTTATGATCGCTTATTGGATGATGATAATGGTCTATGTGTACTGCTATTAATAATGCAATAAAGAACATTTTGCCGACTCTGAACAACAAACACACATACAAAAATTTCCAATTTTCATTGGAAGAGTTTATATTCATCCTTGTTGGATAAAAAAAATGTACAAAAAATGCACTGAATGGGGTACCTGAAGTATATAAAAACCAGAAAGAAGCATAGCAGACCCTATAAAATATATATGTACATATGTACGTATATATAACATAAATGATCAGCATGATTAGCTGAGTCTATTGAGCCATGTCAGTCCAGTCATTTGAAATGCATACATCTTTTTCTCCTCAAGAGCTTGCATACTTGTCGGAATCACCGATATCGGATCACTATAACATATAGCTGCCATACAAACTGAACGATCAAAATCACGTCCTTATATGGAAAACTTTTTTATTTGACGAGATATCTTCACCAAATTTGGCAGAGATTATTGTCCAAGGCAACGGTACTATATACGAAGAGGTTGTTCAGATCGTACCACTATAGCATGTGGCTGCCATACAAACTGAACGATCAAAATCAAGTTCTTTTATGGCATCTTTTATATTTGTGAAGTGTATTCGGTACTTCGAGCTTCGCTGCAACCGAAGTAAACGTTTTTCCGTGTTTTTAATTATGATTAAACTTGCTACAACAATCTCTGTATAATAAAGAGTGAATATTAATTAATTTAATTATTATATAATAAAACATAACAACATTACCCTTGGTTGCTAAATTTAAACCAACCGTCCGTTAATAAAAACGAATGCTAAGACTCTATTCTTAAGCGGTTTTTTATTGTATATTTTAATACTTTCACTGTAATAGTAGTTACAATTCGCATAGGGCTCTCAAATACATAATTATAATAATTATTTCTATGAAATATATTTCACGCAGAATTAAGGCAGAATATAAAGGCAACTTTATTGCACATCTTCTTTGCTGCTCTTTAAGCAGAATCTTCATTATTTGCTATGTGACATATATTTGCATTTGTTTTTTTTTTCTTAAAAACCATAACTTTAGGCAGCGAGTAAATTGTAAGTACTGTCACGGTATTACTGGTAATATAAATCTAAACTAAATTTAGGATTAGGCTAAAAATGATCAACTAATTAAAATAAATTAAACTAAATTCAAGAATTTAATAAAAGGATATATGTATGTATAAAATTTGAATAGTATTACTAAATTAAGCTAGCAATGCCAGGACCAATATAAATTTGTATATTTTTATAGGCCACTTTTTGTTGACTTTAAATAACGGTGACTTACATACTTAAGTACGTATATCATTTAGGCACTTTGAGTGATTTGTGTGTGCTTTCTTGTTTCTTCTTTGTATTCCATTGTACGTAATTGCATAAAATAAATGCTTTAAAATATTCGAACATTTTCGTACATTTTTGTGCAAACAGAAAATAACAAACCATTAAATATACATTGACAAAGTTTTTGCAATTTTGAAATTAAGCGTTAAATCCTATCAATGTTTTGCATATTTTGTCTGTTATCATATTTGAAACTTTCAATTTGACATTAGTGAGTGTCAATAGGAAAGCGCCGATGGTGGACGGGACTCAACAGTAAAATCCTTATACACCGAGAACACAGATATCTGAAAGATTTAATTTATTTAAATAATTTTACAGTAATAAGATTAATAATTTCTTCACTAATAAAATAAAATAGTATATCGAGGAATTGACAGAACCTCTCGGTTTGGCAAGTCTCACATTACAAAATGTGCTAAACAGGCACAATTTTACAGAAGACTTTAGCGAACGTTTACGTAGATATTTACATATAATTTTCCCCATTATATACACTCTGAACAGTGTCCGTCCGCTCGTCTCTCTTTCAGTCCGTATATATACCAGCTAGTCCCCCAGTTTTTGATATAACGAGCTAAAGTTTTGCACATGCACTTTTCTCCGCACGAAGCTGTTCATTTACCGGAACTGCCGATAACGGACCATTACAAGATACGAACTGAACGATCAAAATCACTTTCTTATTTAACAAGATAGCTTAAGCTTAAGGCAACCGCACAATAACCGAAAAAATTTTTAAGATTTGATCCCTATAGCACATAGTTGTCATATAAGCTGAACGATCAAAATGAAACTGAATATTTTTATTTGTGAGGGTTCGTTGCAACCGAAGTTAAAGTTTTTTCTTCAATTTACTTTCTTTAAAAAACTACACCAATTGTTTACATGAAACTTACCTTGTCCTTAAGTTGTTGGCAGAGTTTCAGGCCGGCGCAAAGCATTGGCATTACGTCGTTCAACCATTGCACGGTTGTCTCCGCCTGGCATGAGTCAAAGCGCATTGTACCCTGTACTGTAATTAATTGATAAACAGCCATAATCAATTTGTGACTTTGAAGATAAAAGCTGACGGCTAAGTCTTCGGATAAGTTGGGTGCAAGCGCTTTCTAAAATATAAAAATTTAATATTCTGTCATATTTATGAAAATTTTACTGACCATATTGCGGCTTTTAATCAGATCGGCGATAGGCTTCTTCTTGGGTATCACCAAACTGGTGCGCGCACGTTGCAATGCCTCTAATATGTTACCTACAACATTCATAACTTCGTCAGACGTTCTACAAAATAAGACATGCTAATTTAATAACAATTATTTGTGTCAGCAAGCAAATAGTAATCACTTGAAATGGTAAGTAGCATCTACATCATCAATGTGGTTAATTGCTTGCTGTAGATGATTTGCTGCGTCCTGCACTTGTTGCAACTTCCATGGCGTGTCTTGGTTAATACAAGTTTTCTGTTGATGATGCGGTGCCCGCGCAAGCTTAAAGCTTATATCCTTAAAAAGGTTACATGTTACTTATGATTCATAAATATGTAATAATGGCAAATTTACTGCATGAGTAATGCTATCACCCGTAAGAGTCACAATGGCACTAAGTTTTTCTGGCGCTACTTTCATTATGTATTTTTCAGTCTTTTTACCCTCATTGGCATACAGCGGCACAGGAAAGCGATGAGCACACTCGACCAATATCTTCCTTAATTGTTTTAATATCGCATGCACCTCCTCGCGCAGCACCCATTCAAACTCCACCTGCTGAAATAATCGAAGCAAATCAGTTTTATTAATATGAATATAGCGTGTCCATATTGAAAATGTATTTATTTATAAAGTCATTCGACTTATTTAAATTATTTAAATTACCAAATTTCGGGCTTCCTCCTTTTCGGTTTCCATCTTTTGACGTAGCCAGCTGCTTTTCGCTTTGTTGCTGTAATCGTTATCAGCTGGCAGCATACAATCTGGTAAAGTCGGCAGATGGCGCTGCGGCTTTCGATTCGTAAATCCATTTCGAGTGAAACTCCAATTTGTAGGTCTATAAATTCAATTTACGGAATTCAAGCATTTTAACGAAAGCGTTATAAAAATTATATTTAGTATTTGTGTGCACTATTAATATGGTTGCTAATTCATAAAATGTTCAAATGTGAGGAAAACTTGCGACAAGGTAACAAATTAATATTTTTGGCAATGAAAATATTTTTAATATACATATTCAGGAAATTTTGCATGGATTAATTTTCCAAATAAATTTTTCAGATAGGACGACTATAGCTGTCATACCAACAGAACGATCAAAATCAAATTGTTGTAAGGAAAATGTTTCTTATTTGTGAAGGATAATCTAGCTCCGGTGCACACGAATGTCATTTTATCCGTGGTTTATGCATTCCATACATACATATGTACGTACGGAAATATGCTTTGCCCAGGGTTGTGTTCCGAACATAAAACCAAAAAGCGATAGCGATTGAAACTGGACTTTAAAGGTACCGTACCAATTACTTATTATTTTATTAAAACATTTGTGAATTTATTGAGTCTGCCATATGAAAGTTTAAAGGCATTGGGTTGACTTTTTAAAGTCCGATAAAAGATTGATCTGACCAGCCACCTATCACAATTAAGGCACAATTTATGAGGCACACATTTTGTTTATTCGCTTAGCTATATACATACCTACTTATAACATTTAATAGACGTACAGGGTTTTGCAACAGGGGCGATATGATTCCCAAGTGTCGTTTCGATAATTTTTAATATGTTATGATCTGTATTTTTTTTCGTTGTATTACAATTTAATAATGGAAAGTTATACCCAAGAACAACGTTTACATATTATTCAATTTTATTATCAATATAATCATTCTCCAATTGCAACCTTTGCAGAAATTATTCGTGAACAACCATTACATTCACCTAAATTGACAGTTTGGTGTGGTTTTTGATCTGGTAGAATCATTAGTCCATACCTCTTTCGAAAAGAAATCATATCACACTTATTGGAAACCCATGTACAATGAATACTGAATTTTTAGTCCAAGATTTAAGCGAGTTTCCTTTAAAATACAATCCGAAACTATGGAATTTAAAGAAACGTCTCTTCTATAACATGAAATATTTGTGTTAAGCGAGAAATTCCATGGGAACCTCTCAAAGTTCCCGGGTCAGAAATTCTATTTTACTGAAAATATTAAAAGCACTGTCTTCAACAACTATATTTGCGCGTTTAGCAACCCAGTTTACAAGGTTCCTTTTGAAATGCAAGCGGGACACAAAAAATCTTACAACCGCTCTTCAATTAGAGCGAGATGATTTTCATTCAATTTTAATTTTTTTTTTTTTTTTTATATAGCAATCAAATATTATTTATATTTCCCTATTCGTGATAAAGATTTTAAACACGACGAACGACGATAATCGTCGAACAATTAGATTGTAATCAATTAAATAGTTTTTCATATGCGAATCTGTTAATGCACATACATATGTATGTGAAAAAGAAATATACCTACATATACATACATATGTATCTCTAATATGAAGACAGATATTATCACTGTTAATTATTCTTAAACTAGGAATTATTTAAAGCTTGGCCTGATGTTGTTATGTGTATTCTTTCTATGTGAGAAAGTTGTTTGTTTTCTTATTATTATTATGGCTTTCCTCAAGATAAGAAATAGAACGTCCCTCGGCTAACTTGAGTAAAATTTCAGCTATCCGAACAAAACTTCGTATATGTCCCTCAGGAACTTCACAGTATATAAATCAGGAACTAACAAATATATCAAACCTGCAATGGGGCCCAGAACATAGTGATATCCTAGTAACTGTGAAGCAGATGAACTAGCCAAAGCTGGAACCACTCTACAATTAGACTCCGGAAAAGAAGATATATATATTACTCTGACTACTTGTAGATCTTTAATCAACAAACATGTTATAAATATAGCGGAGTCTTAGTGGAATCATTCCCTAACTTCTTTAACAATCTGGCAAAATTGGCACGAATAGAATATGTGCCGCACAATTGACTATTAAAATCTAAAAGGATTGACACAAGAACCACCTCACCATAAATTTTGTCCAAATCGGACCATAAAATTAAATCAAGCCCCTCAATATGAACATATCGATCAGCCTGTGAGATATCTTACTGAAAGTAAAAGAACATTTTTTTCTGGAGAAAATATGTCGAAGAAAATAACTAATAATGTAAGAATTTCAAACTTTCAGTTGCTTATATGTTGTTGTTGTAACGGGTACCTAATCCCCGTTAGGATGGCAAGCATTAGATAAGTTGTCGTCGACGTTATCCAACGGTAGGCCCAGGAAACGTGCTGTTTCGACGGGGTTGGACCAAAGGGAGAAGGGTGTCAGATGAGTAGGGTTGGTAGAGCATGCAAAGAGGTGGTCAAGCAGGGCAAAACCTACAACAGCCGGTTCTTCCCACCGGAATTGACCCGGACTTTATCCGGCCAAGGGCTGTTATTTCGTAGATCTAACCCCGTTTAGATCGGTAAATATGTGCTTTATATCGTATATATCGATCAATATGTAAGACATTTTAGCAAAATTAAGTGAACGTATAATATCGTTTACGAATTACCACAGACCCCAATTCTACATAGAATGATTTCCATTACTATAGAAGACTTTATTCCAAATAGGTCAGTCGGTGAATATGTTGTCTTTATAAAATCGCGGGGAAGCATGTCGTGGAAGATACTTGAGTAATGCCAAAATTTAAAGTGATCATTCCAGATCCAGAGGGATCATTTAAAAACGAACTTTCAATTCTTACACAACACGTTTTATTCTAAAGTTTTGCCAATATCTGAAAGTATTTTCTCACCCTTGAACGTTGAAAATTGCGATTTAAATGCGATTTAAAATATTCGGTTACATCCGAACTCAGCCCTTTTTTACGGGTTTAGAATTAAAGTGGACTCTTGAGACAACGGTACGAAGAAAAATAAATAACTTATGTTACAAGAAATGTAACCGGAAATGGTTCTTGGGTTATTTTCTCAGATGAGGTATATAAATGATCAGCGTGACGAACTGAGTCAGTTTAAACATGTGCGTTTGTCTGTATTAACACGAACCATCTCTCAGTTTTTGAAGTATCGATCTGAACACGGCCTTTTCTCATAAACTGGAAACGTCGATATCAGATCACTACAACATATTACTTCCATAAAAACTGAACGATCATTAAAGCTTCGGTGCAGCAGAATTAACATTTTTGTTTTTATTCACAGTACTTCTTCTACTTTTTACAAATTTTGGACCAATGGTAAACGATGAATGCAGAAAATTGATAAAATATTCACTGTGCACAAAATTCTCATTGCCGGAAGATAGTGAGTCGAATGCGCAAACCAAGTCTTCATAATATTATCCAAAGTACATACTTATGTACACTTTGTTCAAGTCTTAAGCGGTGAGTTTGCTGCGAATAGGCACGTGTAAGCACGACTTATGGTTTCCGCGTTAAGATAATAGCATTTACCGCTTAACAAAACTTTAAAATACACATAATTTCTGCGCCAAAGCCAAGCTTATTAGCCTCAATTAAAGTAAGCTCACTGATTGGACATACAAATGTACATGTGCACACAAACATACGTGCAAATAAGTTCTTACATATACCGGTGTGGAGTCATAACACAAAGAAGTAAGAGAGGGTGAAATTCGGGCGAAACCAAACACTGCACATTAGTCCAAATTGCATGAACATAAAAAGTTCAAAATTTCATTTTTCAAAATAATGTTACAGTTAATAAAGTTAACATGACTGCAGCTTTGTTCGACATAAAATTTAGATTTCGAACTAAGCAAGTGGGCATAAATTGATTGTTTTGTTGGCTGTATGGCATGTAGCATCGTCGTGTTGGAACCAAAAGCCGTCCACAGCAACATCTTCCAAACACGAGCAAGTCATTAATCAAGGCTCTATATACGTAGCGTTCTGCATTGACTGTTGTTGTTGTTATTACAGCGGCAGAAAACATTCTTGAAGTAATTTCGAGTAATGGTGCCGAGTTGAAAGTCATTTGCTGGATAAAAATACTGGTCCGTTGCGATTACTTAGACTCGACTGTCGCAGGAAAGAACTTCATGGACTGTAACATTATGGCCGGCTTCATTTTCGGTAAAATATGTAGCAATGATTTCCTCTGCCCCTGGAACACACCAAACAGTGACTTCTTGAAGATGTAACAACGACATTTCAATAATGGTTTGTGGCTTATTACCCCAAATGTGACAATTTTGTTTATTATCGTACTCATTCGACCAAAAGTGAGCTCCATCGCTGAACCATATTTTCTTGTGAAAAGCGGTATCGGTGACCATCTCGTTTTGGGTCCATTGAACGCACGTTTTCCCGGAGTAGGTAGGTAAGTAGAGTGGCAGTCTGATGATGCACCTAGGCCTTTAGGAGACCCAATGTGAAACCACCGGTACTATAATCTCCTCACTCTATTGTCTCCTCTCTGAACCACGGCGTGCTTCCAATGAAATTCATTAATACTAAAAGTTTTCTCTGTGCTACTTCTGATATCTCGTCAAAAAACCCTCTACCGAAGGTTGCGATGTGTTTTTTCTTGAAGTAAGTTTGTTTATAATGAAATGTCAAACCAAATTGAGTATGAATCAAGTAACAGCTGTCGAAAAGACAAGCTTCTAAAAAGTAGGCTCCTTAAAAACCTAACGTCTTAAAAAATACCCGTATATAGTCTAGATTAGGTTACTCTTTTGATTCTTCAAAATTTAACAAGTCGCTCTTAATACGTTAAAATCTGTCAAACAACATATAAGGTTATACAATTTTAAGCTTTTATGGTATTACAGAATACCGTCGTGTGAACAAAACCATTGCACTCTATGTAAGAAGTTGCGCGAGTACAAAAATTGTGACAAATTCTGAAGCTGACCTGAAAACATGTGACACAAGTACAAAAATATCACAATTCTGTTTATTGCAAACAATTTATTTGCTTACATTTGGCAGAAGTGGAACACAAATGCAAAGTGAAATCGGAAGAAGCGCGAAGTGTTACCATATACGTATATAGATATTTAGGCCACGCTTACATTATACTTTATATGGTGTCTCTCTACATTTTACTCGGCTATGAAACACATTAACCTCCTTAATTTATAACTTTTTGACACCACAATTTCGAATTATATAATTGTGTTAGATTATAATTCGCACCTTCACTAAATGGTTTTTTGAACAAACAAACCGGCAAACTTCCAAGTGATAATTCAATACTTTAATTAACGAAATTTTCTCATCAAAATACAGAAATTCCAGACACTAAAAGATAAGCTGTGAAAGTACACACACTTCTGCATATAATAGATATATTTTACATAATATTTATCAAGTTCTACATAGGCTGCCAATATGTGAGTATTCATACATATATATGTATGTATGTATGTACATATGTATGTATATAACCATATGTCATACCAAGCAAAATTGTAAATAAATAAATTGAGCTGCCATAATCGATTGTGTTTAAATTTGGATAATTTATTATACACCAAAAATTATAAATGCGATTATTATGCCAACATACATATATGCATACATACCTACATACATACATACATACATACACACATACATACATACATACATATACATTTATACATTTGCACAGCCAACCATCCGGTAGCATGGCTGGCTGTTTGCGTAGCACAAACATTTCTATCAGGGAATCTTTTCTGTCCGAACTGTCAACACTTTTGCTAAGAAAAACCATCTACTTAAAGTCAACCAAATACGCAACACACAACAGTAAACAAAAAGAACATATGATCGTTGTTGCGATAGGGCGGCCGTGGATTAGATATTTGCTAACATTGTTTAGTGACAAAAAGCCATAAATAAATACACACATATTGACAGGTGTGCAAATGTATGCATGTATGATAGCTACAACCATCGTAAAATAATTATGCCCCAGTTTGTATGAATGAAGTCTAAAATAATCTATGTAGTAAAACTGAAATTTCCCAAAGGTTAATTGCATGTAAATAACGAAGAGGAAACTTTAAACTCGGTTGCACCGAAGCTGTAATACCCTACACCAATAAAAAAAAATTTTCCACACAAAATCTGGAATTTGATTGGTTAGTTTGTATGGCAGCTATATGCTATAGTGGCCCGATCTGAACAATTTCTTTGGCGAAAATACCGCAGTCTCGGCCAATAGTCCATGCCAAATGCCGTGAAGATAATCTCTATAAAAATTCAATTGAAAAGTCCCCCGACATGACACATAGATGACGATACTACAATTAAATCCATATAATTTTCGGAAAGCCCTAATCTACAAAAGACGCCAGTATAAATTTGACAACTGTTGGATCATTAGTTTGTGGATTATGTCATTTTGAGTGCAGCAACTTTAACTATTGTGAAAGAAATGGCTAAAAAGGAATCTCGCGTGTTGATAAAATATTGCTTTTTGAAGCGAAAAAATACAGTTGAAGCAAAAACTTGACTTGATGACGAGTTTCCGAAAACTGCCCCCAGAAAATCAATCATCAAGTATTGGTATGTCTAAGTTTAGATGTGGTGACATCAGCACCGCAGACGATGAACGCAGTGGACGCCCGAAAGAGGTTTTTACCAACGAAAACATCAAAAAAGTCCACAAAATAATTTTGGATGACCGTAAAGTGAGCTTGTTCGAGATAGCAGGCACTCTAAAGATATCAATTGAATGTATACATCATATCATTCACGATTATCTAGGTATGAGAAAGTTCTGTGCAGAATGTGTACCGCGCGTGCTCACTTTTGACCAAAGACAACGACGTGTTGATGATTCAGAGCAGTGTTTGGAGATGTTCAAGCGAAATTAATCCGAGATTTTGTATCGTTATATGAAAATGCATGAAACATGACTCCACCATTTCACTCCCGAGTTCAACCGACAGTCATCCGAGTGGACTGCACATGATGAACCCGCTCCAAAGCGTGAAAAAACGCAACAGTCGACTGAAAAAAGGAATAATGAAATGGAATAATTTTTTTTGATTGCCTTTAAAAAGGAATGACCATCAATACAAAACCGCCAAAAGACGGTAGCATTTGAAAAAAAAAGAAAGTACTTTTTCACCAAAACGTATCACAAGTCAGTGAAACGATGGCAAAAATCCATGAATTGGGCTTCGAATTGCTTCCACATCCACCGTATTCTCCAGAGCTGTCTCTCAGCGACTATTTCCTGTACAGAAATCTCAAAATAATGCTCACTGGGAAGACAGTTTTGTCGCATGAAGAGATAATCGCCGAAACTGAGGCAAATAAGCTACTTCTTTGAAGGAAAAATGACGTCTGTAAATTTTCAGACCGATATCTCAGAAACTATAGCACATATACAGACGAAGGAATATGTCTAAATCGACTCAGTCCGTTATTTCAATAGGGACGCTACAAAACTAGACCGATGGGGGCAGAAAACGACGCCATATTTTTCCCGCTCCTTTGAAATTTCTTTTCAGTAAGGTTTTCCATTTCATCATGGAAAGATATACGATCCAACAACTGGTCGAAATTATGGCTACATTTTTATAAGCGCTACGTCCATATTATGGTCGTCATAATCGTCCTGTCAGATCAAAAATTGAGCGTCTAATGAAAAAATGTGAATCTACAAGCACAGTACAAAATGTTTCCATGCCAGTGAGACAAAGAAGTGTCCGTAATGTCAAGAATATTGCTGCCGCTAGCGCATCAATTGAGGAAGACCCAAACCAGTCTCTCACACGTCATTCTCAAGCGTCGGGCATCTCGTCTTTGTGACGAGTTTTGCGAAAAGACCTTCGCCTACATCCTTACAAGATCAAATTGACACAAGAACTGAAGCTGATTGACCAGTATCGTCGTATGTTCGTGAATAAGACTGAGCAACAACTTGAAAATGATTTGGATTTTCATCGAAAAATCGTCTTCAGCGATGAGGCTCATTTCTGACTGAATGGCTTCATCAATCAGCGAAATATGAATTATTGGTCAGGCACCAATCCACACGTACTCGATAAGTCACCATTGCATCACGAAAAAATTACGGTTTGGTGCCGTTTATGGGCTTGGCGGCGTCATTGGACCGTACTTCTTCCGTGATGATCAAGACCGGCACTTTACTGTGAATGGGTATTGCTACCGCTCAATGATAACCAAATATTTTTGGTCCGAATTGGATGATATGGACTTGGACAATATGTGGTTCCAACAGGACGGCGCCACAAGCCACACAGCGAATGTCACAATCGATTTATTGAAAACCAAGTTTGGTGAACGTGTTATCTCACGAAATGGCCCAATCAAATGGCCGCCTAGGTCGTGCGATTTGAGGCCGTAAGACTACTTCCTGTAGGGCTACGTCAAACCTATGATTTATGCCAAGAAGCTAACAACGATTGATGAACTTCGTACAAATATCGCACGTGATCGGCAGTATCGGCGGGTTTATGCTTGAAAACCATCGAAAATTGGTGGTCATGCAAAAGAAATCGAGTTCCATCCATAATGGCATCGAATGTACCTTCACAGGAATGAAGAATTTCATTTTTGAAATTGAATTTTGAAAAACCCGTTACGTATGTATAATTTTATAAAGTTTCCGATTTTTTCTTCTGGGTATTACAAACTTCGTGGCCACTTAATATACTCTGTTCAGGGTATAAAAGCAAGTCTTTTCAACATATCAGCCTATTGCCTACAGTAAGTACAGATGTATATATATTTATGTATGTATATATGGTACGCATGGTTATGGCGCAATGTATACTTATATACATACTTATATACGTGAGAATGTATATAATATATTTATATACATATATTTATAAATAAGTATACATACATATATATATTTGTGAATGTTTGTCGATGTCATTTTCTGCGTCAATACAAAGTAAGACGAGATTCGCTTGGTGGTTTTTTATTATTTTTTCTTGGGAAAGACCTTTTTTCTGAAATCACACTGTGACTCACCGGGGACATACCATATCACTAATAATATCTTAATACCTGACTTAAACACTGTACACATGTGTGTTGTTTGGGCGTACCTTTGTGGCATGGTGATTGCTGAGGTTTTCACTGTTGTACGTTTTGTTTTGTTTACGGTTATTTTAATGCTATTTTCTTTTGTTTTTGTTAACGTTAGTACTGTTTGTGAGTACATACATACAAACACATGTGTGTGTATGTATTTAAAGCTGAATAATAAACACTTTTTAGCCGCAGCAAATAAAAATCATTTGAAAGGCGAAAATAAATTGATTTATAATCGTTATATTGTGGCCGCTAATAATACAGGTATATTGAACCGCAAAAATTCCCGACCGAGTATAATAAGCGCCTGCTTGCCTGCCTGCCTTTCTGATAAGCTCACGACAGCTATGCTCGCGGAATGTCAACCGGGCACTAAATGTGTTAAACAACTGACTGCAGCGACTTGAAATGAGCGGCCGCAAAGCTTCTGGCCACGATTGCGAATACAATTCTACAGCAAAACAAAATTACCGTAACGAGCGTGCTGTGTGTGTGCTAGCCAAGTTGAAAGAGCATGTTAGCCGATAAAACGTCTAAGAGCTTCACCACTCAACAGGTGGTGGTGGTGTTGATTGCAGCGGCGTGCGGGCGGCAGTGATGGCGGCGGTGGCGTGAAGCGGCGCGCACACAACGACTCATTAGAATCCGCTATATCGCCATACATACATACATACATAGTACGTATGTGTGTACATACATAAGAGCATGAGCAAGTCGATATGTATGTAAGTGACTACTGTATTTTAACACACACACACACACACGCACATATCGAATTCTGTCGGCCATACACCAAAATATTTTCCGGCGCGTGTTGTGAAGCGGCTCACACTCCAAATGAGCCAAAGCTTGGCGCGTGATAAGACTTCGATGATTTAATTGTATAATGCCAATAGTTTGCCCGCGTCGCCATAGAAGAACTACTCTTGCGCATACACGATTGCCATCGTGAGCATAGCATCGAGTCTATGGAGACATACTACTTATGGTATGCTAAATAATATTAGTTTATTATCGTTATCAATAAAACAAACGAACACCGGGGGATTTGGCACGCAGTGTAGCCAATATTGTTATTGATATGATCATATATTTGTGCATAAATATAGATTTGATATTTGTACTATGTCTCAAAATATTGGAAAATCCTTAAATATAATTTAACTTTATCGAGTTATCTGTTTATTTAGGGTTATTTTAGCTAAGAATAGTTATTGACAAAAAATACCAGAAATTGCAAATAAAACCCAAAATATTTAATTATTCTTCAGTATTTATTTTATCGCTTTCAAGATGTAATACACTTACGCCAACGATTTTTCCAGTCCTCGAAATACTTTTCATAATATGACTATACATATGTATGTACATACATATGTACAAAAGTGATGTTCTCATTTAGTGGGTAGGCCATTTTGGGTTTTAAAAATATTAATGTGATATTTTCTTCTTCTTAATTGGCGTAGACATCGCTTACGCGATTATAGCCGAGTTAACAACAGCGCGCCAGTCGTTTCTTCTTTTCGCTACGTGGCGCCTATTGGATATTCCAAGCGAAGCCAGGTCCTTCTCCACTTGGTCCTTCCAACGGAGTGGAGGTCTTCCTCTTCCTCTGCTTCCCCCGGCGGGTACTGCGTCGAATACTTTCAGAGCTGGAGTGTTTCGACCATCCGGACAACATGACCTAGCCAGCGTAGCCGCTGTCTTTTAATTCGCTGAACTATGTCAATGTCGTCGTATATCTCGTACAGCTCATCGTTCCATCGAATGCGATATTCGCCGTGGCCAATGCGCAAAGGACCATAAATCTTTCGCAGAATTTTTCTCTCAAAAACTCGTAACGTCGACTCATCGGTTGCTGTCATCGTCCAAGCCTCTG
This sequence comes from Bactrocera neohumeralis, assembly GCF_024586455.1. Lineage (NCBI taxonomy): Eukaryota > Metazoa > Arthropoda > Insecta > Diptera > Tephritidae > Bactrocera > Bactrocera neohumeralis. The sequence goes on from NC_065923.1 coordinate 34,733,722, forward strand.
CACCATATAGCAGGACGGGAATTATGAGCAACTTATAGAGTTTGGCTTTTGTTCGTCGACAGAGGACTTTACTTTTCAATTGCCTACTCAGTCCGAAGTAGCACCTGTTGGCAAGAGCAATCCTGCGTTGGATTTCCAGGCTGACATTGTTGATGGTGTTAATACTGGTTCCTAGATAGACGAAATTATCTACAACTTCAAGGTTATAACTGTCAACAGTGACATGAGAGCCAAGTCGCGAATGTGATGACTGTTTGTTTGATGACAGGAGATATTTCGTCTTGCCCTCGTTCACTGCCAGACCCATTTTCTGTGCTTCTTTGTCCAGCCTGGAGAAAGCAGAACTAACGGCGCGGGTGTTGAGGTCGATGATATCAATACCATCGGCATACGCCAGCAGCTGTACACTCTTATAGAAGATGGTTCCTTCTCTATTTAGTTCTGCAGCTCGAACTATTTTCTCCAGAAGCAGGTTGAAGAAGTCGCACGATAGGGAGTCGCGTTGTCTGAAACCTCGTTTAGTATCGAACGGCTCGGAGAGGACCTTCCCGATCCTGACGGAGCTTTTGGTGTTGCTCAACGTAAGTTTACACACCTGTATCAGCTCCCTTTCGTGCTGTCGAAAGCAGCTTTGAAATCGACGAAAAGATGATATGTGGCGATTCTCCTTTCACGGGTCTTTTCCAAGATTTGGCGCATGGTGAATATCTGGTCAGTTGTTGATTTTCCAGGTCTAAAGCCACACTGATAAGGTCCAATCAGTTTGTTGACGGTGGGCTTTAATCTTTCACACTATATCTATCCCATCCCGCACGTGATGTGGTCGATCGTAACGTTGCGATGTGATATTTTAGGGTATTAAATATTAGTTAATTTGTAGAAGATATTGAATGGTCGATCCTAACAGGGATTTCACTTGAATGGCTTATAGCCAGTCCGTTGTAGTACCCAGAATTGCTACAAAATTGAACTTAAAGACCCTCCTTCCATCAAAGGAACGCTTTGCACGAACGATCGATCACAAAGTGGTTGAGAGGCTAATGTTTGTTTCGGTTATGTCTCCTGGTTCGCTGAAAGTATGACTGCAGCGATGTTGCAACCTCAGTCTTGCAAAAGCTGAACAAAGAAGGAGAAAAAGCCTGGATGCTTCAACCTCACCTAAGCTTTCAGCCTATTGGACAATGTTCAGTAAGAACCCCTGATTGCGGCAAGGTGGATTTTGCTAAGAGAAAGTAGTTCAGTAGATCTCCTACGTTCTATTCTATACCATTAGCCTATCGCAGGTGAGGTTCTTATATCCAGTGTTAGTACGCAAGATGACAACAGGGATCCAAACGTTCCCACTCCGATGTGAGCGAGGTTAGGGTGCCCCTTCTTCCTATCAAGCGAGTCTGTCACCGAAGTAGCTTGTAGCTGTTTCTTGTGAGGATAGACATACCTAGAAGCGCAACCTTTGCGAGCTCATTGCTAGTATCGCCGCTTTGTTGCCGGAGTGAATGCCCACCTCTGAGCAGTAAGTAGCAGCCACTTCGGCCTGAAAGACACTACAGTTCTGCGGTAGTCTAAAGCTAAGCTTGACGAAGAGACCATCTCCTTCAAGAAGACTCCCCCTCCTACCATCCCTCCCAGCTATGACCTATCCGTAAAAAAAAACTCACTGCGCCTATTCACCAGGGACTCTGCTATAACAATAAGTCTTAATTCTGCAATCTGCTGTGCACCGCTGATGTACTCCCGCCAGACGAATACACTATAAAACATTATTGACTTGCCTACGATTTCGCAGATCCAAAACAAGACCGTTGGCGAAAGTCACCCCACAGCCTCGTTCCTCGTTCCTCGAGTTCTTTAAGGATGTAATTAACAACCAAGATCCAAAGCAGTTCGAAAAATACCACCCTGCGGGGATGTTCCTATTAACCTTTCGGAATCTATTTGCACTACCTCACTCCACTACGACCGTTCTGTCGCAAAAAAAATATTAGGTGCTTGAGGTTCGATTCCACCTCGAACTTTTCAAGGGCTGTTATCACCGCATCCGGTCGCACTTTGTTGTAGAACCCCTCGATGTCGAGCAAAGTAGTGTCGACCGAATTGCATTTGCTGTAAGCATGCAGGGTCTTTAACAGTCTACCGCTCACTGTTCTACTCCTAACATACAAAACCACGAGTCTCGCCATGGTCTCTTCTGGTGATTATGTAGAATTTAATATAAATACAATTTGGGCAGCAAAATGTAGTAATGAAACAAAGTGAGTCTATGATGGTCTATAACAAAAAATATACAAATATGGTATTTGGTTTCTTAAATTTAATATTAATCTTACGCAGCGTTTTTATACATATTAAGTTCGCCATGATGTCTGTAATGCCCAAAGGGAAACGTCGGAGACTGTACAAAATATATGGCATAAATGATTAGCATGAGGAGTTGAGTCGACTTAGCCATGGCTGTCCGTTCGTCTGTCTGTATATACGCGAACTAATCCCTCAGCTTTTGAGATATAAATCTGAAATTTTGCACACGTCCTTTTCTCTCCAGAAGCTGCTCATTTGTCAGAACCACCGAACCGGACCACTATAGCATTTAGCTTGCCATACAAACTGAACGATCCGGATCAAGTGCTTGTATAGAAAGATTTTCAAATTGAGGTAAAAGCAAAGAGCCATACAAGGTAGGTACAAGTTTAAGAGTGTCACCCCTTTGGGTTCAATTAGCGCTAAATTGTACCGTTTCGATACACTAGTGTTGAATCGTTTCCTTACTTCTCTCGAATCTACGGCAAAAATTGTTATAAAGCATTCCTATTTTCAGCGCGTGTTCTTCAAATGGTCAATGGCCCATTATGGTGGCTGTGAGTCTAAATATGCTTTTTCTGAACCTATTTAAGAAGTCATTCGTTATTTTCTTGTCACTTTGGCCATATCTGTTTCGCTATTTTTCGATTGGTGTGTGGAGTTCCGTCTGTTTTGAGCTATTTGTACAAATTGCGCATTTAGCTTCCTCTTTATCATTCCCAGCGGACACGGTATTTTCTCCGCCTCAGATTCATCTAGAGAGGCTCTTGACTTGGCCAACTCCTCTGCTTTTTCGCTGCCAAAAATATTCATATGACCGGGAACCCAAATTATGGGCAAGTGAGTTGACCTGCCAGTGAGCTTAAAGCCTTCCTACATTTGTTGACCACGCTATAGTTTATCTTTGACTATGACAGGGCTAACAGTACCACCTGGCTACCTGTGTATATGGTAACACGCTGCATCTTTATGACCAGTACTTCCGCTTGGAAGACGATAATTGAGTTTGGTAGACCATATAAACTGAGCTATGGAGAGTGAAGGGTATTGTAGCATCGGTGCAACCCAGTTGCTACAAAATATAATAGTTTTGTTCACCTAACGGTTGTATGTATCACCTAAAACTTAGCGCGATAGCTATAGGCTTATATACATATATATAAATGATCAGGATGACGAGAAAAGTTGAAATCCGGGTGACTGTATGTCTGTCGGTCCGTCCGTGCAAGCTGTAACTTGAGTCAAAATTGAGATATTTTGCTGAAACTTGGTATGCGGACTCTTTAGTACAAAAAAAAAATTACGAGTTCGTAGATGGGCGTAATCAGACCACTGCCACGCCCACAAATCGCCATTAACCGAAAACATATAAAGCGCCCTACTAACACTAACACTAAATTAAGATATGAAGCTGTAAGCAGCGGATCGCAGTAAGAAGGGGTGGGCAAACATTTTTGAAAAAGGGGGAGTGGCCCCGCCCTCTAACAAGTTTAATATACATATGTATCTCCTAAACCACTTAAGCTACAAGAACCTAATTTGCTGAGCGCAAATATTATAAGAACTTCTACCGACAGTGTGAAAATGGATGAATTCGGAGGATAACCCCGCTCACTCCCGATATATCGGTACTGTTCGAAACTACTAAAAACGCAATAAATCAGTAACTATTTAAATACGCTAAAGACATTAAATTTTACACCCGAGTTGTATAAGAGGTTCTTTATGGGAGCCGGTGTGAAAATTGGCTGATGGGCATGGCACCGCTTACTTTCTGGTGAAATACATACATACAAATCTCGTGACCCGACCGACCGATTTTGACTTAATTTAGTACGTGGCGTTCTTCTCATGTTCCTATGTGATAGTGTGAAAATGGGCGAAATGGGCGAAATGGTCGAAACCATGCCTTATTCCCACATATGTAAATTTATTTTAAATTCCATTTGATTCTTTCACTTTCCAGAACATAAATGAAGAAGCAATTGGTATAACACGATAAAATTTTGCACTAGTTATTCCTATAAAATATGCCACTTTATGACCATAAATTGCCCAAATCCAAACAAAACTGTTCAAGCCCCCTAATAACGGAAATGTGGACTCCAGAATCTAGTGTTGACTTTTGACCGAAAATATCGGTTATAAAGATTTTCGAACTTCCGGTTAACTTTATGCTGGATGTAACGGCCAATATTATAGTCATCTCAATGAAATTTACAGAACGTGTTTTGTTTGTTACAGTACTTATATATTTGTGCCTAAAACACAATTAGCGAAAACTTGACCTAGTCCCCATATATGTGTGTAATTAATATCAGTTATTTCGAACATCCGGCCGGCTTTATATGACTGGTGATTGTATGTGGTACCTTACACACAATGAAACCCTAGGAATATTATTTAGTATGTGGCATGATATAGTTAATAGATAAAATCGGGTCGATACCAACCCCAATTCCCATATACAACGAATATGGAATCTTGTTTTTCTGACAAATCTTATACTGAATTTGTTGTTATGCAGAATATATGCATATATACAATTGCCTAGATTCCGATCCTTTGGTTGACGGCATTTCCTTGGCTTTGATTCCTGCGAGTTGCAAGAGATGTTTGGTAACACCGGAACTTCGATCGTCCTTACTTTTTTATGTATTATTTTAACATTTCTATAAAATAATAATTATTCATTGTAATTCATACGGGCATTCATTATTTGTTTTTTTTTTTTTAATTTAAATACTTTATTTTATGAGCAATATTTTTGGTAACAGAGTTAAGCGTAAGTATGTATGTATGCAATTTGTGGACGCGTGTAAAATTGTGATAATGGCTATAAAAACGATTATTGAATACATTTACATATGTACATATATGAAAAATACATCTTTGGTATACATACTTGTATATATTTAAATATATCTACATATATGTCATACCTCATTAATGAAATTTTATAATGCAAAGACACGGTAAATACCCGTCACGAATCAGGGCCCGATTTTTTACTGCTGAAGATACATATATTCTTAAAGTATAAACAAAGCAAGACATATATTTGTGTAAGGAAGTACAGATGTATGTATGAAGGCATGTTAGATCTATAGATTAGATCTATTCCCCGGTCATCATTTCCATGAATTCTGTAAAAATAAAATAAGAAAAATCAGTTTAAATTCTAATTCTATACTATCTTCAGCGATGTTGGCAGTAATTTTTAAACTTCCGAAACAGAGTGCTCATATTGGTTGTCAAAAAAGTCTTGCGGTATTTTCGCTAGTTGGCGCTGAAAACGCGTAGTTCTAGTTTTATTCGTCGCATCGGGGTCATGCTATACCTTTTTGGAAAGCTCATTTCACGCGCTAACACGTGTTTGATTGATTGTCGTTTCTTTTAAGTCGTTCGTGAGTTATAGCGTCGCAAAGATGGAGCAAAATAAAGAGAAAATCCGGCATATTTTACAGTACTACTACGATAAAGGCAAAATGCATCTCAAGCAGCCAATAAAATTTGTGCAGTTTATGGACCCGATACAGTTTCCATTTCCACCGCACAACGATGGTTTCAACGTTTTCGTTCTGGTGTAGAGGTGGTCGAAGATGCGCCACGCTCCGGAAGGCCTGTCGTCGAAAATTGCGATAAAATCGCTGAATTGGTCAAAAGAGATCGGCATAGTAGCAGCCGTAGCATCGGTCAAGAGCTGGGCATGAGTCATCAAAAATTCATTTCAATTTCAATAAAAAAAAACTTCAATAAAAATACCGCAAGACTTTTTTGACAACCCATTATAATAGTTTTATTCACCTAGCGGTTATTAGTAAGACCTAAACCTAACCGAGATAGATACGGAGTTTGTATGTATATAAATGGTGCGAATGATGAGTTGAGCAGAAATCCGTTCATCCGTCCGTCCGTCCGTCTGATAACTTGAGTCAAAATTAAGATATACATATTGGAGAAATTTCCTCGACACTATAAGAAGTTGGTTATTGCAGCTAGGCGGAAAACAAATATAAGCTCCGTAACGGTAAAACTACTATAGGTACGATAACTCTGTAACCTAATACTATACTTGAAGGTTCCAAAGGTATCGGTATAAAGCTTAGACAATAGCGATGTCACCGCCCACCTTTAGCTAAATTAATATATCTTAGAAAATGCTCGAACAATTTTAACCAAATTAAATTGTGATATTTTTATTATGAATATTTTTATACCCTAAACTGGATGTATTAAGTTTGCCAGGAAGTTTGTAACATCCAGAAGGAATCTTCGGAGACTGTGAGCAAATCATAGTAAGTCTTTTTAATTCAAAATTCGCGCGAAAAGCCATTCTTCCACATATGTAAATTTTTTCTGGGTTGATAGACTGTCAAAGTAATAGTATACGCTTGTCTTGCTGAACTACATAAAGTGCATTCGGCGATTTTTACGATGCGCGAAATTATTCAACAAAGAAGTTCCATAAAATTTTGTGTGCGGAATCAAATTTCTGGTGCCGAAACGTTGAGAATGTTGAACAAATTGGTACAAATTATTCGAACCACGTTCAGGACGGCCATCAACATTAAATGATGATCAACACGTCAGTAAAATAAGTGGATTGATGCTTGAGAATCGACGATAAACTGTCAGAAATCTTTCTAATATCGTTGGAATATCGGAAGGATCAGTGAAAAACCATTTTGAAAGTTCTTTTGATTCTAAGAAAAGTTGAAGCTTGATTTGTTCCAAAATCAGTCAATATTTTCGAAAAATGCGTTGTATTATGTATTATTACTGGCAACGAATCTTGGATCTATGCTTACCACCTAGAAACAGACGATCAATCGCCCGAATATCGTAGCAAAGATGAGCCGAAGCCGAAAAAAACACGTCAAGAATCAAGAATATCTTGACAGCTTTCTTCGATTATCGAGGTAAGGTGCACTCCGAAATCCTACCGACCAGCCAAACTTTTAACAAGGAATACTATTTGAGTGTTTTAAGCCATTTGCGCGAAGCTATTCGTAAAAATAGGCCCGAATTATGGGCCGACAACTCTTGATTCGCCTGATTTAGCTCCGTGTAACTTCTGGTTATTACAGCAAACTCAAACGAGTCAATTGAAGACATTAAACGTGAATTAGTACGCGCATTGAAGGCTATTTCAGAAATTGACTTTAACAACTGTTTCGAGGATTGGAAAAACGTTGGCTTGGAGTGTATAGGGGCCAGGAAGGATTACTTTGAGGGGACGACATAGATTTTGAAGAATAAATTAAGAATTTTAAAATCGTGAACAATGTCTTACTATTTTTTGCCGAAGCTCAGTCAATTTTGCCAAGTCCGTCTGTTCGTCGGTCCGTCTGCCTGTATATATGCGCAATAGTCCCTCAGCTTTTGAGATATCGTTCTGAGACTTTGTACTCGACCTTTTCTTCCTAAGAACTTGCTTATTTGGCGGAAGCGCCGATATCGGACCACTATAACATATAGCTGGCATACAAACTGCACGATAGGAATTAAGTTCTGGTATGAAAGACATATTTTTCTGTGAAGGGTATCATTGCGAAGTTAAAATGTTCGGTTACAACCGTTCTTTACAACTTTAAACTCTTTTCGAAATCGAATATAAACAATTATGTCGAGAAAATGATATACAAGCGACCCATTTCCAACATTGCTTTGCTCATCAATATGTGTGTAGGTAGTACATGTTAGCTTAGACACACAAACATACATATGTCCGAAAATTCACAGTATAGAAGGAAAATTTTCTAACACACACATATACATATGTAGCTATATACATACATATGTATGTATGCACGCCGCCCCCTAATTTCCAGCGAACGCTCCCACAAAAATTAAACGTTTTGGAAAGCTACTGCAAAATAACCAGGCAACAACTATAATATCTGACTAAAATCTCTCACACTATAAACCGTTTCATATTATTCACATAAAAAGCATACAATTGTTGTTTTTCCACATGTCGACTGTTTTTAATTAGCCGAACAACGCTAATTAACGCATTTGAAAATAAATAATCGAGTAACGCCCGCGCACCCATAGACGTTTGCTGTTGTTGTTGCTTATGACAGAAGCTTTCGATCGAATGTCTGCGGCAATAAAAAATTTGGATCATAAAAACCTAATTATAGCCACAAGTGCCACAACACCACCACACATACATACATATATCTATTAATGAAGGCAATTTACCGTTAATAAAACAAGCACACATGTACATACATATAACTACAGGAATGCCAATATTGCACCTGTATTGCTGATAAACATTTAAAAATTTACCATCAAAGTCCACCGTGCCGGAGCCATCGGAATCAATCTCCTCGATCATGATATCAAGTTCAGCCTCGGTCAGTTGATCGTCCAACTCTTTGAGAATCTCTTTTAAACAAGTTGTTGGAATGAAACCGTTACCCTGTTTATCGTATAAGCGGAAGGCTTCGCGCAACTCCTTTTGCATTGCTTCAGCATCTTCTTCGACGATAAATTTGGCAGCCAACTGCACGAACTCTTCGAACTCCAAACGACCGGATTCTAGAGGGAAGAGTGAAGGCCAAAAGATACGCATTAGAGACTAAAATTTGCATAATTACAAATAAATATATGTGTATGTACTGGCTTTGGGGAATTCCTTTAAGTTTAAACCCACTATAGGGTTCTTGGAGTGAGGTTAGAGCACTAAGCTTGATAAAAGTCATGTCCTCGTAGGGTAAACTTTTTTTCGACAAGGTATCTTCACGAAATCTTGACACGAATTATTGCTTAAGATAGCGGTACAATCTTCGAAGAAATTTTTCAGATCGGACCACTATAACATATAGCTGCCATGCAAACTGACGGATGAAAATCAAGTTTTTGTATTGAAAACTCTTTTATTTGACGAGATTTCTTCACAAAACTTAACACGGACCAAAACGACGATACAATCTCCGAAGACTTTGTTCAGAACGGAACACAATATTATATAGCTGCCATACAAACTGCACGCTCAAAACCAAGTTCTTGTATAGTAACTTTTGTATTTGTGAAGTGTCTTACAGTTTCGGTGCAGCCGAAGTTAAGGTTTTTTCTAGTATTAATTATTTTTTTCAAATATTCCGTAAATTTACTTACTATCTTCATCCACTTCTTCAATAAGTTCCTCTAAAATTTTCTTATCGAACGGTTGCCCCATCAAACGCAAAATATCCGCTACCATTTCAGTTGGGATGCTACCGGTTTTCTGGTGGTCAAAGCTGTTAAAGGCTTTCTGGAGCACTATAAAATATGAAATAAAAACGCTTAGACAATGTTCGGGGTGGATTAGTAGAAAACAACTTACCTGCAATTTGCTCAGGTGTCAGATCTTCGTCCTGTAATTCAGAACGAAAATTTTGTTATTTACTAAATATTCAAATACACGACACATAATATAACCACTTTGGTGGACTCACCACGGAACTCATTTTTTTCAGCTTATTTTCACTGTTTACTAAGGAACTTTGGGGTATTTATTTTGCAAAAACTCGACAGTGAACCAAAAGCTTCAACGTTCGTCCTCCAACTGACAATTACTCCAAAATATCACAGCAGAACACATCTATCTAACAGAACACACACATACACATGAGACCGCTTACACACCCATACATACACGCAAGTCGTATTTTCGTGTATGGACAGTTTTTCAACGATCGCATTAACATCCAGTTTTGTCGGTGTTTTCCCATTTCATTTCTGTGCTTGCAATAGTTTTTATTGTTGTTGCGATGGAAATCGCTGTAAATTCTTCGGAAGAGTATACAGTACGTATAACAATCTGCCATCTCGCTGGCCTGTCTCTCGACACACTTCCACGCATACGCCTGTGGAGGCTTCGTATCGGCTGGCGCATGAGTGATCCGCACGGCCTTTCTGTGGATGGAAGCGTTTGTATCTTGTAGTAATTGCCGTTCGGCTTATAGTGGATTGCAGACGAACTGCGAAGCGTCTATAATGTGGGTTGTTCGAGTTCTCTTACTGTCAGTTTTTACTTTCAACATATAAAATATTTACATCTGTATATCTGTATGCCTATATACATGCATACATACATATACATATATACATATATACTAAATATATATATATAAATATATATTGTGGCTTCCATTCAATCAACATATGCATATATTTCTGTGGATAGCAGACGGAAAGCATCAGGATACAAATATATTACCACGATAAAAATTTATTCTGTTGCCTTTTAAAATAATATCATATATACAACAGATGTGGAAATACTCTCTTCATATCATATTTTTTTCTATACAAACGTTTAAAAGATATTACACAGTTAAGCGGATAGAAAATTCAAATTTCTTATGAATTTTATCAGAGAAAAAAATTTTTATTGAAAATCATATATACTCTTCTTCTTTATTGGCGTAGACACTGCTAACGCGGTTATAGCCGAGTTTACCACAGCGCGCCAGTCGTTTCTTCCTTTCGCAATTTTGACGCCAATTTGAGATACCAAGTGCGGTGAGGTCCTTCTCCACCTGATCTCTCCAATTGAGTGGAGGTCTACCTCTTTCTCTGCTTCCCCTGGCGGAAACTGCGTAGAATACTTTCAGAGCTGGATCATTTTCATCCTTACGGACGACATGACCTAGCCAGCGTAGCCGCGGTCTCTTAATTCGCTGAACTATGTCAATGTCGTCGTATATCTCGTACAGCTCATCGTTCCATCGACTCCGGTACTCGCCGTTGCCAATGCGCAAAAGACCATAAATCTTACGCAGAACCTTTCTCTCGAAAACTCGTAACGCCGACTCATCAGATGTTGTAATCGTTCATGCCGCTGCATCATTTAGCAGAACGGAGATGATGAGTGACTTGTAGAGTTTGGTCTTTGTTCGTCGAGAGAGGACTTTACTCCTCAATTGCCTACTCCAGTCCGAAGTAGCACTTGTTGGCAAAAGTTTTTCTGCGTTGGATTTCGAGGATTTTCATATGAAAAAGTATCCTCGCTTCTTACAAATATTGCATTCAGAAGAAAATAAATATCAAAATATTAATCGATCGAAGTAATGTGTTTCGCAGGCTACCGTACGGGTCACAGGTTGCGGATGATAATAAAGTTCTTTAGATACAATGGTTAGCTGTGACTAACCAATAAACAGTCCCGTACAGCGTTCATCAGCTAGTGTTGGAAAGTCTCAGAAAGGTTTTGGTTTGGACTAAACCCTTCATAAATTCTGAGTGCCTATGATCCCTCTAGCGACTTAGCGGGTATCTTGGCACTATTCAATAACCATTCATACTAACAATCTATGCTTAAATGCATAACCACATGAGTTATTAGGCTCATGCCGTAGGCACGTCAGCAGAGGAGCTCACAGTAAGCCAACGCTCCACAGACATCGAGGTAGCCTACTACTAGTATATACTTAAGGTAATCATATATCGAGAATTCCCCCTGCTTCGGCAGCCTGCACAACGGATTTGGAGGTTAAAAATTCATATAACATTAACACGAATTTTATAGCAGAACCCAGTGATCCAGTGAGAGATACCGGTCAAGTATAGGTCAAGACAACGAGATGATTCGATGACTTTCCAGACTACTTGTTATATGAAACAAAACATCTATAATTTGAAGGCTTGTAAAAACTGAGCGTGGCCCCTAATTAATTTAATATACATATCTCATAAGCTAGATGATTAGAAAGGCCTTACAGGAGCCGGTACTACAATTGAGTAATTGGCGTGGCACTATCCACCTTCAGGGGAAATCCTATATCAATGTCTCCAACCAACTTTAGCTTGGTGAACAGCTTTATTCTGACATGTTTAATTTACATTACGAAATCGGTATATAACCACGCCTAGTTGCCGTATATCGTCATTATAAATTCCATCTGATTATTTCGCTTTACTGTATATAAAGGGCGCTCCAATGAAGATATCACAGTAAAACTTATGAAAAAGGGCTTTTAAGATATGCCGTCTCTTTATAAAAAGTTGTCCAAATCAAACTGTAACTCTTTATATTCCAAGGAGGAATGCTGCAGAGTTGACAGCCTTTCACCTGATAAAAATTCATGTCCATTCCGATACCGCAGCCCCAACAGCCGTGGGAACGTACACACTACTGCAGTTACATCGGGTCAATACTTCCCTTAGCCCCAAATACATACGTACGTTGTAGGGGTTTCCGGCTTTCCAACGGACTTTCAATTGTTTAGATAAGATTCTTTATTTAATTTTCAGACACTTTTCTGTTTGCTTGACTAAATGTCCTTTGAGCACGCGTCAAAGACGAACACCGAAGAGAAACGAAGCCATATTTTATGTTTATGCGTGTCTTGAAACTCTTTTGGTTTCGTCATTTCCGTTTCAGAAATTTTTTATGTCAAAGGTGCGATCTCTTTGTTCCGTCGAAAATATCGAAAAAATGGAAATCGTCCAATCCGACTGTCATGTCCAAAAACTAAACAATGCAAAAAAATCGCTTGCAACCATTTAAATAAGAAGGGATACCAATAGAAGTCCGAAACCACTCATGAACCAAATTTTCATCTTCGAAACGCTGCTCGCCAGCGCATTGTTAGTGGTTATAAAAAGTGGGGGTCACTTAAGTTAATGTCAATCACAAACAGTTGTGGTCGAGTCGCGCACAGATGGAATAACGGTGGCCAACCCAGAATTGGCTGTCATATAGATTTGGCTATATATTTTGTGGGTTTGGCAGGGAATCATCAACAATTAGCTGGCAGGGGGCAGCGAACTTTTAATTCGAACCTATACTCTCAACAATTGCACCTTCCGAAGGATTCAATTGCCCTGAAGCGGTCAGCTTTGGTCTATAAGAGAGGAATATGGTTCATCAGGAAAACGCCCAGCCGCGCACATCGATAGTCGCACGCTAAAAACTTCCACAGCATGGTTGGGTTCTTTATCCATTTTATAGTATTGACTTATCCTGTTATCTTTTGCAGTCTGTGGCGAATGATTTAGCTGGTGATATATTACCTTCAAAATAGCAACTTTCTAATCCCAAATACAGGATCGAAAAAATATTGAAAATACAAAAACAAAAAAAAAAACTCAGCTAAAATTATAAATAACAAAATATTAAAGTGTTTAAATAAAAAAATATATTTTTGAATATAAATTTTCTCTCGCTTTCGCACATCATGTTCAACCAACGGAATTCGCAGAGCCATCATCTTAAGAGAGCATCGCTTTCTGGTAATACATATTATACTATGTCATAATACCAAATTGATTATTCTAACTTCAAGTGAAATCACTTCACGAATTGCCCCAGTTCCCAATACCACATATCGTTTATTTAAAAATAAATAAAACCCAGAAAGTCACGGCTACCAAAATTCCAATACATTAGAATTAGCGCAGAGACTAACATATACACATCGTTCAACTCAAAAGGCTTAAGAAAAGGATGAACGATTATACGTACATATGAGTTTCAGTTAGGATTGTTAATAGGGTTCTTAAAAACTCAGAAACTTTTAAAGGACTATGTGGTAGCGCGGTAGGATAAATAACCGCTGAATTAACGAATAGGTGACTTACAGTGGAATTTCAGTAGCCGTGACTTGCTCGTACAACTTGTACCGAAAACTTAAAAGTGCAACTCTGCTCTAAACCGGCTAAATTTGACATTTCGAATTTGCCGCAAGTGTTGCCAAATACCAGTTTACAAAATATTTTATAGTTTGGGCTTTTCGAAATAAAGAATGATTCGAAAAGAATTACAAATTGCTACAATTACGCTCCGTCGGCCTTTTATTTACTTTCCCATGTATGCTTAGAAAATCAGAATATTTTATCATGTTATTAATTTCAATTATATCAAAAACCGTAAAGTATAAGTATTGTTCTAAATTTATTAATTTTTTAATAATTTTTGTTAATATAAATTAAATTTAGACAAATTAATAAAATTATCAATTAATTAAATTATAACGGGATTCTGTAACCAGTCTCTAGCCTCTATTTGAGACATTTTGAGGTAAAGTCTCAATTTGTGACTAGTTACTATTCACTAAACAGTCTCAAGCGTTAGTCTCAAAATATTGACTCAAACTTGAGACCTGGTAATTAGCAGGTCACAAAACCAAAAAGAACTTTTGTCTGCCATTTTGAATATACTGAACAGCGATCATCATCGATATTAATCGATTGCAGTTATTTTCTGTTTTGTAAGCAACTCAAACACGAAAAGGTTAAAAATAAATCAATTTTACATTAATTTCGTAAATATTATGAAACAAAGAAAACATATATTTTTGTTTTAATTGATAATTATGTTTTTCGACTATGCGATAGAAAATTTAATATTTGTTATCGATATATTTATTTTCATTCAAGTGTAAAAACATCTCTGAATAATTAAATGTGATAGATTTTGTGACTGTCACTTACAGAATAGCAAAATCGTCTCAAGTCTCAAAAATTGTCTCTAACTTAAAATCTCAAATTTAGAGACTTGAGACAGTATCAGAGTACAGAATCGCACGGTTAGAGACTTGAGACTGTATCACAGTACAGAATCGCACGGTTAATAAGTGTACCGGACAAAATTCTTTTTACAACAAAAAATAAAGAAATATCTATGTAATTACGTATCAAACTTTGAGTTGGCAACAGTGTTTTCGAAATTAAAGTCAAAATGTCAGAGTTAAATTGAATGTTTGTTATTGTTTAATAGTTGTAATATATTTTTAAAACTAAAAAATTAGAAAGATGTTTCGTAATTTATACAAGCAAAGTGGGAAAGTCATAACCGAATTACAAGAGGAAAGGCGTAGAAAATTATTGGAAGAGCAGAAACGGAATCGTTTGCTATTACAGGATTTAAAACGTGGTATAGATTTTTCGGATGAACACAACAAGGAAACAAAACAATCCGCTTCAATTAAAAAAAGCTCTAGAGCATTGCAAGATGCAGATGGTACGGAGTATTCCCTACAGTTATCTGAATGGTTACGAGAGCGTCCCGAGAATATAGATGATTGGATTTTGGTACCATGTCCAAAAGGGCAACGTTGTTTAGTTGTGACATATAGTGGACGCACTGAAATGTATACTAAAGCCGGTCGTCGGCGTATGTATTTTCCTAGTTTATTACCCGGTGGCAGTGGTCCACGTGGTAGTAAAATGAGCACAATACTGGATTGTGTTTATTCAGCTGGTGAGGATACATTTTATGTTTTGGATGCACTGGTGTATGGCAATCAAGAGTTGGTTCATTGTGAGGCACAGTTTCGTTTCTTT
Organism: Bactrocera neohumeralis; assembly: GCF_024586455.1. Taxonomy (NCBI): domain Eukaryota; kingdom Metazoa; phylum Arthropoda; class Insecta; order Diptera; family Tephritidae; genus Bactrocera; species Bactrocera neohumeralis. The sequence continues at coordinate 34,749,304 of NC_065923.1, forward strand.
TGGTTACGCTCGAAATTCGAAGAGTGTCCTGAACTTTGTGTTACTAATTCATATAATAAGAAATCATTTAAATACCTGCCGCGCTATGATTTTGAAAATGTTGCTGACATTTCAGAAGCTTTCCAACGATATCCGTTTTGGTCAGAAAATGTACCTCGATTAGATGGTTGGTTGTTTTATCACAAAGAGTCCAGTTACACCTACGGTACTACGCCTTTAGTCGGTTGGCTGTTTGCATTTATGGTCCCCGATATACTTGGAATTGAAGTAAACGAAAATTACGAACGACCTATCGACTATAGCGATCCAATTATTTATATGGATGATTTTGATGCCAAGTTAGCAGGTTTAAAACAGAAACATTCAACTAAGAGCTCCAAGGGAAGTGACTCTCTTGACACAATTGAAATTGATGATGAGGAAAATATGGATGAAGGTGATAATGCGGAATTATTTAAAGTGCTTAATGAGGAACGTAAATTAGAAATCGGTGAACCATATTACCGTCTTCATGTATGCGAAGAAGAATTGCTCCACTAGCAATTTATTTAAAACTGTTTTTACTGTTTTGTATTTACATATGTATATGTATATAACTACGACAAAAAGTTGTTTTGATTTGGGGATGAAATGCTGTTTGTTTGCAACTGCGCACTGGATATGCTGTTTAATTTGTATATGTAAATAAATGTGAGAGTTACCTGGTTAGCAGAGCAAAGGATGTAAAATATCGATACAGAACTTTCATATTTCTTCATACCTTGTTAGTATTGAGGTAAATTCACATCAGTGATGTAAAAGTTACATCTGAAGTTCCATAGTGTTACTGGCAATAAAAAATTAAGCGGACATGGTAATTCAACGCAGTTGGAAAATTTTAAGCGATGCTGGATCGTCTTCCGCTTCTTCAACGGAGGCTAATAGATCACCTGGTGGCGTGCAATCATCTTCAGATGACTCCAACTGTTCCAATCAAACTACACACTCAATGGTTACAAGCGTAGCGAGTCCCCCAGCAATGAAATTAGAAAGCCAAACGACCCAACAAGCAGTACAACAATCAATCGCGCCAACACTGGCAAGCGTTAATAACGTTAATACTATGAATATGACCAGCATCCTGTCAAATGATTCCACTGTGAGTGAAATTCTATAGTCGCATCAAAAGTTATATTCAATTATAGTTTCGTGCTTAATTTGTAGAAATATGTGACCACTCCACATATGGCTGAAACAATGTTACAAAGGCTGAGACAACGTTTAAGCTGTCCCGTGCAAGTTAGCGGCACAGGAGCAACTGCTGAATCAGCTATGCGTTCTCTCGAACTCCTACGTATTAGTGTGCAACAATCTTTTGACCATGAAATAGATGTCATTATTAAACATTATATGGAGGTACCTAGTACATACATACCTAATTTTCTAAAAATCAAAAATCAATTTCATCTTTTCTACATGCTTCAATAAATGTTGGTACTTGAAGACGTACTTTAAACCCGCATTTAAGAACATAAAGGAGAATTTAGGACAAAACGTAGTATCTGAAGAGATTGTAAGCACTTCTAACATTCACATTGTGTATATTTTATCAACTTATAAATCCTATTCTTTAGCTGCAAAAGATGTCTTGTGCATTACTGGAGAACGCTAAAGCACAATATAATCCATATCGTACTTTAAAGCAGCCGCTTGCTTGTGTTTCTGTTAGCACCAAAAATATTACACCACAATATCCTGTTGGTGAGACAACCAGTTTGCGTTTCGCAGTCAGACGTCCACCACCTAAACATGTGGAATTTAGTGAATTACCCGCCAAGAAACTACTAACAGTCGCCGCACAACAACAGCTACAGACAATCAATCCAAGTGCTGCCTCTAATACACCAGAGGGTACGGGAAATGTAAAAACGATTCTTAACTCATCATCAAATCAACAGAGGCAAATACAGACACCGGGCTCATTAACTGTTGCACCTGCACCTGTGCGTAGACAAATTTTCTGGAATACAGCACATATCTCAGTAACAACTAAATTTGTGTTAGATGTACAGGCTAATCAAGCTTTTGGTTTTGGCACGGATGGCAAAGAACGTTTGGCCAGCAAACACCCAGAACTAATACGCTACTTGCCCGATAATGAAGATCGTGATTGGTTAAGTTCACAAAACGTTATAGCGGCACAAAATCGTAATTCACGCTTTCTATTTTTAATATATGAAGAAGTGTGCAAACTAAAACAAACTCATGAACTATATCGGACCAAAGCTAATATTGATATCAGTATTATGAATACGTTTACGGTGCCCGAATTTATGATACAAAAGATGAAGCTGTTCTTCGTGGACCTCAACATAAAGAGCCGAGGTTTGATTACGAACTCCTTTTCGGTTGGTGCCGGCACACAAGGCAATAGTCACTTACGAAATGCTCTGCTACAAGGTATTGCCGCACAGAATAACAATAGTGGCGGTAACAGTGCTACTAGTATTAAAGCAATGAGCTCAACCAACATAGTAAGCACAGCTTCACCGATTAACACTTTTCTCAACAAAAGCAATAAAAATAATGCTAATGTTGGCAGCAGCAATATAGCCACCAGCTCCAGCGATGCAAATCCACTTGCAAAGCCCAGCACGTTAAGCTCATCGCATGCAACACTCACAGCTTTGCTCAATAACTCATCTAATCCACCTTCCCAAGACAAAAATGTCATAGCTAATATACGCAAATAAATACCAGATCTGTTTACAATAGCATTGTAATTAAACTGACCACAATTCTGAACATTACATATAATATTAATGTAATAAATAGTGTGTTAAAAAACAGTTATTGTTTTTTTTGTTTTCAAATTTTTTCAGTGATTTCATATGGGGTTATGAACGTGGGGACATGTAAATCTGACATTTTTAATTAATTTATTTTTGCCGGTAAATTTTTGGCCATAAGGTGGCATATGTTAATCATGCATAATTTTATCCCTTTTTATCAATCACTTCTTGGTTTGTGTACTGGAAAGTGAAATAATCAAATTATGTTATATGGGAAGTAGGAGTGGTCCGATTTCGCCCATTTTTACTCTCTGACATAGGAATATGAGAAGCATGCCACGTACTATGTTTAGTCGAAATCGGTCGGTCGGGATCCGAGATATGTGATTTCTTAAAAAGTGGGCGGTGCCATGCCCATCTTACAATTTTCACACCGACTCCCATAAAACCTTCTCACACCATCTCGAAGGTAAAATTTTATGTCTCTGGCGTAATTATTTAATGATTTTATGGGCATTTAGTAGTTTTGAACAGTACTGTTGTATGGGGAGTCCGCGGGGTCATCTTCCGATTTCATCCATTTTCACACTGTCGATAGGAGTTCTTATAATATTTAGTTGTTGTAGCTGTAGTGCTCACAGGTGCCACTTGCTACTGCGATCCGATTACGCCCATTTACGAACCCGTATTTTTTGTTAACATATATTCAAGTTACAGCTTGATCGAAAGGACAGACAGACAGTCACCCGGATTTCAATTTCATTTTTCGTTTTCTAATGGTAGTTTTCCGGTAGTGAGTGTGTCGTAAACGCGTTAATGGCTCCACTGCGAATGGCGTTCAGTTTGTATCCGCAGATAATTGTATCCATAGCCTGGTCGGTGTTGTCGTTGACGTAATCAAGGAATGAGATCTTTATGCTCCTAGTAGACGACTCCGCTTTAAACGATATATTCCAGAAGACACCGGAAAAATGCAGACTTCACTGTGTAGGTGTTCGGCGGCAGACATCATCGGAGTTTACGTACTCGGATCCGAATAAGAAGAAAGAAAGTGCTCTTAGCTTTTTAAATGGTGGTCTAAATAATTAAGACATCCGTAAGTGTTCTATGTTAAATCTTGTTCCATATACTAGTCGTAAGGACTATCTTCTTTGCTGGCGTATACACCGTTTACGCAATTATAGTCATGTTAACAACAGCGCGCCTGTCATTTCCTCTTTTCGCAAAGTGGCGCTCCCAAGTGAAGTCATTCCTTTCTCTCTACCTGGTCTTTCCAACAGTGTGGAGGTCTTTCAACTCCTCTGCTTCCACCTGCAGATACTGCGTCGAATATTTTCAGAGCGAATGGAGTGTTTTCATACAAATTTCAGATTGATATCTCAAAACCTGAGGAACTAGTTGACGTATAAACAGACAGACGGACAGCTCGTTATGTTGTTCAAAGCATACAAAGACGAAAAGTTCGTAGAAAAAATTGTTTTAATTGCAGTTTATATAGAGGGGTGACCACCCCGCTGCTGAATTGGTTTGGTGGGTAGCCTCATGTAAACGCATTAAATTTCTTCACTTCTTGCCATTTTTTTTGCATATATCATGACTTTAATGAAAATTTTCTAGGTTAGATTAAGAGGTCCATTGATATCACTTGGAAACTGGGACTAATAATAAATTGTACATTTAAAACGGTTTTTATATTTTAGAAGTATATTTCCATAGAAGCGGTGGTGAAGCATTTAAGCACTACTCTTTTCGATAAAGAGCATGTTGTTCAATGCATACAATGACGAAAAACTCGTAAAAAAAAATTGTTTTAATTGCATAGATTTTCTAGTACGATTCTGCTTCAGCCCACAAGGCAAAAAAAAAAATATGTCCATTTCGAATAAAATTTTGTACATCACTCATTTAATATACCCACAACGGCCCATGTGCTGGTTACAGATATGGTGGCAGAACGCAAGGAGGACAAGTCAAAACACCAACTCGTTCCCAGCCTGATGGAATTTGGAAAGAGTGCTTTTTCTTGTGGGCTCATGGACTTGCAGTTTCCAACAAATCCGCTGTGACTAGGCACCTATCTAATCAAATTTAATATCGAAATCACTTGATGTTATTACTAATGATTTCATAATCATTATAATCCTCAACTTCGGAATAGTCGGAATAGCCATCTTTGCTTGAAAGACACTGAACTTGTTTGGTAGCCTGAAGCAGGAGTTGGATAGCTACTTCTTGTGGGTTGTTATCTTGTCGCGAAGAAGAGGCTCAGTAAGTCCAATGACCCTGAGGGGGATGCTGGAGCTACTAACAGTTGCCTATCAAGCTGGTAAAGTCGAAGGTGAGTAGCGAAGCTGAGACAATATACGAACATAATACAATATTTCTGTTAGATTCTATTTCACATGACAGCGACAGCGGGCGCCAGTCATGGAGCAAGCAACTCGCGTTATAAGCGTACGCGGTTCGCGGGCCAAGGTAGCAGCCTTACCAAAGATCCCCTCCAACCTTTATCCTGAGCATCGACACATCCGTGAGAACTCTTACTACTTGTTCTCCAGTGACTCTGCTCCACCCACATATCTTCCGCAGGCATATTCTCAGAGAAGGAACCACCCGGAGTAAGTTCTTTGAATACGTTCGGCGTGTTTAGCGAGTGTCCCTTTACAGAGCGCCCTCTATCAAACAAATTCAAACATTACTGGCTTCAACCCCCATTTTTTATGAGACCCACTTCTAAACGAGGTTAGATCTCCGAAATAACGGCCCTTGGCCGGATAAAATCCGGGTCAATTCCGGTGCATAGAACCGCCTGTTGTGGAAATTGAGTACTTATTGCTCCCTGGACTACGACAGAATAGCTCTTGATGTCTCCTATTGAACACTTGCGTAGTGAGGCCCTTATGCTGCCAGTTAATACCCAGTTATATCCAATATATGTCTTGCATGTAATGAGTCTGCGCATGACACTGGCCATCTCCTTGTATGCCCCACCAACCCCACGCATCTGACATCCCTCTCTCTTTGGTCCGACCCCGTCAAAACAGTACGTCTCTTGGGCCTTCCTTTGGAGGATGTCGACGACAACTTAGCTAATCCTTACCATCCTAACGGGGATTAGCTATCCGTTAAAACAACAATAACAACATAATGCCCACTTTTCTCCAATAGTTCATATTTAGCTGTATAAGCTAAAGAGTGAGGTCCAAGTACTTCGTCCTGTTCACAGATTAAGACGAGTGCTTTCAAAGCGAAACAAGGGAAAGACATTTTATACATCCTGGTAAATAAAACCAGTTTGGTTTGACGGCCTGGCCTCTTCTGTTAACCCATCTGGCTAGTCTAACATTCTATAGCCGAAATCTTGGATTGAGTTCGTTAATATGTGTGATAACATAATCAACGTTCTCGTTGAGAAGGACTGTAACGCCCAAAATTGGACTTAACTATTTGCTATTCTTGCTTTGGCATTGGAAAGGTATAATATTTAAATAATACGAGGAACTAAAGGCGCTCCGGAACTCAAAATTTGTTACTGTTTCACTTGAACATTTCACGTATAAGCTCTTCCACATGAATCGAGAGATAGAGAGACACACAGAGAGAAATATGTAGAGAAAGAGAGAATAAACATGTATATTTCAGTGCAGCGTGTAATAAATGAAAACAGACATACTCATACATACATAGCTCGAGCCCCAATGTTTTTGAACCTGAAGGTGGCGTCGATGACGATGTACGCCGACGAGTAACTGCACAGCGCTATAGATATGGTTGCTTGGCAGCAAAGCTTTGAAGTTCAGTGGATGAACTTGAAGCTTGATTGTGTATGCGCACACGACAACGTTTACTACGCGACTAACACGGCCGAAGAGCACCACGCTCAGCGGTACGCTCGCACAATTCGCTACACTGGGAGCAAGCGTAGACATTCTGCTAAAACTTAAACGTACATACATACATACATATCGTACATGTAACACAGGCAGCGCAAAGTGCAAACTGCAACATTCAGTTGATTGGCTGTAGATTCGCTCACGATGTTAGCGCCGCCACTGCTGTGACTGCTATTGCATTGGTATGTTACTGCCGCCGTTGTTTGTGGGTTTCGCGAAGCGCGCGAATCGCAGACAATTTGTACTGGGTCTCGGCGAGATGTTTAGTCTTATTATGACTGCGACAAAAGACGGTTGTTGCAAATAAACGTGGATTAATTCGTTCAGCGGGTGTGTGTTAAGCGGCCGGATATTTGCGAGTTTTCCGAAACATTTTGACTTTTTCGCATCGCCTATTCGTACGCCTGTTCCGCATCGTTTTCGTTTTCGTTTTTTTTTTTTGTTTTTCGGTTTCGCTTTTTAAATTGCTTATTCGGTTAGCAATTGAACAGATAGATAGATAGTCGCGCGCAAATACAAATTCAATTTGACGACGACGGTTCCGCGACCTACCACTAAACGCGTCTCCATTTATTGGACCCAATGGCGCATTGGTGTCGTCACCATTGGATGTTAGCCGCGATGTGTTGGAATATTATTTGGCGCTGCTCATGATCAAATACTTTCTGTTACGCTCATAACGGGTCAGCAATAAAGTTCTAATTAATTAAAATTATGAAATACATACATACATACATACATATGCAGATGTATGGCTATGTAAACAAATAACATTTTTGTTGCTCTGTTGCACAAATGATAAATGTGGTGCCTTCCTGTAACGCATACTTTTACAAGGTAAAAATTATAAAAAATAAAAAGAAATCAAAAATTGGATTAAAGGTTAGCACTAATATTGCAAGTAGTGTTTGTGTGAATATTGAAAGCAAAGGCGAATTATTGAAGTGTGTTTTATTTTAAGCTGCAAATGTGGATTGCTTGAAGTCAACTTCAGCTTGAAAATTCAGCGTTGCTTTTATAAACAAATTTATAGCAAAATTAAGACAAAAAATATTTTTAGATAAAAAAAAATCAATGAATAATTATAAAAATAAAAAAATGTGATAAAAAATATAAAAATAATAATAATTTAAAAAAATTAAAAAAACTATTAAAATATATTTAAAATAAAATTATAAAAATGTTAAAATTTAATAAAAGAATTAGAAAAAAATAAAAAAATATAATAAAAAAACTATAAAAATATTAAAATATAATTAAAAAATATATAAAAATATTGAAATATAAAAAAATGTAAAAAATAAAAAAAACTTAATAGCATAAATTTCAAAAAATAAATAAATACAATAAAACAAAAATATAGCAAATATTAAACTACAACAAAATCAAATTTAACAAAAAAATGAATAAAAAATAAAAATTTTCCCACAATTCAATTAGAAAACAGTTTGAGTCATTAAAAAGCTCAGTCGCTAAAAAGCAGCAAAAATTCAATGTTGTGAAATTTCGCGAAAATTTTCGGTATTTATTTATTTATTGTTTTTTTTTTACCAACAATTACAACAAAAAGGCTTCGTAACGTCGAATTTTGAACTTTTGGCAATATTATTGCTTATGCGAAGGTGTCACTGACACCCACCATCCAGCCAGTCTGCCAGCTGCGCGCAGCAAACTCTCCGCTGCCAGCAAAACACCCGCTGCACAACAGCAACTGCGCCAATTGCATTCGGTGAGCACTGCTGAAAGACTTTATTCGATCAGAGTCAGTCGGCTGCTTGGCTGGTTGGGCTGTGCACGATCAACTTCATCATCTACGTAATCATAATCAACGCCGCCATTATTACTTGTTAATCAGTATCAACTACATGAAATAACAGCAAAACAGCAAGAGCAACAACAATTGCAAACGCGTAACACATGGATTTTTGCCTTATAATAAACGTATAAATATTTCGTTGTTTTTGTTGGCCATCAACGTCGACGTCGTTGCAGTTATACGCGAGCGCACGAGTCCCTGAGCGGTGCGCGAAAGCGTTGCCGCCGTCGGCGTCACTGTCGTCGTCGCTAAGTTTTCTGTGAATGCCACGGCCACTGCAAGAGGAAGCGTGAATGCATTTGCCGTTTACCTCTAGTCGAGCTTTTTATAATCTATAGCCACAACATACATACATACATATATAGAGATATGTGTATAAACATATATGCACAAGTGTTTATATATGCAAATGTGTACATACATACAAACATATGTAAATTTGTGTGATCTTTATATTTGAATGCGTGTATATGTCATTTCATTTCAGCATTAATGCAAAGCAGACAATACCTACAATAACAACAATAAAATACCATCGTGCGCCTAAATTAATCAGCATTTCGGAATATGTGTGAACTGCAAGAATTTAAGGAAATTCGCGCAATAAATTTTGTACAATATGAAAATAATATATACATACACACATACATACGTATAATGAATGTGACTACAAATAACTTAAACTAAAAATTAATAATTACACAAAAATCGATAAGGAGTCAACAAATAATATTATTAGTGTGTTAGTGTTTGTTAAAATGTATTGGTTTCTATAAAACAACAAAACAACAAGAAAGGTGTATAACTGCGCGGGCATACTCATATACGCATCATCAGTCGATATATAGCGTGTGTTCATACATACATATGTACATGTATAACGTGAATGAATTCGGCTCGTACGAATATCGTCTACCCCAAGGGCAATAAACCTACTATTGCATGCGATATCAATACATCACATCACATCACTTCGCATCGCACGGGGTCAACGACAGAGTGTGCTGCTGTTTAAACGTTGCCGCCGCGCGAGTGAGAGTGTAGCAGAGTACGACCTCCGGCGTCTCCTTACGTCACTGCCACCGACACCGCCACTGCCACTGCCTGTGCCTGTGCCGGAGACACCAGCTACAAGCAACCAGCAACCGAAGCGACTGTCACTGCCGTATTATTACTTTGGTTGTTACTGTTGTTGTTGTTGTTGTCGTTGCATTCGTCACACCGCGCTACGTTACGTATTTACATTTGCGCTTGCATACATACACATTCATACATACGTATATGCATGTGCTGAAATTGCCTCTGTTTTCGCGACGCTGCGCCGCCTCCTGTGAGATCTCTGCTCCACCGCTATCAATACTGTTGTTGTTATCAGACACGAATTCACGCATTGACAATAGCAGCAAGTGTGCAATGGATAAATAATGCACATGACATAATGTAATGAAAGTATAGAAACCAATACGTAATGTAATTAAAAAAAAAAACAAGAAAAAACTACAAAATAATTATTTCGTCTCTTCGCAATATCATTTGCTGTTCGCTGATATTTGCATATATTGAGGATAATGGCTCAGCTAAAGGAGTGAATCTTTACTTTCTCAAAAGGTGAGTACACTTAATACAAATCGTTGCAAATGATTCCCATGTCCATGAAAATTGAAAAATTTTCAATTTTCGGAGATTTGGAATTTTCGTTATATATTATATTATACATTCTTTAAGCCCATACTTATGTCAACTATACCAGTATTATAAAGAAGAAATTTCAAATTTTTGATAGTTTGTTCGAAATCACTTTACGGATTTGATAAATTCCTTCAGCGTTAGGGATTTACACTCTCTCCGATGAATATAGGCTATGTTATATTTTCAAAAAAGTCCGGGATCCTTACCGAAACGACAATAAACAGTTAAACTGGAAGCCAATAAGCCACGCATACATCAGTTTCGGTCCTTAGCGATACCAGATGGAGTTCAGTTCCTAGGTCCTCAGTTCCTAGGTCCAAGAGAAGTAGTCATTCCTTAGGATGCCTGCGCTTGACGCGAATTTTAACAGACTCTGCGGCCTCACTATTGTTAGCTCCTCCAGTGAACCATTCCGTGGGGACCCCAAATGCTTACAGCGTAATCTTGTTCCATTGTTTTCCTGGTGACCTGCTCTAAACATTTCCTGCTGCCACCAAACAGTGACCAGCTAGTATTCCGAGCATGTTCCTACAGTCTCTTCTATCGAGTGCCAATAGGAATTTTGTGTACTTCGCATCTACCGTTTTGCACATGGCTTTGCAGTCTTGCTCTCAGGTAACTCGTTCCATCGGGTTTTAATTTTCTTTACCATGCTTCTGTCGAGTTCGTCGTATAGACAATGCATGGGTTCCCAATGTTGATCACGTTTTCGGATGTTAGCCGTACACCATTCTTGGCAATCTCGTCCACTATTTTATTGCCCTCGATGCCTTTATGGCCTGGCACCCAGTAGAAGTGAAGTAGCTTATTTCTGGCATGGCAACACTTTCCACTGCTACCCTGCTTCCCAAGACACTACTGGCCGATATGCGATACGATGTTACTGCCTTCATTGTTGTTTGGCTGTCTACGTAGCTGTTGACTCTGGAATTACCTGCAGGTGCATTAAAGCCCAGCTCCGCAGCTTTCGCAATAGCAAAGATTTCAGTTTGAAATATACTACAGTGGTCCGGCAACTTAAAAACCACAATATAGGTCCTTACTGAAATTTGTTCCTTCATATTGAAGGCTTATTCAATACCTCTATAGTTATAACTTATTGAATTATTCGATTCGGACATTTCATATGAAAGATCATCATTTAAGTACTGCATAGTGATAGAATGTAAATTGCGATAATATGCAGTGTTTGCTGACCCCAAAATCAGCAGTAACCAATATGCAATAAAATTTTTTGTGTTTCGGTTTCGCATATTTCTTTTTTATTCGTTAATAAATTGACCCACTTGAAGCCAATGCGAACAAAAAAAGCTGAATATTTTAATGCTGAATCGTGGTTAAAATTAGTGCATTACCCAGAGGGTTGCCAACTGGAAGAAATGTTGAATAAGCTTCGCATATGTTCTTACCGATATTGACAAAAACAACAATTTCAATTCGAAAACAAGAAACAGCGTTAAACTTCGGCTGCAGCGTTGCTATTCCCTCACTGGTGTATTTCTAATAGTTATATCTGTAAATCTTAAACTGTAACCGGCCAAAGGTTGGCATCGCATCCAACCGTTAAGCCACGCTGTTTGATATAAACGACCGTTTAATCTTTAAAAAGGAAAAATAGCTTTTAAGAAAATGAAAATCTTGTATGAAGTTCTTGCAAGACAGCCATCTGTTAAAAAAAATATGCAAAAGTCGGACATTACGACGTCGTTTTCAGCAGGCCCTTGTGAAAAAAGCTGCTTACAGGTTCAACAAAATTAAAAAAGAACACATGTGTTTTACTTAAGATCATAAACTAGGTATTGGACGAAAGAAGAACAAAAGTGAAAATTTTATTTTTTCGATTCGATGTTTTTTTTTTTAATAATTTTAATTGAAAACATACTTCGTCCAAGAAATTATATCTTGAAAACCTCTATGAAATTTCATTAAGATCGATTGAGTGAGTCGCGATTACCAACTTTAGAAACACAGTCTCGAGGAAAAAGTGTCTAAACTCCTAAATGCGTATGTAACTGACCTCGAATACCCATCTTCTTCAAGGCTGTAGCTCCAAAACTAATACTCGGCTCAAAGTGAGTATTTAGGACAATATTCTAGAGATATTATAGAATTAAATAACATTTAATGCAGCCGTGAAACCCATGTAACCCCTCAATCTGACTTTTACAGACATGCACCTGAAAGGGTGGCCCTGCCCGAAGTGGTTTCAACAAATTTTCCATAAATTTTCCCTTATTTTCTTTCAGTCTCAGCTAACTGTATTGAATTAGAAATGAAAAAGTCACCAGTTCACTTTCATAACTGTCACTTGCGCTGGCACTCACACACACATCCAGTCAAAACCAAGCTCACATGCACACACACACGCCTAAGCTTTGCAATCTAAAATTCTATGCATTTTCATATACTCATTGTCATATTTATGTACGAACATGAGCGACTGTAAATGCGGGCGCATACTATATGTGAGTGTGTGTGTGTGTTCTATGCGCTGACCTAGACATTGACTAGTGCACTTGTTACGCCTCGTATGCCAAACAAAACGCAGTGAACGCAACAACCAAACGAGACTAGCGGCACTAACAACACACTAATAACAACTGATATTAACCGCAACAACAATTTCAGAACTGGATTTTACTGTAATAAAATGACAAAAATCATACAAAAAATTGCATACAAACTTTAAATAGAGAATTGTTTACGAGAGATACTGTTTCTGCAGGCGATAACAAGGTGCACGATGAAGAGGTGAATTGAGAAGGGTGCTGAGTATATACTATACTAATAGCAGCTAGATTTGTTCCGGTCGTATTGGACAGATCAGAATAAAGAAGCGGTATTCGGTATTTTTTTAAAATTCGGCATTTTTTTTTAGAAGTTTTGGCACTTTTTTGAAAATTCAGTACTATTTTGAAAATTCAGTACTTTTTGAAAATGTTATACTTTTTTTGAAAATTCAACACTTTTTTAAATCTGGTATTTTTTTTATAAAATTTAGTACTTTTTGGAAATTTGAATTTTGTTTCGGTACTTATTTCAAAATGCAGTATTTTTTTCAATTTAGTACTTCTTATAAAATTCTGATTTTTATTTGGAAATTTTGGTGCTTCCTTAAAAAATCATTACTTTTTTGAAAATTCATTATTTTTTTTTAAATCCGGTATTTTTTTGGAAAATCCAGTACTTTTGGGAAAATTCACTACTTTTTTGGAAATGCAGTACTTTTTGAAAAATCCAGTACTTTTTTTGAAATTCGGTATTTTTTTTGAAAATTCAGTACTTTTTCGAAAATTTAGGACGTTTTTCAAAATTCAGTACATTTTTGAAAGTCCAGTCCTTTTATAAAAATCAGTACTTTTTCGAAAATTCAGTACTTTTTTGGAAATTCAGTACTTTAAAATTCGTAAAATTCGGTATTTTTTTTGGAAATTTAGTACTTTTTCGAAAATTCTGGACGTTTTTCAAAATTCGGTACTTTTTTGAAAATCCAGTACTTTTTTGAAAATTCAGTACTTTTACAAAATTCAGTACTTTTTTGAAAACTCGCTGTTTTTGGTTCAAATCGCGTTCTTTCAGTCATCTTAATTGCTGTGTTCTCTCTATGCAAACACCCGGTGCTTGTGTGTGTATGCGTGCGCATACGTTACTAATGTGCTAGCCAGCTAGACTCGACTTGACTCTTTCGAGCGCCTAGACTGTTTATCGTTACGTGCTTTTTCACAATGTCAACGAAAATACAGTTAACTTATGTTTCACTTCTCAAGGTTTTGTAAACACGCTTTGAAAAACTGAAATACTCGCTCGCACTAAACATATCGTAGTAGTTGCTTATTTGTAGAATAGACAGAAATAGCTGTACACACACACACACACACGTATGCAGGGCTGAAAACATAAATGAAAATAATAGTAAGAATCGTAATAACAAATCTATACTATGTATGTATGCATATGCAAATCTAACAATGAGAAACGTTATATTGCTGCCGGTGGCACTGGCAGGGCGGTCGTTCGACAAGCTCGAAAGAAAATGTAGCTTAACAAAATAATAATTTGGTAGCAGCGTGAATGGACGTGAGTTGAGCCAAAGCAATTGTAGCAGATCTAAGCGTTTTACGGCAGTTTGCGTCTATGTACATAAGTATGTGTGTGTGGCATGTACTTGAAGACAGATGTTGTTTCAGCGCAGTTTATTAACTGAGTGCTTGTTTTTTTTAACATAACGTACATTGTTAAAATTTATCTATGGCAAAGAGTATTCAAGAATCGTTGCAAAGTCTAGCCCACTGGTTTTCAATAGAACCGCGGCTTGGTGCGATATGAAAAGCTAACAGTATTTTCGGATAAAGTTTCAGCTAACAACATTGAGCAAAGACATACTGCATTGGCGTATTTATGGAGTATGGAGCTCATTTGTTGCGACACATTTGCTCAAGATGAAAAAAGTCCCGATATATGTAAATATGGACATATTTTACATAAATACATACATACATATGTACTATATATTTATGAAGTTTAAACTTTGCTTATTTTGTATGAATAACTCTACAAATAGAGCTTAGTTTTGTCATTATTTAAATCATAATGCGAACATATGTGTATATGTATGTATGTATGCTCACTTCTTATTTCACCTTGCGTATAAATTCTCTAATACATGCATATGTAGATATGTAGATACATATTTAAACATTATGTTATCACCCCAGCATTGCCACAGTGCATATGTGTATATAGGCACAGTTGTTTCTGAATCTTGTTAAGCTACTCTTAAGCAAACGTTAAAGAACACAATATCTAAGGTTGTAATTATTTGGAAATTAAGCAATTTTTCGAAACATACTTATTTTGTCGGTAATTTTTATACCCACGAAGTTTGTAACACCCAGCAGAAAGCGTCGGAGGCCCTCTAAAGTATATACATATGTATGTATATGTTTATAATTGATCAACTTGATAGGCTAAGTCGATTTATCCATGTCCGGACAGTCCGTATACAGACAGACTGTATATGAGATATCGATCTGAAATTTTGCACACGTTCTCTTGATATTTGACGACTATGGTTTAGATATAACTTTTTTATTTACCAAGATATCTTCCCAAAATTTGGCACAGATTATTATCCAAGGGCATTTCTATAATATCCGAAGAAATAGTTGAGATCGGACTCCTATGACATATGTAAAACTGCCATACAAATTGGACGATCGGAATCAAATGCTTGTATGACCAAGTTTTTCATTTGACGAGATATCTTCAAAAAACTTCTCATGGATTACTGCCTAAGGAAATGGTGCGATCTCCAAAGAAATTGTGAGAAATCTTTTGTATTTGTGAAGAGTATTTTAGGTAACGTTTTTTCTTGTTCTGGTACTTAGTAGTACCTCAACACGTTATCTACAACTCAGCGGAATTGATAAGACAAGTTATTCTAAAACTGTTACTAAATATTTCTCACTTTTTATACTCTCCAAACATGCCGCTTCAGTGTAATATAGTTTTGCGCAGCTAACGGTTGTATTACCGTAAACTAATCGATATAGATTTTTCCATATTAAAATTGTTTAGATGCCCGATCACAGCACAATCATTGGAAACTGCAAAGCCGATGAGCTTGCTAGGGCTCCAATTTCATCCGATTTGAAGCAAGTTGGTTGTCCGATGTCCTCATGCAATGTAGCGCTGGTCAAATGGACCTACAGTGAACTTGGCAGTTGCTGTTCAACAATCAGAACCTGCGCCACTGCGAATTCAAAATTCGGATCCAAAGCGTACCGTATGTGGCCCGCCGAACTACCAGGTGTTTTCCAAAGTAAGCAGGACTTCTTGAATCTAGCGCCCCCTGTTGGTTCCATCTATATGTCGACTGGTGCGTTAGAATCTGCTATCTTTATCGATTGTCCAGTGAGTGATTTCATGACATTTCATCAATTAGAAGTGAAGTTATTCCGCTTTATGTGTCAGTATGTTTTTGTTATCGGTGCGAAAATGAGCTTCGAGCAAAGAGCCAACATTAAATTATGTTTTAAAATTGGTAAAACTTTTACCGAAACGTTTCAATTGATGAAACAAGTTTATGGCGATGATTGCCTATCCCGTAGCAGAGTGCACGAGTGGTTTCAACGTTTTCAAAGTGGTCGTGAGGACATAAATGACGATCAACATGTGGGCCAATCAAAATCCGTGATCACCGGAAATTCCATCGAAACTGTGCGTGAATTCATCAAAAATCAGCCGAAATCATCATTAAAATTCATGGAAATGAAATTGAACATCTCCAACACATCGATTTATTGCATTTTGACTGAACATTTGAGCTTACGAAAGGTGTGTGCACGGTTTGTTCCGCACAAATTGACTGACGACCAAAAATTGCTCAGAATCCAACATTCGAAGGACGATTATTTGAACAAAAATCACATTTTAACCATTAACCACTCCCCGTATTCACCTGATATGGCACCGTGCGACTTCTTCCTTTTCGGAAAAATGCATTTGCCCATTAAAGGAAAGCGTTATGCAGACGTAGAGGCCATTCAAAAGGCTTGCACCGGCATACTGACGGCCATACCGGCCAACGAGGAGGTGCAAAAAGCTGTATTGAAGCAAAAAGCAAGAGGAGACTATTTTGAATAAAATAAATTGATTTTGCCGAAAAAACCATTTGTTCTGTTTTGTTTTTTTTAAGGTCCTGTTTACTTTGGAACGTACCTTGCACTTGAACTTGGCGTAGTCCATTTTGCCGCAATTGTAAATTTTCTGACTGGACTCTGTCCAATATGTAAATACACACGCGGTGCGACTAAATTTTTTGTCAGACGCTCTTTGCCAAAGCTGTTTGGAGGAAGTGGTGAAATCATATTGTCACTTTATTCTATTTTGTAAGACTGCGATTGAAGGTAAACACACACCTTTAGAGAACTTAGTGACTGAAATTTATATTAGGTTAGGCTAATCTGGTAGGCCAATAAGTCACGGATAGACCAGTTTGGTCTTTCGCAATACCAGATGGAGTTTAGTTGCTGGGAGTAGTCATCCCTTAGGATGCCTGCACAGACTCTGCGGCCTCACTATCGATGCCTCATCCAGTATATCATACTGTGGGGACCCCAGATGCTTACAGCGTAGTCTTGCCAATGCGGGCGGTGTCGCCAACAGGCCACCAAATTGATATTAACCGCCTCAATAAATTTGTGGTTAGCTCAAAAAGCTTTGTCGGGAGGTAATGGAATGGAAGTAAGGAGGTAAGAACAAATATCGGTTGAAATGAGATCCATCAATTTTGGATCAACCCTACGATCCAACCTAATCTAATCGAGATAGATATGGAGTGATATATACACATATGTATATAAAAATGTTTCATTATAACGAGCATTCCGAGAATTTCGGTTAACTGTGGTCTGTCCGTTCGTCCGAGCAAGCGATAACATAGTAAAAATTTTGATGACGCGTGGTTTGGCAGCCAATGAAGGTAGATATTGCAGATGGGAGGAATCGGATCATTGCCACACCCACAAAATGTAACGAAAACATATTAAGGGCGATAATTAAGCTCCAAATTAAGCTAAAACCCGTTATTTGCTATAAGATATAGTAGTGAAGAGAAACATCTGATAACCACGCTCACTCCAGATATAGCGGCGTCATTGCGTCAAAGTCATTTAATTTTACACCCGACCTGGTACGAAATGACTTCATAGGAGTCGGTATTACATTTCGACAATGGGCGTGGCCCCGTCCACCTTTAGGCAAAATCGTATACCACAGGTACTAATTGACTAATTTCAACTAAATTTTGGAAATTCTTCATTCGTATGCTACATTGTGAAAATGGGCGATATCGGACAAAAACCACGCCTTCTTTCCATATGTAAAAAATTAAAATTTAAAATATATCTTTAACTTAAGAGAATATAAACAAACACCAATAAAGTTATGGGAATTAAACCTTGAGCAAATAGTGTCTCTGAGATAGGCCATTTCACGCCCAAAAATAGTTAAGGGGGTATTCTACTATAGAATTTTGAAAAATTCGATTTTTAATAGTTAATATCGGACTATAGCATTTCAAGTCTTCGGGTACTGAACATGTACTTAGTCCTCAGTGCTTATCATATAACTCATTCTTTAACGAAAATATACATTGTGGCTTATTACTAAAACTCGGAGAGAAACTAATCCCGACAGTTGTGTGCGCTTGAGTCGAAACAGAGTAAAATCGGGTCAATAGTTACATTAACCCCCATACAACTAATACAAAGTTGTTCGAACTTTCAGTGGACTTTATGTCGTAAATTTTGCTTAATGTATATAAACTTTTAATATTGGTTATACTATAGTTTAATTCTCCGAGAATGCGTGATGTTGGTCCATGATTTCATGACTTTCGCTATTCTAGCACACTATATGTCCAAAGTGTCGCTCAGTAATTTAGTAATCTTTATAAATTCGCTTAGAAACATGTTCTAGAGTTGAGTTGTGGAAGGTGAAGAGTTACAGCAGTCTGTCAAGATCTTCCCCTAGCCCCAATATATGCAATATATCCAATAATTTCCATACATTTTGATTTCTCTAACTTGAAACAGCTTATGTTGGTCAAAAATCTAATAATAACAAGAATTTGCAGTGTGTGAAATTATGTCGGTGCTGATTTTGGTTATTGAGATGATTTGTAATATGAATTTAACACGATTTAGGCGCTTCACTCTCACTAGTTAGGAAACATGTTCATAAGTATACATACATACATATGTATATGCAAAATTATTTAGACCCAAGCGCATAAATATGCGAGAAATTTTATGCGATTATACACAATTTTATCACATGCTGGCTAAGCATCGGTAACTAGCGTTACAGCAACAAATAACAACTAACTAATATTAGATTAGTGGTTTTGGCATTGATGCGAAATGGTTGACCTTTAATTGTGAGCTGTGCGCTTAATTTGTCTTTACCTGTTTTCGGCTAACTGCCTGTATATTTGGGGTATACAACGCGTGCTAGCTAGCTATAGAAGAGCTGAAGTTTGTGCTGTGGCAACGAAAAGCTCGTTTGTAAGTTCTTATTAGGCTGGCAGAAAACTTAATAGGCGCACAAGTATTCGGCGGATAGGTAAACTGGAGAAAAAAAATAGACAAAGACTCGGCAGAGAACACAAACTGTTGGCAATGAGACGCTAGAGAATGGTTTTATTAAACAATAAGAAAAAAGTGTTAACCGAAGCTATAATACCCTTCGCAAGTAAAAATGTTCAATAAAAGAACTTGATTTTGACAGTTTGGTTTGTATGAGAGCTATGCGTTATAGTGATCTGATCTGAAATTTTTTTTTTCGGATTTTAGTGTGGTGCCTTGGGTAATAGTTTATGTAAAATTTTGTGCAGATATCTTATTAAATAAAAAAATTTTCCATACCAGCAAATGATTTTGATCGCTCGGTTTGTAAGACAACTATATATTATAGTGGTCCGATCTGAAAAAATTTGTTGGTATTTTAGAGTAGTACCTTGGGTAATACGTTGTGCTAAATTTTGTGAAAATGCCTTATTAAATTAAAAAGTTTTCCATACAAACACATTATTTTGATCGCTCAGTTTGTATGACAACTATTTATTATAGTGTCCGATCTGAAAAAATTTTTTCGTTTATTAGAGTAGTGTCTTGTGCAATACTTTATGTCAAATTTTGTGAAGTTATCTTATTAAATTAAAAAGTTTTCCATACAAACACATGATTTTGATCATTCAGTTTGTATGACAGCTATATGCTATAGTAAGCCGGTATCGTCGATTCTGACAAATGAGCAACTTCTTGATGAGAACGTGTGCAAGATTTCAGAACGATATCTCCAAAACTGAGGGATTTCAGGGTATAAAAAGAGACACACACCGAAGAGCAATCAATCAATTTTCAAGTTAGACATACATACATACATAGTTGTGTCATAAATTATTGTATACAACTCTATGTACTTACATTTCATAAGTTTTAGATTCAACTAACTCCTACTTGCACTACTACAGTACTAATACTACCTGTAACATAAGTACAGTTAAAACTCGCGCTCAACAATAAGCACATAGCAGTATATGTCTAAGCATTTGGGAGCATGTGCGCCCCTTTTTTGAAACACAATTTACCTGTTCTTTTATTGAATTGCTAATTTTGTGGTAGTTATATGCGATAGCCGACGCGTCATAGCCGCGCCAACGGCGAACCTAACACAACCGAAAACGTTGCGCTCTTGCGTCCCTCTGTCAAAGCATTCATCTAAGTTATTTGAAAACATGACCTTACACAATGCCAGCCAGACAAGCAGCTAGCCAGCGCGCACAAGTTTTATTCAACTTCGTAGTTCGAGCAGCATAAGCAGCAGCTCATTTACGCTTTACGCCGCGCGACGAAGTGCAAAACGTTTGCTTTTGTTTTTGTGTTTGCGTTTGCTTTTGCTCTTTCGATTTCATTTTTGGTTGTCGGTTACTCGCGCACACTACAACAGCACAGCCGAAAAACAAAATAAGGCCAAGGTGACTCACCTTGATTTAAACTCACAAAAACTTTTATGACCTCGAAAAAGCTTTAGCTTCGGCTTCAAATTCAGCACCATTTTCGATTTCGGCTTCACCGACGATGCGAGATGCACGAATTTCGGGCAGCAAAGTGTATGGTAGCATAGAATAGACTTGCGTTTGCGTAGCCGAGAAGCTGACGAGCTGAGTTTCTCACCGCTGTAGAGTCGTTTCGCTGCCTTTCGCAGACTTTTGCGCTTCCTCAAGACTTTTTTTGGCGGGTAACGCTGCCGCTGTACTTTGCCTATTTCGGTTAACTTTTTCATATGCGCCATTAAGTGCATACGCAAAACTTATGTGCATGTTGTTGTTGTTGTGTTATGTTATAAAAATATGAAATATTTATTTTTTGGCAGTACGAACTTCATAAAGCAACCAAAAAAAGCCCAGTTCGCTGGCATTAAGAGTGCTAAAATTCGATTGACATTGCTGCGTATGTATGTAATTGTTGTTGCTATTTTATGATTGTTTAGCTTATAACCAACTGTTGTAGGTGCTTGCTGTCGTAAGCAGGTCCTTGAACCTCCGCATGAACGGCCGTGTAAAACTAAAAGTTTTCGGCGTTGGTGCCATTAAACTGGCAACGCGATACACGATGCGTGCACTTACCTCAACAACTGTCCTTACGACTGCCTCGTTTTAGGTGATTACACTTTGGGGTATCGTTGTCAATTATTGTGGCTGTTGTTTTAATTATTGGTGGGCACAACCGCAAATCGATGAATAACTTGGAGAGGTAAATGACTGGCTTCTTTTTTAGGATGATAAAGGCAGTTCATGGCTTGTCAAGAGTTTGAGGCAAGGTTTTTTGTTTTTATAACCATTTTATTGTTTGTTTTTTGGAAATAGTGGCAAGATTTTATATAACAATAAAATATAGATTAAATTGAAAGTCTTATATTTCCAATAAATATGTAAAATGAACTTAATGCCATGCACGAAGAAGTACGGTGAAGACGCATTCCAAACACATCAAACTGATGTGGAAACTCAATGTGAAGGAGAGCGTGAAAAAGACCTGTGGTGCCTTCTATGCATATCAGATAATGCTAGGGTCTACATGAGACCTATCATCTGGCCGCAAACATTCGCTCTGCAGCAAAATCAACTTCAAGCTCGGCGATGTAAGTTGCATTTTCCGCAAGGATCTTCGTGCAAAGCTCAATAAGCAGAGGATTGAAGTTTTATTTGGGAAAGAAGATTTCATATCACATTAAAAGAGGTTGGATGGCAGGATGAAAGAGCATGCGACTTGCCGGAGGAACTTATAATATCGACAGAGACGGATCAAAAATTGCTCGAAGCTGGACCTTAGGTGACCTTTCAACCCAAAGGAATACTGCATACATTTCATGAAACGAAAAACGATGGCGAAAAGTGCCAGTGCAGGAAATACTTAAGTCACTACACACGATACAGAACAAAATTTCCCAGAGGGCTGATAGACGGATCAGGGTGAGATCGTTCACATCGCCTCGAAAGAACTGCAGGACGGCTGTTGGCCTAATGCCAGGTCACAACCTATTAGTATCGCATGCGAGGCGGATGGGCATAAGTTACGACGATGCATACAGAAACTGCAGTCTCTCTCTTTCATGCCTACTTCCCTGTACTCCTCCTACGCTTTTGGCCAGCCTTATCTATAATTCGTCTTAGATATCTAGGAGCTATACAGTTCATAGGATGAGAATTGGGAATTGGATACTAAGTCGCTCTTAAAGTTCACAAAACGTGTTGAAGTCCTGTGTGGTGAATACTTCAACTTCAAATGAAATTAAAATTGACCTCTACATGGCATTACTAAGTACTATTTATGTCTATGTATGGCGTGATAGTCGACAAGTATAACCTAACCTATCATTCTAAAGAGACTAGGAAGTTCAATTAAAATAAGTCAGGAGTCTTGAGAAGATTTATTCGAAAATATTTTACAAAATGTACGTAAGTCTTTCAGATCGCATTACGAACACTATTTTTTGCCTTCTTTAATTTTTATAAAAAAAAAATAACAAGAAGATACGCTAACTTTGGTTTCACCGAAGCTATAATACACTTTAAAAATACAAAATATTCCTTACAATAACTTGAGTTTTATGGATTAGCTTCTATGGCAGTTATATGTTATAGTAGTCTGATTCTAAAATTTTTTCCAGTGATTGTATCCGTACTTTTGAGAATGATCCATACCAGATTTTCTGAAAATTTTTTGTCACATAAAAAATTTTCCATACAAGAATGCTACAGTGGTTCGAATTCGGCCGTTCCGACAAATAAACAGCTTCTTGGGGAAACAGTCGTTTGCAAAATTTCGGAGCGATAACTCAAAAGCTGAGGGACTGGTTGGGTATATACAGACGGCCATGGCTAAATCAACTTGCCTCGTCACGCTGATCATTCATATATTGGTACTTTATACGGTCTCCTACGTTACCTTCTGTTTAGTTTATAATAATTCTAAGTTTTAGTAAGTTTTAGAATTGTCGTATTTTGAATATTACACATGAAATACATATGTACATATGTACATACATTTGTATATTTGAGCTTTAATGTTACTTATACGTCATGTGCCACATAAACATTTAAACTAAGAACTGTCAGATATCAATTTCCATTAGAGGCCGAAAGTTGCTATTGTTTTGATATTAACCTTCTTATCTGAGATAATATTTGATAGTTCCTAACAATATTAAACTGAGGAAGAACAAACATAAACGTTAACAGAAATAACAACAAAAAAAACAACAGCAATCATATAGAAGTCAACAAACAATAACAGAATACAAATTCCAGCAAAACCAAAGAATAACCAATAAAAATAAAACGTAAACTCTAGCCTTGCTTTCGACGGTTGGTAGAATATACATATAATATAGAGTACGTGTGCTCTCCACGAGTGCTAACTACGTCATCAGAGCAAAAACAGAGCATTCATACATACATACAAACGCGCGCGCATTCTTTCTGCAATGTCAGAATGTTGAGTTAGTTCTGTTAGCAGAGAGCATATTGTTTGAGTGCTGCGGAATGCAGCGAGAGAACCATGCATATAAGCAATGTAAAAAGTACGCTTAACAGAAAAAGTTTATTTTGTAAACATTGGTTTATCAATATAAAATACGCATTTATGCAACGTCAGTGAGTTATGTTTTGAGCTCTCTCTCTCTCGCTTTCGTTTACAGTGTAGCGTTGTGAAGATATTGCTCGTATGCACGTTCTCTGTTCTCCAACTCTCAAACGCGCAGTGGACAAATGCGCGGTACTGTCAGCAACAATATGTTGCTGCTGTTTGTTGTTGATGCTGCCAATATGTGAGCTTTTTTCTACTTGATTAATATTTGTGCTTTGCAATGTTTGCTTTCCTTTTGTGTCTTCGCCTATAGCCACTCATGCAGACCGAGCGCACAGTGTTTATTTCTGCAATATAACTCAATCATTATACAGTTGAAGCTATTTAAGGGGTTACATGGGTTTACGGGTTTCAAAAAATTAATTTTTTTTATTGTCTTATTAAATTCTACAACACCTCTAGAATATTGTCCTAAACTTTCAAGTTGATCCGAGTAATAGTTTCGGAGATACAGCCCTGAGGACTTGTCCGCTCGAGGCTAGCTAGGCTAAATGCGTCGTCTTTAAACGCGTCTTTTTCGAAACTATGTTTTTGAAGTCGGTTGGCAAGATTTCTCGAGAACTACTTAACCGATCTTCATGAAACTTTACACATGTCTTTGAGATTCAATTCTTAAAGACTTGAATGAAGAATTGTTTTTATTTTTGATTACAACTATTTGAGAAAAAAAATTCGCGAAATTTTCTTTTTTTTTTTGTAAAAATGTCCAAAAAATCCAATTTTCATTCTTTTCCTTCGTTCAAGTTCTAAGTTAAGATTTTAACGAAAACACGTATTTTTTTACTATAGATGATTCTGTTAGAAGGGTTCACCGGAAAATTGACTGCTTTAATGTTGATACCTTCAAAATGTTTCCCTTTGGATATTAAGCACTTATGTCAGCGCCTCTTCTAGTCGTCGAAACCCTTCTTAACCTCGATTTTTGGGATAGCCATTATCTCTCTTTAAGCTCTTTAAGGTTCTCTTTATTTTTGGAATTTGAAAAAAGTCACATGAAGCAATGTCTGCGGAATTTGAGGCCAGTGGTGGTACTATTTGAAAAGTTTATCAAAATTATTAGTCTTAACGGCTCAGTTTCGAGACGTATATAGTACATAGCGAAAAGAGAGCGAAAATCTCGGAAAAATCGCATTTACAAAGAATGTTCTACGGGTTATTCTGAAGAACATGGTCTAAGAAACTATGGGTCCAAAACTGGTATCGAGCCAGCAATTTTTAAGGCGAAGTTTAGAATTTCGGTTTCAAGTAAAAGGAAGTCCTCACACAAAGTACTCGCTTTGTAACTATATATATATGTATATATCACACAACTTCAGGAATTTGTGCCACAGTACGAACGCCAGAGCTGTATGGATGAATGCGCGAACAGCACGTTGTACTCTTACTCTCAATGCGGTTGACTGGTACGACGTACGCGCCTTCATTTATATTTAGTTCATTGAATCTTACTTTTGTATTTGCGAACATACCAAGCGACAGAAGGTGTTGCAGAGCGGGCGGAAATGCTACTGATGATTGGGATGTAGCGCGGCACAACTGGCAGACAACACAACAGGCAGGCAGGCAGGCAGGCCAATAATTCGCGGTGAGCAATGCCACATTCGCCTGCCAGGCGCTGACTTGCCTGTTTAGTTATTTTGTCTGGCCTGATGGGTTGTGTGAGCGAGTTATTTGGTTGCTTGGTGAGCGAGCAACCGCGCGCGCTCGTTATAAATTGATGACGAACGGAGTGAGAGTGTGTGTCTGATGCGAGAATGTTAGTGAGTGAGCGAGTGAGTTGGTGCAATGACTACCATGATAATAATGATGATGATGGTTATCGAAGGTCTTTCACCCGAACTCGGTCATTGGCGTACATTTGCTTGTAAATCCAGAGCTTTTCAAAGTGTATATGTCGCAATTTCTTAAGAAAGTTCAATTGCCCCAAACAACAATCACATTCACTGTCGGTTGGTTGGCTGCTT
Source organism: Bactrocera neohumeralis (assembly GCF_024586455.1). Lineage (NCBI taxonomy): Eukaryota > Metazoa > Arthropoda > Insecta > Diptera > Tephritidae > Bactrocera > Bactrocera neohumeralis. The sequence goes on from NC_065923.1 coordinate 34,775,149, forward strand.
GGTTGGTTGAGTGAGCGATGCAAGCGGGAAATGTGCGACGCCTGGGGTGTTCGGTGTTCAGTGTTGTGTTTTGTTGCTTTTGTTGTTGTTGGAGCTGCCTGCCATGCCACGCGATTTGATGCATTTTGGAAAGGCAAAGACATGGCAGCCAATGCGTGGCTGCGGTAGTAAGGCACCGATGCGGGAGTTGCTCAAGAAGTGGCTGCAGATGCGCGGAAGACACAAATTGCCTATATGTACATACATACATATATACATATGTATATGTATATAGATAAGATGTTTGGATGCATATAGATAAGGGTGTGGGCATGTGACCAAATAGAGTTTAGAATCGAAGTTAGGTTGCTTAAAATTTAAACTCGCCATGGAATACTTAAATTCAATGATCCATCTATGCAGATATGTATGTAGAAACATATGGAAATACTGAAATACCTGATGATTCATTAAACAGTTCCATATATTTGTATACAAGTATAGTACAACAATTCTGTATGTGCTTCTTCTTATTTTCCTCGAAGTTCTTATACAATTAGCTGGATTTAAAGGTATGCGAATATTTCCAGCTGTGTTTTTAGTGTAAAGCTAATTTGAACAGCCGATTTCGCTACTTTTCGATACTTTCATTTTTAAATTTTGCTTCAAGTCCGAAATATGTATATATATTTCAAGCAAGATCACAAATAGAAATAACCGTATTATTCATATTGCTGTCAGCAGGTACTTGTCGTTATCGCTCATGTTTACTGCCGCATCACATGATGCTAACCGAAACATTTATATGTACATCTCCTCCTCTGACCGATACCACATAAAGTGTACACGGAGGTTAGGTAAAGGTTTTAACCGAGAGCACTACTTTTTAGACACCTTCACTTTTCATGCATTTAATTAAGGTCATGGTATCTTATAAACTATAAAGATCCGAAAATCATTATCTTATTGGTTACTTGAGGGGCCTCAGCGAAACTCTGAATAGCTTTAGTTAATTTTTAGCTGTAAATTAAAATTTGGTTAGAAAATATTTTTATTCAGTAACACATTTTCACCGTTGTCTGTGGTGGAAAATCAACTAAGGGCGGAAATAGTTATACTGAATATAGTGTCGGTTCCAGAATTTCTTACTGAGCGGGATTTACAGAAAAAAATTTTCTTACCAACATATTTCTTATATTGATTGTTGTTGAAGTTGATTGAAGAATGAAATCGGAAAGTTCAATTCAGTAGCGAAAACTTAAATCTGTATGCTTAACAAAAATGGCTGAAAGCTATGGAGCCGTTTTCAAGCTACATATGTACATCTAGTTGCATCCATTTGTAGTTAACATAAAAATCACAGGAAGACGCAAAAACTTGAAGGACCCTGAGATTTCAACTACAGCTTCGTAGCTTTTAACTGAAATTCTGTGTTTCTAACACTTTGTCGGCAATCACAATTGATGAGGATCTTGCAACAGCAATTAGATTATCAGACGAAAAGTTTAAAGAAATACAGCAAAACTTTCATTTGATCTTGGAACACGTTGAAGAAGTAGGTATTCAACTAGGCACCGAAATCAAGATACCACGAAACAGTAGTCGCCAAATGTCCGCTTTAACCTCAAACCATACTACTGCAAAGTCTCGATAGAGTTTGATATCTGTATACATCATCGGATTACAACGTCTTATAATATTGCAAAACAAAGCCAAGAGCTTAATTAATGGGTAGTCTAACTAAAAGTACTTTTTCAATGGCCTTTCTTGACAGATCACGCGTAAGTCGTGTCAAGCTGTCATGTTATTTTTGTTATGTATTGTTTGGGATTTCATCATGGAAAAACTGATGTCTCAACAACGTTTACAAATCCTTCAACTTAAATACGAAAATTCACGTTCTGTCAAAAATGTGTTTCGCGCGCTTCGCTCAACTTATGGTCAACATAATTGGCCTACTGAGTGTACAATTCACAACACAATCAACAATGCTTGAGACCCAGCATTCATAATTAGATAATATTCGACCGAATAGGAGAATCGATTCGGCGCCGTTCGCAGCAACTCGGACTGACGTATGGAACGACTTGGCGCATTTTACATCGAGATCTTAAATGGAAAATATTTTGTTCAGCTTGTGCAAGAACTGAACCGCTCGACCTTCCCAAGCGACATCGCTTTGCTCTATGGGCTCGACGTTTTCGAGCCAAATTTTGTTCAGCGATGAGGCCCATTTCTGTCTCCAAGGATATATAACCAAAGCCAATTGCCGCATTTGGGACGAAAAGCAAGGATTCAAGAGTTGTCATTTCATCTAGAATACAAAACGGTTTGTGGTGGTTTGTGGACCGGTAGAATCATCGGTTCATATATCTTCAAAAATGACACCGGTAAGAACGTAACCGTCAATGGCGACCGTTATTGCGCCATGATAATCGACTATTTGATGCCTAAAATTAAAGCTCGTGATCTCGGCGACATTTGGTTTCAACAAGACGGCACCACTTCACACACATCGCATCAATCAATGGATTTATTGAGAGATCACTTCGGTGAGCAAATAATTTCAGGAAAATAATTTCACTTTTTGGTGATATCACACCGTTAGCCTTCTTCTTGTGGGAATTTGTAAAGTCTGAAATCTACGATTCAGGCCTTGGAGCAAAACATCACGCTTGTCACGTTGAAATCTTCGAACCATGAATGTATATTGTGGCTACAAGAAGAAATGCGCCGCTTTCGAACATCTTCAGACCAGCGTCTAATGGCATATAGCTGACGCTTAAGTTAACGATTGCAAATATCAAATGAGGTGATGACATGGAAAGTGTTTACGCTTATACTCAAAAGATATCAAGAGGACATGGTGAGAATATTCTTAACCAAAAACTGACGTTGATTCAGGATCGGGAAGCAATACCAAACGATTTCAGACGCGTGTCAACCTGCTTTTGGAGAAAATAGTTCGAGCCGCAGAACTAAATAGAGAAGGTACCATCTTCTATAAGAGTGTACAGTTGTTGGCGTATGCCGATGATATTGATATCATCGGCCTCAACACCCGCGCCGTTAGTTCTGCTTTCTCCAAGCTGGACAAGGAAGCACAGAAAATGGGTCTGGCAGTGAACGAGGGCAAGACGAAATATCTCCTGTCATCAAACAAACAGTCGTCGCATTCGCGACTTGGCACTCACGTCACAGTCATAACTTTGAAGTCGTAGATATTGAGGCTACAACGTCAGCCTAGAAGAAATGCGCCGCCTTCGAACATTTTCTAATGGCATATATGTATGAACCTTTCAATATTTTGGCTCATGCCTAAGTTAACGATTGCAAATATCAAATGAGGTGATGACATGGAAAGTGTTTACGCTTATACTCAAAAGATATCAAGAGGACATGGTGAGAATATTCTTAACCCAATTCGCTTCGAATTGATCAGAGCCTTGTCACGCCCATTATATAAGTTTTAGATGTGTTCTAAGTTTAATTTTTTCGTTATTCTTTATATGGCAGTTACGACACTTTTAGTAGTTTAGACTTAAACTGCAAGAAATGTGAGCAATTTTCACACTATAGCATCAAATAGAAAAGCATTTTATACCAAGCATTTCCTTACCACCTACGGATATCAGCGCATGAAAAACTTGCGTTTTGTACCAAAATTAGTTACCGAGTTGTAGCAATTTATTTTTTCTAGAATGACGTCGTTTGTGGTCATGACAAATGTCCAGCACCACATGAAACGGAAAGTTGGATCGTTGTACTGATTATTTAGATACTGAAAAAACGGCTTTTTTTGCTTGGCACTCTGAAAAACACGTTCTTACGTTTCCTCCAAGAAAGTCTCTTCAAGTATGAATTTTTAATTGTAACGGAAAACCCTTCACCTTTAAGTTTTCTATTTGTTCCTAATATCATACATATAGAAATAATTAAAATATCGCTTCCAACAAAAATATGTCGTTTCATAGATTTTGGTGTTTTGTGTGGTAAACCCAAACGTTTAAAAGATAGTATTAATATTATTATTCAAAGAATCTTTTTTACTTATGCATTTTATAACTAATTAAAAAAGATAATTCTAAATCGATCTACGCTTTTACGACGAAACCATCTAACCGATCATCATGAAACTTGTATACATATTACCTTTCCAAGGCAACGGCACAAGGTCCAAAGAAATTGTTCAGAATATACCTCTGTACCCCATAGCTGTCATACAAAGTGAATCCAGTTTTTGTATAGAAGATTTTCTCTTTGATTAGATATATTCACAAAATTTGGCATGGATTATTCAATATCTGATTAAAGCTCACCGATCAAAATCGATTGAAAACGGAGTATTACTATTACTAGTTATTACGGTTTTCTAGGTTGATATGACTGTCAGTGACGTCTGTGCCAAATAATCATGACGATGAGTGAAATTATTCAAAAAAGAAATTCCATTAGACTTTGTAAGCGGAATCAAATTTCTGTTGCTGTAACGTTCGAAATGTTGGAAAAAGCCTTCGGTGATAATTGTTTGACGCGAGCAAATGTGTTGGATTGATACAAATTATTCAAAGAGGGTCATTGACATCGAACCCCGTAAAGTACGGTACATCAACTGATGATCAACACGTCAATAAAATAAGGGACTTGGTGCTTGAGAATCGACGATTAACAGTCAGAGATCCAACTGGCATCGTTGGAATATCGGAATGATCAGTGAAAACCATTTTGAAAGATCATTTGGGCCTAAGAAAATTGAAAGCTCGATTGGCTCTAAAATCAGAAATTTTTTTCGCAAAACAGTAACGCGTTCACGTCTGTGAAACTGCGACTTCTCGCTATTCTGGCTCAAACGACCGCTCCGGGGAAATCGTTTTGAGTCAATTGAAACTCAAATTATTATCATTAAACCTGAATCGCTCCGCGCATTTAAGGCTACTCAGGAAATTGACTTTAACTACTGTTTCGAGGATAAAAAACACGTTGACACAAGTGTACTGGGGTTATAAGGGCTTACTTTGAGGGTGACGACATAGATTTTGAGAAATACTATAAATTAAGAATTTAAAAATTATGAAAAAAACTTACTATTCCTTGCTCATTGAAGAAGTTTATTAACTGTGACATTTAGTTGACATGCTTTGTCTTAAGGGGGTATGCTGGTCTAGGATTTTGAAAAAATCGATTTTTTTTGCATATTTTGAAAGTTTAGACTTTTCAAAATTCGACTTATTTTCGGAGATACAGCCGATTTTGTGACGTGGCGTCCGTGTTCACTAGAATTGTCTCCTAAACTTTAAACGCGTTATTCTCGAAACTACTTTTTTTGAGGTGATTGACATGATATCCCAAGTTCTACTGAACCGATTCCTTTGAAATTTGGTATATATCTTCTTTATACAATGCTCTATCGTGCCTGCCTTGTATTTCCAAAAATTTTGATTTGAAGTATTTTTAAAAAATTCAAAAAGGTAGAGAAAATCGGGTAATTTTTTTTTTTGTCAAGTCAACGCCATTTTGTTATTACTATTATTTTTTTTCTGAAAATGGTCAACCCGATAACGACATCCTTACCAGCCCCCACTCCACCGGCCCGTATCTCGACGTGTTTTGGTTTTTTTCTTGAAAATTTTTTTTATATTATTAAAATGTCAATAAAAAACATACTTATAACAAAATGGATAGTAAAAATGTTTTTAATTTTTTTATCTTAGTTTAAAAAATATTCCCTAAAATTCATGCGTCTAGACCAGAATACCCCCTTAAAAGAAAAAACAAATTAGCGTAATCATAATCTCCAGTATCGATGCAGTGCCGGAAACAGCATTGCAACAGACTAAAAGGAGAAAACAACACGTGTTTTTCGGATTTTAACGGGACTCGACTCTAACACCACCAACAACTATTAATCATACTAAACGCAAAACTCGTATGGCTAATAAAAATGCATTTTTTACATTTATGATGAAAGAATTTGCTAAACAAACCGCTCTGTACACTTATTACTAAGTGTGAGTATGAAAGGACCTTGAGAGTTACGAGAAATAACTAAATACTAGCAATAACCGGAAGCTTTGCATTCAAGTGTTAGGTGAGCACATATGTAGACGTTATCGCCAATAATTTAACTGAAATTACGAACCCGAATGCACAAACGAACCACACATGCGTATTGCACGGCGGTCATTAGTAGACCCGACGCAAAAGCTCTTAGCTGTCGTGCCTCCCAGCGAAGCAAACGCCGCTCGGTCGCTCGATGGTTGGCAAGCGGTAGCGGCAGTTCCTATTGCGAAGAGGGAAATGCCATGAAAAAGGTTATTTCTAAGTGTTTACAACGCGCGCATACACAAACACATTACAACAACAATACCGCATTAAAAACTAAAAACATCAAATAAACGTTTCATTGAAAGATATTTATACAATTCAATAATATTTTCATTGCGCTTATTTTCAAGTATGCGGGTAGGAAAACACCCCTCGCCGCAACGTTAAATTCAGTCGGTAGGAGGGGTGGGGTGTTCGTAAAAGGCTTCGGGGCGACGCTGGCGTCCACACGCACGTTCGTATGCATTCTAACACCGCCAGCTTTTCGCAAAAATAGTTTGCGGTATATACGAATGTGTTGTCGGCGGGAATGTATTGAAATTGCATATATGTATGTATATATGTATGTAATTGCAATAGAACGTTGCGATAATTGAAACGAACTAAAACTGAGTGGAGCTGAATAACAAAAATCGACTGAACAGATCTGAAATGCATGTGCAGTGCGTAGATAACATTTAGAATAGAACAGAACAATATAGTCATGCTTACATTGTTATATGTACATATGCATGTGCTTCATATATACGTATACATAAATACATACATACATACATATATATATTTATGTATATTATGTATGCCTATGTACGCCCATTTGTGCATATTAATGTTTAGTAAAATATTTGCCGAAGTTTTGAAAAACACGACTACGCCTCTTTGTGTATAAATGATGGCATGTACATATACACAAGTGTATGTAAATGCATAATTTCATATTATATATACATTTACATGTACATACTTATTCGCAAGCTTACTAGGTTAGCAACGCAGTACGAGCTTTTGCAATACTGAACGCATATATGTATGCATATACATACATATGTATGTCGATGTATGTATGTATGTTCATATGTATGCATGTGTGCTAAGATGAGAGGGGAAGCGACGAATGTGTAATTGAATTGTAACTAGCAGCAGTATATAGACCTAACGAATTTCTATTATCATTCGTCGTCTTGTTGTTTTGATTTTCTTGAGCTTGAACTGCATTGCAGTACCCAACCGGAATGAACGCTGCTAAAGCATGAAGAAAAAACGAAAAATTTTTAAAATATATTAGTATGAAAATATACATACATATGTAAGTATGTACAATACCTGTATGAATATAATGGTTTTACACAGTCGTAATGATATTGGAGTAATTTTTTATTCGGAGAAAAAATTCGCCGTGTCTCTTCTAATATTATTCGTGTTTTTATACCGTGAATAGGGTTTCAGTTTTTGAGACATCGTTCTCAAATTTTGTACACGTACTTTTCTCACAAAGAAGTTGCTCTTTTATCGGCACCATCAATATAGGACAATTCTAACATATGGCAGCCATATAAAATGACCGATCCAACTCGAATGCTTGTAGAAAATACTTTTTTATTTTACAAGGTATCTTCACGAAATTTGAAATAGATTATTATTCAAGGCATTGCTATAAATTTTCCAAAAAATAATTCAGGTCGGTCAACTATAACATATGGCTGTGTTCACAATCAAAAAAAAAATTTTTTTTTTGCTTTTTTTGCTATAAAAAGGTGCTATATCTTCGGTGCAGCCAAAATGTAAGGTTTTTTCTAGTTCCATTAGTAAAATAACTGTAGTCTAAAGCACAATTTACTATAAGAGGAGCACATTTTACAAGTAATATAGATCTGGGCATATTTCTTGACATTTCCATCTTTTTCAAAGGAATATTGTGCAATTTAAAGCTACATACTGTACGCTAAACCAAAGCATTTCATTAATCCCATTCTAAATTTCGCCTCCTTGGCGCTCTCTATACAGGGCACTGCAAGCTCAGGAAGCATTTGTCCAACATGGCATAGTCTCTTGCACAAACTGCCTGTTCTGCGACATGGAACAGGAAACTGCAAAAGCACGCTCAAGGCCCTAGATTCCATCTACGTGGACAGGGATCACATCAACTCAGTAGCGCCCAACAGGCTCCTGGTTTTGTTCAGGATGCTGAAATTTGTGACCATATGTGATATAAGGGAGGACACAATAGACCAATTTTACAATCCACCTTTCCAATCCAATACTTTTAAACTAACTGTTAATATTATCAAACTACTACTGCAAAAGAACATATAACAGATAAGAGATAAAATAAGAAAAGCTGATTTTAATTGTTTAGTGTGGCCTTTGTTTGAATTTTCTAAGGAAACTTACCACATTAATGTATGGCATACAAGGTGGCTTCCAAATTAAACAGGACTTTTCGAATCTAGCGCTCCCTGGTGGCGCCATCTATATGTCGACTGGTGGTCTGCTATCTTTATCGATTGTCCAGTGAGAATTTCATGACGTTTCATTGATTGGAAGTGAAGTTATTGCGTTTTAAGTGTCAGTATGTTTGTGTTATCGGTGCAAAAATGAGCTTCGAACAAAGAGCCAACATTAAATTTTGTTTTAAAACTCTTAAAACTTTTACCGAAACGTTTCAATTGGTGAAACAAGGTTATGGGATGATTGTCTATCCCGTAGCAGAGTGCACGAGTGGTTTCAACGTTTTCAAAGTGGTCGTGAGGCCAATCAAAATCCGTGATCAACGGAAATTCCATCGAAACTGTGCGTGAATTCATAAAAAATCAGCCGAAATCATCATTGAAATTCATGGAAATGGAATTAAACATCTCCAAAACATCGAGTTATCGCATTTTGACCGAACATTTGGGCTTACGAAAGATGTGAACACGGTTAGTTCCGCACAAATTGACTGACGACCAAAAATTGCGCAGAATCCAGCATTCGAGGGACATTATTTTACCGATTATTTGAACAAAAATCACATTTTAACCATTAACCACTCCCTGTATTCACCTGATATGGCACCGTACGACTTCTTCCTTTTCGGTAAAATGCATGCCAAAAGCCTGCTTGTTTTGATATTCCATATACATTTTGAGGTTATGTCCAAAAGGTGTTGATACAAAAGTTGTAGATCTCTTCATTACCTACAATTTTATCATGTAACTTTTTTCTATAAGACCCGAAGTTTTGTCGGAAATCATGATTAACGTTTTTAATCACTAAAAAATTAACCAGGCCCTCTTCCTCTGCTTGACTACAGATCGATAGTCTGTATATTATGTTTTCTTTCATTTTTATTTTCATTTTCCTTATTTTATTTCTCTTTCCAAGAGTTGTCATGTTAGAAACATTTGCTTACACTTTTTACTATTTCAAAGGTATCCGAACTGTTTTAATTTGTATAACGTAACTGTTATTGTAAATATGAATTTTATGAAAATATTAATTTTCTAATTTGGCCCAAAACAACCTCTTATTATTAGAGCTAACATCCATTATGTACTGCTTTCTGAATGTATTCGTCCATTTAAAAATAATTTAATATTAATTTCCTACTGGGTCTTCACATTCTAACGCACGATTGTTTCGCTGCCGCATACGACGTTGGCATAGCCATTTGTCGATTGTCGTGGCCATCACCGTCACTGCCACGACGCGTTTGTTATTCATTTGCCATTGTTGTTGCCGGCCGTCGTCGTTGAAAACGTTTTTGTTTTCACATTCGCATTCGACTTTTTAATGAGTCAATCCTTGAAATGTTTACTTCCTGATACGCATATGACTGAATGTGAATTTAACTATGACTGCGGCTGCGACTCGGACTGCGACTGCGACTGCGCCGACGACTGCGACCGCAAATGCGAATGTGAATGCGACTACTGCACAAAAAAGCAATAACAACAACTACCTTGCGTTGAATTAAGTCGCTGTTATTTGTTGCTTGAGTATTGGACGCAGTGCTTTTATGCTTTAGATTGGCTCTTGCTAATTCTACACGCCTAAGGCAGGTGCTATAGCGGCAGGGGAGAGGGGCAGATTGCGGGCTAACAAAGTAAGCGTATATTAATGTGTTAGACTGTTGAAGGTTGCGTATAATACTTATTGTTTTGTTTGAAATTTACAGTTTATTAGATGTAGTTCTTAACTTCCTACAAATGCTCTAAAATGTAGTGTACGAATAAATACAACTCAGCGTCTAGAAAATTTATTTGTGTTTATATTTTTATAAAATAAGCTATATTCTTATTATATTCGCTTATGCCCACAAATGCAGTAAGCTATTCATACAATATGGATGGACTCTATTTTTATATTTGCACGTCGCTGCCATTCTTTGCTAACTGTCGCTGCTATTTGTTTGATTTTTGCAAATTCACTCATCATCAAAACTCACAACTTAATTAATTTTTACCGTTGATTTCAATATATTAGTTTATTCAATTTAATTTTTTTTGCTTTTAATTTATTTTTTTATTTTAAAATTTTTTTAAATTAAAATTAATTATTTAAAATTAATTTTTTTTTTTTAATTTTTATTTATTTATTCAATTTAATATTTTTGCTTTCAATTTATTTTTTATTTTAAATTTTTTTTAATTAAAATTAATTATTTAAAATTAATTTTTTTTTATTTATTTTAAATTTAATTTTATTTTATTTTAAACTTAATTTTCTTAATTAAAATTTAATTTTTTAATTTTAATTAAAATTTTATTTTTCTATTTTAAATTAAATTTTTTTATATTGTTTGATTCATAATTTTTTTCACCTTATGCAAATTATTTTGGTTTATTTTAAAGTTTTATCATTTCTGTGCTTCACAAATATGGCAAATGCTTTTCACGTTAATTCTAGAAACATTTTTCACAATCAACAATGTTAGCCACTTCTGGTTATGTTATTAAACAGTCTAGCAACGTTTTAGGCCAAACGACCTTGAGGTCGAGCTGCGCTTCGGTTAGACACACTTGGGCACAGCCACACATTCTAACTGCGTACAAGCACACTAATACATATACATATATGTATGTATTTACATACTGTACATATTTATTTGAGCATAAAGCCACAAATACAAATAAATACGTATAAAAGTAAAAATCCCCTCCAAAAATCAGTTATATGTATGTATGTACATATGTATATACAGGGCCCTATTTTTCATTCAGGCATTACTTGTTATATAAAATCTGCGGAAATTAGAAAAAACTGTAACATCGGCTGCACCGAAACTACCTGCAGAGGTGCATTTCTTATGGAATAAAAGGGTATGAACAGATCTATATTTTAAATGGTAACCTTTTATATTTCGGGCAATACTTGTGTTGCAATCTGGCAACTCACAATTTTGTCGTAAAGTTTGACATATTTGATGGCATGCATACTTAGAACATTTTGTCATACTAGCGCTATTTTTGCGCGTTTATTTTTTACAAATCGGTATACCTCGGTCGATTTTTACAATGGATGCAAATATCGAACTAAGAATTTATCTAAAATTTTGTATTTCTAACCAAATTTCGTGTGCCGAATCTTTGCGAATTTTGAAAAAGGCTTACAGTGATTGAATTTGATCAAAAACACAAGCCTACGAGTGGTACAAATCCTTCAAAGACGGATGTGGTCGAGAGACCGTTGAAGATATGTCTCATTCTGGACGACCTTCGACCTGATGAAAATATTAAAAAGTGAAGAATATGGTCCTTAAAAATTGTCAGGCAAGTATTAGAGAGATGGCAAGAAAGCTTCACATCTATCGCGAGTCCGTTCGAATGATTTTGATGGATATTTTGGGTATGAAACGCGTTCTTGCTCGACTCGTCCCGATAAAGCTGAATTTTTTTTCAAAAAGAGTACGATTGTGACCGAATTTAAAGCCAAAAACGTGTGAATACCATCGATTAACCACCGTATTTACCACATGTGACCGAAATTGTCGCTTATTCACAACTTTCGGATACTTTTTGTTATCAAATTGTATGTACTAAATCTTAATGGAGAATATTTTGAAAAACAATACAAGGATTTTCGATGATTAAAATTAATTTTTAATTAATTAAATTAATTAAATGTTTCTCAAATCCCGAAATATAAGAGTCAACCCTCGTATATTTGACAAAATTCACTGAACATGCACATATATTCACACAATATGACTATAGAGACGGACGTAGAGCTTTTCCTAATCGTTTTTTATACCCTAGACACATTGAAGAAAACATCGGTGACCCTACAAAGTATTCATGAAAATGACCAGCTGTGTCGATTTAGCCATGTCATGCTCTATGTCTGTCTGTTTGTCTGTATATAAGCGATCTAGTCGCTCAGTTTCAAAAATATTGCACACATTCCTTTCTCTTCAAGGAGCTGATCATTTATCGTAACCGTCGACAACGGTATCGATAAAATTCAAGTCCCTGCTTGGAAAACTTTTTTATTTGTTGACGTATCTACACGAAATTTTGCATTGATTATTGCTCATAGAAGTATATACTCTTCCAAGAAGTTTTTACATATAGCTGTCATAAAAACTGATCGATCAAGATCATGTCCATGTAAGGTCGAGATATCTTCATAAAATTTTGCACGGATTATTACCCCAGACGACGGTATAATATCGTAAGAAATTGTTTAAATTAGACTACAATAGCATATAGCCGCCATACAAGCTGGCCGATCCAAATGTAGTCCTTGTATGAAAAATTTTTTAATTTAACGAAATATCATCATGAAATTTTGCACGGATTATTATAGTTCTTGGAACAGAATACTGCTTTGATTCACAGCTGTAACTTTTAGCATGCGCTTTTATTAAAATTAATAAGACCCATAGAAAAAAAACAATATAAATAACACTAGTCTACAAGCATTTTTATATTACACGCTGTTTCTTGCTACTTTGGAATTGCTACAAGGTGCGTTCCAAAGTAAACAGGATTTTTCGAATTTAGCGCCCCCTGGTGGCGCCATCAATATGTCGACTGGTGAATTAGAATCTGCTATCTTTATTGATTGTCCAGTGAGAGTTTCATGACATTTCATAGATGGGAAGAGAAGTTATTGCGTTTTAAGTGTCAGAAAATGGGATTCGAACATAGAGCCAACATTAAAATTGGTAAAACTTTTACCGAAACGTTTCAATTGATGAAACGATGATTGCCTATCCCGTAGCAGAGTGCCCGAGTGGTTTCAACGTTTTCAAAGTGGTCGTGAGGACATAAATGACGATCAACATGTGGACCAATCAAAATCCGTGATCAACGGAAATTCCATCGAAACTGTGAGTGAATTCATAAAAAATCAGCCGAAATCATCATTAAAATTCATGGAAATGGAATTGAACATCTCCAAAACATCGATTTATCGCATTTTGGCCGAACATTTGGGCTTACGAAAGGTGTGTGCACGGTTTGCTCCACACAAATAGACTGACGACCAAAAATTGCTCATAATCCAACATTCGAAGGACGATTATTTGAACAAAAATCACATTTTAACCATTAACCACTCCCCGTATTCACCTGATATGGCACCGTGCGACTTCTTCCTTTTCGTAAAAATGCATTTGCCCATGAAAGGAAAGCGTTATGCAGACGTAGAGGCCATTCAAAAGGCTTGCACCGGTATACTGGCGGCTATACCGGACAACGAGCTACAACACTCGTTCGGCATGCTTTTGGAACGTGCAAAAAACTGTATTGAAGTAGAAGGAAACTAATTTGAATCAAATAAATTGATTATGCCAAAAACCATTTGTTCTGTTTTTTTTTTTTAAAGTCCCGTTTACTTTGGAACGCAGATCGAAAGATATCTGTACGTGATGGACATCAGTCGCAAATTTTTTCCTCAAATACGTTGAATAGTGTAATTAGTATACATATATTTTGTTTTCAAATGAAAGATGTTTCACCATCTTTGTTGTTTGTTCGTTCGCTCAATTAAAGTGAAGAATTTGTTAACAATTACTATTTAAAAGAACAAAGGATTAGTCCGATAGCAAACACATAACATATTTACTATATACACAAGTGATCACAGACGCGCTGTGAGACATTTAAATATTGCACTTTAAAACTACTGAGAACAAAGGAAGACTGATTTCATTTAATGTGTTTGTATTTCTCTCTTATGGCAGGTGCGTACTTACATAGTTACGTATTATGTAATCCTTAAAGATACATAAGTAGAGAGTTTAGCTACTATTTTCATATATGTACTTGTGTTCTATCTATCGTTTTTTGTGTACAACAGCTTCAGAATTAAGTTTCGCTTAGAAAATTTTCTAGCCTTTGCTCTAAAAACCAAAAATACTTTTAGATGTACTATACTTCTGTGTTAAAGCAATATGAGTAAAAACTCATACTAGCGCCTTACCTAATTAGCTCTTATGGACAATTTAAAAAAGAAAACTTTTAGCTAATAAATTCTAGCCGAATGACCTTCAAAAGAACAATTCAAACCTTCAAATTATGTATGCATAGCAATTAGATGATAGAGAAGCAGTCATAAGCACAAAGTTTATGTAAATTTTCCGTTAGCCACATTATAACGGTAGAATATAAACCATCATTTACTACTATGAGCAAAAAATAGTAAGATTTTGCTCGTAATTTTAAAATTCTTAATTTATTTTTCTATCTCGTTCCCCTCGAAGTTATCCCCCGTGACCATAATACACTTGTGTCAACGTTTTTACCAATCCTGGAAACTGTTGCTAAAGTCAATCTCCGGAATAGCCTTCAATGCGCGTAGTGATTCACGTTTAATCTCTTCAACTGACTCAAAACGGTTTCTCCGGAGCGGTCGTTTGAGTTTTCTGAATAGCCAGAAATCACACAGAGCTAAATCAGGCGTATTCGGTAGTTACGACACGATATTGCTTGAAAAACTAACGAAGAATCAATGCTGTATGCGACAGTGCATTATCGTTTTACAAAAACCCAGAGTTGTCGGCCTGTAATCCCGGCCTCTTTTTTACGAATAGCTTCGCGCAAAATCAGCATATCACTCAAATAGTATCAACTGTCAACATAACCTGAATTTTTGGCCTGCTTTGTCGTGGTTTTTTCGGCTTCGGCCCAACTTTGCGACAATATTCGACCGATTGATCGTATGTTTCGGGATTGTAAGCATAGACCCAAGATACGTCGCCAGTAATAATATTAATTTTTATATAATAATGTAATATAATTTCGATATTTCAACGATGCCAGTAAGATCTTTGACTATTAATCGTCGATTCTCAAGCATAAATTCCTATATTTTATTGACGTGTTGATCATCAGTTAATGTTGACGGTCGTCCTGAACGTGGTTCGTCATCAACGTGTTCTAAACCCTCTTTGAATAATTTGTACCAATCAAAAACGCTTCCTGGCGACAAACAATCATCACCGAAAGCCTTTTTCATCATTTGAGTTTTGGCACCAAAAATTTGATGAAACTTCTTTGTTGAATCATTTCACTTATCGTAAAAATTGCCTTATGCATTTTATTTACTTCAGAAAGATAAGACTACACTCTAATGGTTATTATGCAGTGATGTTTAGCAGAGATGTCACTGAGAGTCATATCAACCTAGAAAGAAAATATTTAAAATTGAAAAGCATTACTATTTTTTTAAGGAAAGTTTTTTATTCGAAAATATATTTATATATTGCCACAAGCAAACTGACCGATAAAAATCAAGTTTTGTAAGGAAAATTTGAGCTATTTACGGAAGCTATTTCGGTGCGTCCGAAGTTAACATTTCAACCCCAAAAATAGAAGATCAAATGATCAATATCATAATGACTGGATACATAGTTACGTCAACCAAAAGCCCTCGATTCAGCTAAAATATTGAAAGAAAGCGTGCAAATTAGAACTGCAGTGCTAATTTCATGACCATTGCGCCTACTGTGAGGAATGTGCATAAGGTGTGTAAATTTAAGTTTTTAACTGTGCAAGCATTAATCAGCGCTGAAATATTATTTATTTATTCGTCCACACTTCAATATAAACCCATAAGTCATAATCTATAAACGCTTATGAGTAGTCGTACAAAAATAATTTGTTGCTGTTAATATTACTTCCGTTTAGCAAAACTGTCCTGCTTTTGTGGTAATTACCAGTTTTGATTTTTTTTTTATATTTTTCCAAATCGAATTGTCAAAATATAAAATAAATAAAAGCTCAAGCTCCGTTTGAGTTGAATGGCCGATTCGTTTTGGTGGCGGTCATCCTGATCTGCTGCTGCCGCCCCTGCAGCTCACACACCCTTTCGGCTCCACCAGCAGCAGCAGCAGCAGCACTGCAGTGTGAATGTACCTGCGTTGCAGTGGCACTGACAGTGGCAGTGGCATTGTGGCATTGGCGCAGGTGCTCAGCGGCCAAAAAAGATGTGATAAATAAAACTTGCACGATTTGTGATTGTTGAATTTTTTCGCATGCGAATCGTGTACGAGTACGTAAATATGACATTACGTATGCGGCATTTATACACATACATACATACGTACATATGTATGTATACGTACTCCACAACTTGACATACTCGTACGTAATAACTTTATTTTACTCAAATCGCTTGCTGGATAATATAACCGAAATAATCAAAAGGCATTTGAAAGGTAAACACTTTGTAGTTGTAGTTGTATTTAGGTATTTTCTCATACGTTTTCAAAGGTGTATGGGCAAAAACTGTTTATACGAGGGTTGCCTTTTATATTTCGGGTTTAGAGAACAAAAACAAATATGAATCATCGAACCGATTTTATTATTATTTTTTTCCAAATTGTTCGCCAGTAAGTTCTATATAAAGGGTGATCCGAGATTCCCTACTTTGTTAAAGAAAAAACGCAGAAACTTCAAATTTAAGGGGTTATATACAGTTAGGAGGTCGAAAAAAAGGCATTTTTCAAGAATTTGTTCTAAGAAAACTATTTCGTTTATTGATTTGAAACTTGGCAGGTATATTATGACAACTTTAAACTATATTCACATATTTTTTATTGCCAAAAATAATGATCGGGAACGTTGATATTGCCAATTTTGCAGAGGTCCGCAAAAAAAAGGCCTCTTGCGGTGAGCACGATATCTCTGGACTGGATCATCTAAAATGCAAAAACCAAATAAATTTCATTAATATAATAAATAATCTAGTGATTTATCGAAGGAATTAGCAAAAAAAAATTTTTTGACAAAATGGCGGCTACTCAAAGCAAAAGGTTCGATTTTCGACCAAAATTCGGGTCTATAATTGTTTATAAAAATAAGAAATTTTCATCGGATGTGGAAATCCTTCGATTAATTACTAAAAAATATAGCTAAGAAGCTTGTGTAAAAATTTCAGACCGATCGGTTGAGCCGTTTCTGAGAAATCTTGCTCACCGATTTTGAAAACACCGTTTCGAGAAAAACGAGTTTAAAGTTTTGAAAGCACTTTACATGTAGTCGGCGCGCCATCACTAATGTGTCTATAACTTCGAAAATATTCGTCGGATCGACTTGAAATTTTGTACGTGCATACTCAGATATATACATATATATTAAGAAAACGCAAAAAAAAAAATCGATTTTTTGAAAATCCTAACTGTATATAACCCCTTAATGGGCAATGCGTACTATCATTCGAAAAAAACATTCTTTGGCATTTATTTTTTGAAGATTATCTCTTACAAATGTTGGCCGCGGCTAAGTCCAGATGGTCCATCCGTTGAGTTCAATTTTCGATGACTCGACTTTAAACTTTTCATATACCTTCAGGAAAAAGTCGATTGGCGTGATATCACACAATCTTGGTGGCCAATCGACCGGCCCAAAACGTGTTATTATCTGCTATCCGAAGTGTTATCTCAATAACTCCATTGATTGATGCGATGTGTGGGAAGTGGCGCTGTCTTATTGAAACCAGATGTCGTCGAGATCACGAGCTTCAATTTCAGACAACAAATAGTCGATTATCATGGCGCCATAAAGGTGACACTTACGTTCTTACCGGCATCATTTTTAAAGAGATATGGACCGATGATTCCACTGGTCCACAAAGCACACCAAACCATTTTTTTTTTTGGATGAAATTACAGCTCTTGAATCTTTTCAGGTTGCTCTTCGTACCAAATGCGGTAATTACGTACCCACTGAGCCAGAAATGGGCTCCAACGCTGAACAAGATTTTTCTCGAGGACGTCGGATCTTTTCGTAATTTTTCAAGAGGTCATAGAGCGAAGCGATCTCGCTTGGGAAGGTCGAGCGGCAGTTTTAGTCACGGCTTCTCTATTTACTTCACCGATGTAGTCTATTCGGTTGATTATTACCCAATAATGAATTCTGGGTTTCAAAATGGGTGATGGCGTTACGAATAGTACGCTCAGTAGGCCGTTTATGTTGATCATAAGTTGAGGGAAGCGCGCGGAACACATTTTTTACAAAACGTGAATTTTCGTTGAACGATTTGTAAACGTTCTTCAGACGTAAGTCTCTCCATGATGAAATGCTAAAGAATACTGAACAAAAATAACATGACAGCTTGGCACGACTAACGCGTGATCTGTCAAAAAAAAGGCTATTGAAAAAAGTACCTCTGCTTGGATCACCCCTTATATTCTTTTGCATGCGTTTTAACCAATCTTCGAAGCACTTTTGACACTCTGATTGAAGGTACCTCCCAAAAATGCTTTCTGAATGCATCAACCGCTTCTTCAGGTGTCGAGAAACGTTGTCCTCTTAGTTTATTTTTAACATACGGTAATGAAAAGGAGTCACTTGACGATTCATCACCTATCACGATGTCATAGACGTTTTTCAAAGCAACACTATCTTATTTTTTTTTACACATAACTCTCTACCAGTCGACGCGAGCCTTTTTGAGCGAGTGACAAATTATGTGGGATCCAGGTGTTCAGTCAACTAGGGTTGTTAAGTCCTGACATATGAAAGGCAATCTACATAATACATACTTAATATATTTTTATACTCTCGCAACAAAGTTGTTAAGGAGAGTATTATAGTTTTGTTCACCTAACGGTTGTTTTGTTCAGATATAGGGTTATATATACCAAAGTGATCAGGTTGACGAGTAGAGTTGAAATACGGATGTCTGTCTGTCCGTCCGTCCGTCCGTGCAAGCTGTAACTTGAGTAAAAATTGAGATATCATGATGAAACTTGGTACACGTATTTCTTGGCTCCATAAGAAGGTTAAGCCATAAATAAAGATATTAAAGTGAAATTTGGCACAAAGGATCGCATTAGGGAGGGGCATATTTGGACGTAATTTTTTTAGAAAAGTGGGTGTGGCCCCGCCCCCTACTAATTTTTTTGTTCATATGTATCTCGGAAACTACTATAGCTATGTCAACCAAACTCTATAGAGTCGTTTCCTTCAGGCATTTCCATATACAGTTCAAAAATTGAAGAAATCGAATAATAACCACGCCCACCTCCCATACAAAGGTTATGTTGAAAATCACTAAAAGTGCGTTAACCGACTAACAAAAAACGTCAGAAACACTAAATTTTACGGAAGAAATGGCAGAAGGAAGTTGCAGCCGGGCTTTTTTTTTAAATTGACGGATAATAAAATCTCTATTATCACTTTATCATGCGAGAGTATAAAATGTTCGGTGACACCCGAACTTAGCCCTTCCTTACTTGTTTGAAATCGAATTATTACATAAAAAATTGACAGTCGGGTCCTTATTGGTTATACTTCGTTTAAGAATATAATTTCTTGACTGGAACCGAGTTATTTTTTGTATTTATATCAAATTTAGAATCATTTTATGTGACTTCAGCAAATTCGCCGAAAGAGTTATCGTTGTTTGGGTTTTTGGGGTTTTTAATTTTCGATTTTTTTTTTTTAAGATTCATGATATGTGGTTTTTGTTGGTTAACGTTTCCTTCAATTCCTTCGTTTTCAACTATAGAGACATAATTTCGATATTGGCGGCCTGCATAAGTTGATATTCTCCGAATGTAATATATGAGCATACGCACTTATGTATGTATGCACATATGTACAAACACCATATATGCATAAACGCTTTGAGTACTCATATATGATGTATTCCGAGCTTTTTATTTAGCCATGACAGTGTGGGAAGGTCATCGCAAACATGTTCGGCAAATGCGGGACACATGCGCACGCACCAATGCATGCATAAATGCAAAGGCATAAATGAAGATAAATATGTAAATACATGTGTACATACATACTTATGCGTATATATATATAAAATACATATAAACACATATTTTTATATACATACATAAATAATAATAATATAGGCGCCTCAGCACCTTATACCGCGCATTTTGCTAAATCATGTATGAAGCATGACTCGCTTTTACCTATAAGTTGCCGTTTTATTGTTTATACACACTCGCTTTTACATACATACGTACATATACGCCTATAAATAAATAAGCACTTAAATACGCATATGAAATCGAAAAAGCTTTCGTCCGAAGCATGTGCGCCTATTCGATAATTCGCATTTTCGTACTAAAACTACCTACTACTAATGTCATCCATACTCGTAGGTACATGTGCGTGTGTGTGTGTTCATGCAAAATTTCGCTTCGTACCGAGTGAGCTTTGAGATCGCCACTCGTAAACACCTTTGTTGAGAATGTTTTGCGAAAAGCATTTAAGTACATACGAACATATATGTATGTATGTATGAACAAGGAAAATAATAATAAAACGCGTTGAAGACCGCATTTTGTATATGTTTCTTACATTCTTAAAAAAACAACGCAATTAAAAAATAACTCTAAAACGGATATGTTTATATAATATATAAAAGCCTTTCAATTATATCCTGAATAGGGTATATTAAGTTTGCCACAAAGTTTGTAACACTCTGTAAATAAAATATGTTTTTATATGATCAGCCTGACGAACTGAGGCGATTAAGCCATGTCAATCGGTCTATCCGCATGTCTGTATATACATTACATAGATGAAGTTGTTCCTCAATTTTTGAGATATCGATATGAAATTTTACATACATACGTTCTTTTCCGCTCAAAAAGCTGTTTATTTGCTTGAAATGCCGATATCGGACCAATCACAATCAAGAAAAAAATATTTTTATACCCTTTATGCTTTAAGAAATGTAAGTAAGGTTAGGTTAATGTGCTAGGCCAATAAGCCACGCATATACCAGTTTGGTCCTTTGCGATACCAGATGGAGTTCAGTTGTTAAGTCTAAGAGGAGTAGTCATCCTTTAGGCTTGAAGTAGAAATTTAACAGACTCTGCGTTCTCACTATCGATACCGCCTCCAGTGCATCATACCGTAAGGACCCCACATGCTTTCAGCGTAGTCTTACCTATGTGGGACAAGTGCACAAAATATGCGCCATTATTTGCCTGGTGCCCTGATATTTCCTGCAGTTTTTTCCTTCTGTAATCCTCATCCTGCGCGCGTGTGTTGCCATCAGAAAGTGACCAGTTACTCTTCTCATCATGTTCCTACAGTTTCTTCTATCGAGTGCCAGTAGGAATTTTGTGTACTTCCGATCTAACGTTTTGCAAATGACTTTTGCAGTTTTGCATCCAGTTAGCTCGTTCCATCGGGTTGATTTTCTTTACTATGCTTCTGTCGAGTTCGTCGTATAGACAATGCGTGGGTTTCCTAATGTCGATCTACGATTGATTCTTGGCAATCTCGCCAAATATTTCATTGCCCTCGATGCCTCCGTAGCTTGGCACCCAGTTGAAGTGAAGTTGCTTGCTGCTGGCAAAACTTTCCCTGCCGCCCTGATTCAAAAGACACTTCTAGCCAATGAAACACAGTTTCTCTCCTACTGGCCAAAGTTCCGCTACCAAGCGATTGCTTCCTCCAGACGATCCAGCTCAGAATTGAGAGTTTGGCGGTAGGAAAGTAGCTCATAGTAGATGATTTCCTGCCAATCCCACCAAAAGTTACGCAGCAAAACCTACCTGACCGACAAGCCTGGCTTGGTCACCGTTCACGGCATCTGATCACGACTCGACCACAACTGTTTGTGAGTGACGTTGTCTTCTTCTTTTTGTATGCTATCCTATTTAAATAATTCAAACGGCTTACATGACGGTGGGACTAGGAGATTTCTATTGTTTTATCGACATTTTCGGCAACTGACCTGCAAGGCTGTATGGAAGAAACTGAGGCGGAAACAACTCAACACTTCCTTCTTGATAGTCCTGCATTTGGAACGTCAAGACTTAAGCTCTTGGGAGCGCATACTCTCAAACATTCCACCGAGCTGGAGGGACGCCTGTGCAAATTTGTACTGGTACTAAGCATTTTTGCTAATTTGTAAGTTCGAACACAGGACTTCTTCTTTTCTTTAGCCTCACAAAAGACTACATACACACAGTCCACGTGCGATCTTTGATCAGCTATCTAATCTAACCTAATCTAATCGGCTTAAAAAATTTTGAACGCGTTTGCTTAGATAAGTATGATATAGATGTTGTTCTGGGACTATGAAACTCTTATTCAAATGATGTAAGTTTATTTTCATGGATTAATTTGAGAATCTATCCAACTTGAACGAATCAAATAGAAGAGTTTCCAAATGAGCTAAAAGTTACTCATACCATGAGTGTTCCGCTTATAGTATGAATACCGAGAAGATCTTGAGTTACTCCATTACTTTTTAACCGACATATGGAGAGTTTTAAATTAAACGACTTACGAATTTTGCCTAGCGATGACCGTACATATTTTTTTAAACCCGAACAAGGTATATTAAGTTTTCCACGAAGTTTGTAACACAGAAGAGCAAAAATCGAAGACCCCATAATAATATATATTGAGAGACTAGAGTTATATAGATGCCGCTCTGAAGTTGTGCACAGTTCTTTCCGCCCTCAGTTTTGCTGCTTATTCTTCGGAACCGCCAATGTCGAACTACCGTAGCATAGACAGAGCTGTCATACAAACTGTCAAGTTCTGGTATGGGAAACTATTTTATTTGACAAAATATGTGCCAGCAATTCGGCATGAATTATTGTAGAAGAAAATGCTAAAATCACCGAAGTAGTTTATTTAAACTGAACGATCCAAATCAAGTTCTTGTTTGGAAACATTTTTTATTTGACAAGGTATCTTCACGAAATTTGTCACAGATTAATATTCAAGCCTGGCAGTGAATGAGGGCAAGACGAAATATCTCCTGTCATCAAACAAACAGTCGTCGCACTCGCGACTTGGCTCTCACGTCATTGTTGACAGTCATAACTTTGAAGTTGTAGATAATTTCGTCTATTTAGGAGCCAGTATTAATACCACCAACAATGTCAGCCTAGAAATCCCACGTGGGATTGCTCTTGCCAACAGTTCTGAAAGTATTCGACGCAGTACCCGCCGGGAGAAGCAGAGGAAGAGGAAGACCTCCACTCCGTTGGAAGGACCAAGTGGAAAAGGACCCGGCTTCGCTTGGAATATCCAATAGGCGCCACGTAGCGAAAAAAAGAAACGACTGGCGCGCTGTTGTTAACTCGGCTATAATCGCGTAAGCGGTGTCTACGCCAATTAAGAAGAAGAAGAAGAATATCCAAGCCAGCGCTACAATCTCAGGATACATTTTTCAGATCGAATCATTATGGAAACTGATCTATTTAAATCAAGATAAAGTTCTTTATATGCCTTTTATGTTATAAGAGTTGCACTTATGTAGGGTACATATATATTTTGTTTGCAAATCATAAATATTCCCACAAATAATATATATTGTTTGTTTTTCTTGTTGTCTTTTGCAGTTTTCAATGAGCTCACGTTTCAATGCTGGGTTATATAAACTTCTATAAATGCGTCCCCGAAGAACTAAGGTGGGATTTGTTGATGTTAATGGCAAGACTTTACATATTCATGGAATTCGATGCAAAATAAAAATGCCAATATAGCAGTGTTAAAATTAAAAGAAACCAAATAAACAACAAAAACAACTAAAACTTACAATTCCATAACTATTTGGAATAAATCATTTGTTAACAAAACACCAAATTAACCAACGGTATTCGTCGATAATTTAAAGTGTGCTTTCGCGGTTTTGAAAGGTATGAGCTATGTGTACAGGCGGTTAAGAACAGTTTGCAGTTGTGAAGTCGTAAAACAGAAAAGCGCGTAAGAAAGCACACAAAAACTTTTAAATAATAATTTGTTTCTTTTTAATCAAATATACATGGTGTAACCACTCAAAAACGACTGATTAACTGATAATGTATAGAACAGCATTGTAAAATAATATTAAAAATTAAATTAACAAATCGTTATCCAACACTGCCTTTTTACAGAGAAACGAATAACAAAAACAAACTTCGGCGCGTTAAAAAATTTAATATTTAATAATTAATAAGGTGAGTACAATATGCATTATTTTTCCAATCGATATCTTTTCATAAGTATTACTCGAATTGACTGAAAGCAACAACTTTTGGGTTCTGGAGTGAAAGTGACTTGGTAGGAAAAAATTCTCAAAATCAAAAATCTCTCATGCACTTACATATAAATATGTGTATGTGCATGCCCTCCAAAAGGGTATTTTTTTGTCGTGCAGTTTTGAAAGAGTTCGTCCTTTTGACATCTGTTACTTGATTTACACGCAGCTTGGTTTGCCATTTTATAATAAATGGACTTACTACGGAACAACCTTTGGTGCCTGAGCCCAAAACAAGATGTCCACCGATGCCGATTTTCACATGAAATTTTTGTTGAAAAAATGTGCATGGTGTTATTGTATTTGTAACGGTTATTTAGTTCCCTGTTAGGATGATAAGGTTCAGATAAGTTGTCATCGAGGTCATCCAGGAGTAGGCTCAGGAAACGTGCTGTTTCACCTGCTCGGTTCATAGGGACAGGATTGTTAGATTTGTAGAGTTAGCTAGGTATGCAAAGAGGTGGTTAGTGTCATGCGGGGATTCGTGCATGCTGAACATATATTTGATAAGTTGGTGTCGAGTCGGGATAAGTAGGAATTTAACCTGCTACAGTAACCAGAACGTAGCTGCTCTCACTCTCGTTTCTCGTGGCAACTCGAGCTCGTCGTCTGGTGGTTTGGCTCCAAGTATGCCATTCTCTGAGGGGAATAAAGGTGTTTATGGCGGTCAGTACATGTCTGAGGTTAGTAGCGTCCGCAGTCTGGTCGGCGTATTGTCTTATGTCATCGACGTAGTTGAAAAAGGACCTCTTGATGCTCGTAGGAGGCGGTTCTGCTTCAAGCAGGTGACGAAAACACCCCAACAGAAACTGCCTAGAGAGGAGTTCATTATGATTCTTAAATAGGAGCATACGATGCTCACTGTGCAGATGTTCGATAGAAGACATCTGGTAATCGTCCGAAGTGCATTTTTCTGACATGTCTGAAGCTCTTCGTTTGAGTTTCACAGCATTCAAGTCATAATGAAGCCGATCATAATATTGAAGTCATTGGGGAACGCTATAGAGCCATGATTAATGACTTTTTTGTGCCTAAGTTGGTGGAAGTTGATGTGAACGACCTTTAGTTTCAACCAGACGGCTCTACATGCTTTAGAGCTAACGAACATTTAATTTATTGAAGGAAAATTTTGGTGAGCGCATAATCTTGCGTCGTGGACCTGTGGCTTGGCCTCCAAGATCGTTGAATTTGACACCGCTTGACAA
The DNA here is from genome assembly GCF_024586455.1 of Bactrocera neohumeralis. NCBI lineage: Eukaryota > Metazoa > Arthropoda > Insecta > Diptera > Tephritidae > Bactrocera > Bactrocera neohumeralis. The sequence goes on from NC_065923.1 coordinate 34,800,882, forward strand.
TATTTTTGAAGTTATTTGATGTCACTTTTGTATGCAGCTAAGCTCAAGACAATTGACGTCTCGAATGAGAATATTCGCGGCGTTACTGACTTGCGGCCCCAATAACTGCACATGGTGGACGAAAATTGGGCCTCTAGGCTGGTACTTATTAGAGCCAACCGCGGTTGTTACTTGCCCGAAATCGTTTTAAAACATAATGTCAAAACCAATACAGGGTATTGCAAGCTCTGGAAGCACTTGTCCAACATGAGCATAGCCTCTTGCGCAAACTGCTCTTTTTGCGACATGGAACAGGAAACTCCAGAGCACTTTATTTTAGATTGCCCAGCAATTTGTAGAAGCAGGCTCAAGGCCCTAGGTTCCATCTGCGTGGGAGCACATTACCTCAGTCGCGCCCAGCAAGCTTCTTGAATTGTTCAGAATGATAGACCTTTGTGACCATACATGATATAAGAAAGGGCACAATAGACCGTAGGTCGCTGTGCAAAGCCTCAATTTTCTATCTATCTATCTAACGCTAAGCCCTTATCTTTAAAATAAACCTAAAATCTTGGTCATAACATTAAATTATATGCATTTTATTTTTTCTTCAAAGCTAGGCGTCTTCAAAAAAAGCACCCTTCATTAGCATTTCTCATCGTTCTTATGTTCGACTGAGTATTAAGGCCTTCACATTGAGGCGCCCAGCTACTCTTACATAACACTTGCTATGTTTTCATGTAATTGCTGTACGAGTATTGTGTTCAAAGATAAGGCGAAATGAACCTTTCAAAGCAATGCCATCGCTATTGACATGCGCATTGGGGATTTTCAAGTGCAAGCTAAGGTTCAAAACGCGATTGCCTTTGCTTTAGTTGTTATAGTATTAATATTTGCTGTGGCAACTCGCCTTGAATGTCAAAATGTTAAAAAACCGTATGAAATTCTAAAATTTGTAGCTAATAAAATAATATTAAATAATTTATGCAGCTTTGGAAAATTTATGAGAAAAGCCTTGAAGAGTAGCACTCAAGTTATTCTTAACATGCTCTTCTGTTCGCTTTTCTACAATGTTTTACCGCTACAAACATACATATGTATGCACATACATATGTATTTAGACAAGTTTTTGTGTGTATCTTCTGCATGGGCCTGACTGCGGCTGAAAGGGAAATGTTTGATTTCGCTATTCAAACAGCCCGAGCACACTCTTCGCTTTTCCCGATTCACTTCCATTTCACATTTTCCTTATTCACCATTGTTATGACAAGTTTTCCTTCGACAAGATTCGTTTTTCCAACCGAGCTGGAGTGTATTGTACGGCAGTAGAAAGATCGGTTCATAGAAAATACATGCAACAAAACTGGAAATTGTGAATTTTCCAATAGCTAAATGACTAAACTGTATTACAAGAGTTTGTAGGTAAAGCACACAAAAACATATACATACATATAAAGCTATGTAAGTGCTTATGCACATACTTGGTTATGTTTGGCCAACGATTGAGTAACAAAACGAAAACTAGTTCCCGCCGGCAAATTGGCAACCAACTGCCAAACATAAACAGCGACGAGCAAAAACAACAAATTAGAAATGTGACCATAGTCGCGGTCGCCACTGCCATAACTTCGTGACAAATATTATTGCCAACCTTGACGAAATCAGTCTTTTCCGAATGGGGTTTTCCAGAGAAAGTATTACTTATAAACCCTTCCACGATGAAAATGTCGTTAATAAAGTATGTTACCGCATCGAGACTGTTCTTTTGCATAGCCAAAGTTATTAATATATTATCAGATATAACCAATATATAACCATTTTATAACCAAAACTCAAATTTTGTTTCCATATGAGTGGTTTCTGTTATATCGTTTTTCATTCGCCTGTCAATTTATGAAAAGTGATGTTTCGTTATTTTGCATTTTAGGTGACGATATATGTATGTATGTACTATATAAACGATCAGCGTGGCGAGCAGATTCGTTTAAGACATGTCCGTCTGTCTATACCCTAAATTTTCGATATATTGGGTAGTCGATAAAGTATTTTCGTATTTACTTTTCGATATACTGGGCAGTCGAAAAAGTTTTTTCGTATTTTGTCAATAGACGTCGTTGCAGTCGTATATCTTCAGTGCTACCAATCACATTGTGTCATACCATATGGACCTGAAATACTGCTCCCATTATTTTCCCACCAAGAAGCTGCTTATTTGTTGGAACCATCGATATCGAACCATTATAACATATAGCTGCCATACAAAGTGATCCTTCAAAATCCTATTCTTGTGTGGATAACTTTTTTATTTATCAAGATCTGTTACCAAACACAGATTGGCACAGATTATTACCCAAAGTATTTCTATAATATCCAAAGAAATAGTTGAGATCGGACCGCTTTAGAATATAGCTGTTAAGTTAGTTAAGGAAAGTTTACTAAAAAAATCGCTGAGGCATACGAATGGACCTTCGAAAGTTTATGGTGATGATATGGTATGGGTTGTATTGAATTTTATGCGTTATTTATACGCTTTAAAAATAGTCGTGAGTATTTAAATTGTGACCAAAGAACAGGTCGTCAAGAAGCTAGTAATCGTGCTAAAAATAAAAAATCTGTGAAATTATTATTATCGATGCAAATTTTACTAAAGATTATCGACTGATGTATTAAATAGGAATAAAAATAGTAGTTGAGAAATTTTAACAAGGAGATTTCGGTAAAAGAAAGATTAGTGCACGTTTTGCTTTACACAAAAGAAACGAACCCATACCCCTTGGAAGTTTTAGCAGAATAAACGGGTTTCTCTCATGAATCACCCTCCGTATTCGCCTAATCTGGCACCACTTCAAATACTTTCTATTCTAAAACTGAAAACCGACATGAAAGGCGCATTTAATGGTGATATCCCAGCGATTCAACCAGCCGTAACCGAGGTGTTGAAGCACTTAACTAACTATAAACCTCAAAAATAATCCATGCCTTCGATCGTTCCAAACGTTGTATTGAGCCAAGGGCACCTATTAATGATAAATTTTGAAGACTACTTAAGAAAATTTAACATTTCGAAGAAGGTATGTCCTTTTCACTTGTCACTCCCAGCTAGGTCCATCTTTCAGTGAGTGGTAGGAGTTCTAAGTAAAACTTGTACTATAGGGATTTACGCAGTAAGATAAAAGTTCTTATCAGATGACAGCTAAGTTGAAATCATTTCAACCCTTATTCCTCGCATGTTTTGCTTTTATCATATCAGACCAGACAAAAACACCTTGGATCTCATACCTTTAGACATCCAGGTGAAATAGAAGAAATAAAAATGAAAAACCTAAGTATATTTATGATATATCCAGGGCCGATAGCGCATAATCATGGGTTTTTTCCTATGACTTCACAAAGAAGGGTACATGACAGTCTAAGTGTGATCCCTCGTCTCGACCTCGTAGGGAACAGCAATCTCACCTAACTTTACCTAACCCATGTGCAAGAAAATAAGCTGTTCATTTGACGGGATCCGCCGTTATCATACAAACTGACGAGATATCTTCACAAAACTTGTATAACGTGGATAATTTCCCAAGACAATGGCACAATCTGCGAACAAATTTTTCAAACGGAGCCCTATAGCATATGGCAGTTTTACAAACTGATCATTCCAAAACAAGTCTTTGTATGGAAAACTTTTAAGAGTTATCTTCACGAAATTTCGCTTACATTGTTGTCAAACACAACGGTACAATCTCCAAAGAAATTGTTCAGATCGAACTACTATATCATATAGCTGCCATACAAACTGATCGATCAAAGTACAGTCCTTGTAAGGAAAACTTTTGTATTTGACGAGATATCTTGACGAAATTTGGCAAGAATTATTTTTCAGGGAAAGGTACAATCTCGGAAGAAATTGTTTAGATCGGGCGACTATAGCATATAGCTGCAATATAATCTTTCTTAAAAATCAAGATAAAGATCTTTTCATGCCCTTTATGCTATAAAAAAATACACTTCTGAAAGGTATTATAGTTTCGGTGCAATCGAAGAACGTTTCTGCCTGTTGTTCACTGTCTCCAGCAATTAATCTTTGAAGAATTAGTGATTAAAAGCACAAAAAAAGCACAATAAAAGCTAGTTCGGCGAGTGCTAGTTTCAAAAAACTCATATACCAGTATATTCTGAATATCATTATATAAGGTTTTAAACTTTATTCCCAGACTCTACTTGTAGGTTTATACGCACAAACAAATGCACTTACATTGGTGTGAACAATTTGAGCGTCCTCTCTATGTTATTATTATTTAACTCCAAAAACTTTTTCTACTACAAAAAAAAAAAAAAATTGTGTAATCGCCATAAATGTGGTATAAAGTAAGTAATAAGTATTTCACAATATGTTGGCAACATTATCACATTGTCGGTGTGCAGCCCGTTGGCAGACAAACTGCAATGCAATGGAGAAGAAGACTGGTATTGCTTTATGCCCACTTGTTGTTGTTGTTGCATTTTCAACTGCAACTGATTAGTGTCGCTATGTGTGCTGCATATTGCATGTACATATGTACCATACATACATACATATGTTTGTATGTATGGGTTTGCGCTGCGCTGGTGGCAGTGGCATTAGATACTTGCTAGACAACTACTACTACGCTTCACTGGTAGTCAGTCGTTCCATTATTACTGCAGCGCATGCGTTTTGGGTAGAAAAACCACTCACAGCCCCACCCGCCGCCATAGCCCGCATGGCTCAACGCTCATCGCTCATACAATATGCAGCTGGTCGCCGAAAGTAGTTGCACATTTCGCTTTTCGCTATCGTCAGCTTCGTGCACGCCACCACCGCCGCCATCACCTTCGCGTTTGCCACCGCCAGCGAGTCGTCGTTGTTGTCGTCATCGTCGACGGGTGCGCTGCATTTTGTTGCACATCGCCAACAACAAGTTTGCCACAATGTGCAAAAATAAACACAGCCGACGCTTGCTCGTTCGATCGGCATTGCTGTTCGTATATTAATGCTGTTGTTGTTGTTTCTAATGCTAGTAATATTTGTTTGGCGTTTTTGTTGTTCACTCTTTCTTTTTGCATGTCCATGTGCTGTCACTGTATGGGTGTGTTGCGTATACATATGTGTGTGTGTGTGTGTATGTAGCTTTTGCATTTTGCTTTTCATTGTTGCGCTTTATTGTTATTGTTGCTGCGCTGTTGTTCCTAATGCAATTTAGCTATGACTATGCATGCTGAGTGGTGTGCAATTGCCTAGCCTACAACAACAAAAACAACAACAACAACAACAACAGCAGCAGCAGCAACAACAACTAGCCAGGCAACTCACTCTCGGCTCGCTTCGTTTCGGCTGAGCTCAGCTCAGCTCAGCGCACCAACTCACGTAGTTCAATGTTAACGAACTGCAGCAACAAACCGACTTTCACTTATAATGAATTTGGCTCAGCCGCATTCGCCTGTGCAATGGCTCCGTTGCATTATTTGCAATGACCCCCCCTCTCGGCCCGAACCCACTTCCACCACATACACGAGTACGTGGAGCGTACGACCGGAGTGCCTCGCATTAACTTGCATTGTATGTTGCCGACTAAGCGACTAAGTGGAGTTAGCAATAGAAATAGCAGCGGCGACGGCAACAGCAGCAGCCGCAGCAACAACAGCAGCACACCAGTAATAGCAACAACAATAATAAACATATCGCAACTGGTTGTTTTTATTTTCCATAGTTCAATAACATGTTATGTAAAGTGTTTTCCTCGGTTTATCTGGTTTTTGATGTTGCAGTTGAGGTTTTTCTTTCAACGACGCTGCGCTTCGCTGTCGGCAACATTTTGCGGCAGTGGCAAGGCTGTTCATTGCTCGTTGGTGTGAACAATCGTTCGTACACACAAACGCATACATGTAGCTGTGTGTTTTCGTCTGTGTAAGCGCGCTGCATTGCGCGCTACTCGGTTTTATGGCATGTAATCTATGCAGGGCAGTTGTAATTTCATTTCGGAGTTATTGAACTCTAAGATTCCGGAAGAAAGGGGCTTCGAATTACACTGGTCGACACAACTCAATTTTTTTCACTTTTATTGCTTTATACAACTTTTTTTCTATTATTTTTATTTCTCTCGTTTTCTCATTGCTAGATATCTGCATAATTTTTGTTGCTTTTTGAATGCACAGTTATTTATTTGTAATTTCCACGAGTTCGCAAACAAAGCTTCGCATCCTAATCAATCATTACCGCTTCTCATCAAGCTGGGTTAACGCTATTGTTGGCACTTTTTGCTTTTCTACGTTCATCTGCACAGGTTGACGCCAGCGTGTCCGCACGTAATTTGCCCGGGAGGGTGCGCACCGAGGAAGGGTGCGATTTTAACTAGGTTTTATAGAAATGAGTTTGATTTATATTTGCATGAGCATAACTGTATTTACCTTTATTTCGACCAAAAGCAATTACATACATACATAATAGTGCATACATACATACTAGCACACATACATACATAAATACTTATATATGTACATACACATGTGATGTGTATGTATGTATTTATATGTGCATTGTTGTCACGTATTAACACTTTCGTTGAGAATTCCCAAGCATTAATTTAATTATGAATTTACGAGGCGCAATGACTAAACACACTTACATACACACACACATACATACATATATTGGTGGCTTCGTTCCCTCGCAGCAGCTAATTACTTAACTGTGAAATATGATTATGCCCGCATTTGCATTTTAATCATTTCAATTATTATGATTGTTGTAAATACAATTATAAGTTGTTCATGTGGACAAACGGCAATTGTTTTCTAATGCCTTACAAGGAAGCTGGCCAACTGATGTTAAAATACTCACTACTTTCGTATGCAAAAACATTTCATTTCGTTAGATCTGTTTATTTCGCCTATCAGCTATCCTTTCAGGGGGTATTCTAGTCTAGAGGCTCGAATTTCGAGCTTTTTTCAACAATTAATAAAAAAGAAGCACTAGATATTTTTACTATCCGTTTTTTTATCATTTGTTTATTAAACTTAGAAGAGTACACAAAATAAATTTAAAAAAAAAAAAAATTTTTCATCGAGTTATGCGTCCTTGAAGAAAAGGGGGGAAAAAAGAGGCCGTGTCCTCATCGCCATAATTTCTACCCTTGTCGTCATCTGAAAAATAAAACAATGACAGATTCTTAATGAGTACGAATGTCGCTATGTCATGAAGCAGCAAAACAAAAAAAAAAAAATTTTCATAAAATGGCGGCTACTCAAAAAAAAGGTCGATTTTTCACTAATTTTTCAATTTTGTCGATTTTTTTTAAATACTATAAATTTCAAATTTTTATTTTTTGTTGCTTCAGTGATAGAGATATATTTAAAGAATATTCATGCCAAATTTCAAATAAATCGACTGATTAGAACTTGAGATATTGTGGCTACCGCATCAAAAGGAGTTTTGAGAAAAACGCGTTTAAAGTTTTACGTTATACGATATTTGCTCAACCGGTCTAGTTGCCACGTCACTAAAATGGCTATAACTTTGAGAAAAAAATTTGAGTTTTGAAAAATCCTTTTAGGGAAATATTTTTGAATATCAAAACTATCGAATTATGAAAAAAAAAATTTCGATTTTTTCAAATTTCTAGACTAGAATGCCCCCTTAACAAAAACAAAACGAACATTAACTTCGGTTGCACCGAAGCCATCTTCACATATACAAAAGACTCCATACAAGCACTATATTTTGATCGATTAGTTCTTATAGCAGCTATTTAGTATACTATAGTATATAGTAGCCTGATATTGTAACTTTAGGATGTTGTAGCCTTGCCTTGAGCAGCAATCCGTGGTAAATTTTGTGAAAATATCTTACAAGCACTTGATTCTGATCGTTCCGTGTGTATGGCAGCTATGTACTACTGTGTTTAAATTGAAAGGTGAATTTTGTCCATTTCATCTCTTTGAAAGTAATCCTCTCGCGCTGCAATACATTTATGCCAACGAATTTTCCAGTCATCATAGCACTTGGAAAAATCCTCCGTCGTGATAGCTATCAGAGCCTTCTTCGATTCAGCTTTTATATGCTCAATTGAGTCAAAACGGTGTGCTCGGCGTGGTCATGTGAATTTGCTGAATAGCCAGAAGTTACACGAAGGTAAATCAGGCGAATGCGGTAGTTGCGGCTCGATATTAGTTGAAAATGTGGCGAAATTATCACGAATAACCAATGATGAGATGGTGCATTATCGCACTTCTTTGTTCAATAAATTCAGACATAGTAAAAATCGAAGAATTTACTTTTAGAGCCTCACAAAAACGATGCGTTTCTCAAATACTAATGAATATTTTAATGTGAAATTTAGCAAAGATGTCACTAACAGTACTACCAAGTTATATAAAAAAATTTACAGATTCGAAAAACTCGCGAAGTATAAATCAAAAATTCACCTTTCAATTTGATCACAGTAGTATATGCTTTAGTGATCCGACATCGACGGTACCGACAAATGTAAAGCTTTTTGGGAGAAAATTATGTGTACAAAGTTTCAGAGCGTTATCTAAAAAACTGAGGAAAAAGTTCTCGTATATTTAAAACGTGTATACAAACGGTCAGACGGACAGACGAACATGGTAAAATCATCCCTGTTGATCATCATATATACCCACATATATTTCATAGTGTCTGACGTTTCCTTTCGTCTGTTATAAGCTTCGTTATTCATTATTCAACTATGACTGGGTTACAACCATAACTAAAGTGTTATCCATTTCAAGGTTCCCTACTTTTTTAAAGAAAAAACATAGAAACTTCAAATTTAAGGGCGAATGTTTATTATTATCCGAAAAAACATTCTTTGGAAATTATTTTTTGAAGATTATCTCTTTCAAATGTTGGCTACGGCTACCTCTCATATGTTCCATCCGTTGAGTTCAATTTTCTATGAGTCGTTCGAGCATTTCGACTGGTAACTGGTGAATGACACCAGTGTGATGTTTTGCTCCAAGGCCTGAATCGAAGCAGGATTGTCCACATTGATTTAAGACTTAGCATATCCACACAGAAAATAGTCTAAGTGTCTATCTTGGTAGCCAATCGACCGGAGCAAAACGTTAAATTATCTACTAACCGAAGTGTTCTCTCAATAAATCTATTGATTGATGCGATGTGTGGCAAGTGACAACGTCTTGTTGAAACCCAATGTCGCCGAGATCACGAGCTTCAATTTCAGGCATCAAATAGTCGGTTATCATGGCGCGATAATGGTCGCCATTGACGGTTACGTTCTTACCATCATCATTTTTGAAGAAAAATGGACCGATGATTCCACTGGCCTACAAGAACACCAAACCGTTGTATTTACTAGATGAAATGGCAGCTCTGGAATCCCTTCAGGTTGCTCTTCGTCCCAAACTTGACAATTTAGCTTTTTTACATACTTATTGAGTCAGAAATGGGCTTCATCGCTAAACAAAATTTTTCTCGAAAACGACGGTTCTCGTGGATCTTTTCAAGAGCCCATAAGCAAGCGGTGTCGTTTGAGAAAGTCGAGCGGCTTCAGTTGTTACACAAGTTGTACTTTGTACGCTTTCAATATAAGATCTCGAGATAAAATGTGTCACATCGTTCCATACGTCAGTCCAAGTTGCTATGTTAGTCAGCTACGGCTGCTATAATTTCTGCACTGCAACCTGGACGATGATGAAGAGAAGATGAAGTATATGGAAGCTACGCAAAGTATTAACCCGATTTTATCCATTTTAAGATATATCCATACTGTTATTAGACGCTAATTTTATTTTATTACGATTTATCTTACATCTATTGACCGATATACACGGTTTAAAGTCAAATACCTCTATAATTTTTAGTTATATGTGGGCTAAGGAAAGTTTTAATCCATCTTAAGCCAGGCCTACTAATATCAAGAAAAGATTTTCTACTATTTTCATCACAGATTGACCAATATTTTCGATAAAACCATAAAGGTTGTGGTTCACATTAAGTTTTTATATGTTCCAAGTAAGCCATAACTTTTATTTCAACCAGAGAAAATCGGTGATATTAAAAAATTTTGGTCCGATTTCGACAATTGTTGGAAGTGTTAACGCTCTCGCAACATGTTAATCATCTTAAGCTAATTGAGAAAGATACAGATACAGTTGAACTTCGCTAACTCGTATCAACATAGTCCACAAATAAACATCGAGTTAAAGAGACTTTGAGTTTTGGAGGGAAATTTGAATAAAATTTTACCAATTCCAGAGTTTGAGTTATCTAGAAATTCGAGTTATAGAAGTTCGAGTTATGGAAGTTCAACTGTATATAAATACGTTATATATATTTAAGTAAGTCCAAGTAAACACAAGTCGCCTTCTACAAGCATTGGACCCTCTGCTCATAACCCATCTCCTTCTTCAAGCATTGGACCACATTTTTCCATCTGCTCATAACCCATAATTCAAATTTAGCCAGAAAAAATAGTTGATACTTCGAGTGCCAAAAAAATTAAAAATAAATACATTAATTATATGAGTTCTTATAAGCTTTGATCAGGAACTACACAAGTCTCCTTCTTCAATCTAAGAGCGCGTTGTTATGAGCTAAACACGGAAAGAAGTGCAGTCCTAGAACGAATTATATAGTCTTCAAAATTAAATGAGATGAAAACTAAAAGCTCCGAATGTCCCGCCTGCTATACGGGTTTAAGCGCGGAGAAATCTTCTTCCAAAACCTGCTGGTATTATATATAATGATATATATCGATTCTCTAATCACATTCACACTTTGTCGGTTATAAGAAAGCTCAGCAAGATTCGGCACACATACAAGTATTTGCAAAGAATTAGTTACAAGAACTATTCACTCTTTATGATTTTCGCTTCCAAATTAACCTCTAAAGGTTTTTTTTAAGTTTTTATTGTATGAAAACTGGGCAACATATTCGGTTTTTTTCGAAAGGTCGCTCTTATTTCCAAATGATTGGTTATTTTAAAGGGTCCTATTCTTATTCGTCTTCGTAGACACCGATTAAGCGGTTATAGCCGAGTTTACAACAGTGCGCCAGTCATCCTTATTTTTTGCTGTTTGGTACTAATTGGAGATTCCAAGTGTAGCCAGGTCCTGGTCTTTCCAACGCGTACCGGCACTGTGTCGAAAACTCTAAGAGCTGAAGTCTTTTTGGGCGACATAAATATACATATCTCGTACAGCTCATCGTTCCATCGATTGTGGTATTCGCCGTTGCCAATGCGCAAAAGACCATAAATCTTTCGCGGAACCTTTCTCTGGAAAACTCGTAACGAGACTCATCAGATGTTGCCATCATCCATGGCTTTGCACCATATGGCATATATGTATGAGTGACCTATAGAGTTTGGTTTTTGTTTGTCGAGAGCGGACTTTGCTTCTCAATTGCCTACTCAGTTCGAAGTAGCATCTATTGGCAAAAGTGATTCTGCGTTGGATTTCGAGACTGACATTGTTGTTGGTGTTAATGCTGGTTCCAAAATAGACGAAATTTTCTACTACTTCGAATTTATGACTGTCAACAGTGACGTGTGAGCCAAGTCGCGAATGTGATGACTGTTTGTTTGCTGACAGCAGATATTTCGCCTTGACCTCGTTCACTACCAGACCCATTTGCTACGCTTCTTTGTCCAACCTGGAGAAAGCAGAACTAACAGCGCGGTTCTTCTGGCCAATAGTATCGATGTCGGTTTATTACCATTCTAATATCGCTATTCTAACAGTTAACAGCCAAACAATTATGGGGCGAATATAAAAAAATTAGAAAGCCGCAAAAATATCCTCAAATAGATAGGCCATAATATTTGGCGAAAAGATAAAAAATTGTGTTTGTTGCATATAAGGCACTCAGCCGAATGCTCCTAAACTACGCAGTTAAAAATCATAGACAACTCTTCTCCAAGCAGTTTCTGCTGTAATTCTTTCTCTAAACACATGAAATCTTATGATCATCTCCAGCATCACTTTTTGAATTAATCCTTGTCTATAGTACGGAGTTTCGTCAGCATACAGTTCCGGCAGAAGTCAATATTTCAATATTAAACACATTGGAAATTCGTATGAAGTTAAAGTGTTTGTAATATTTCGAGTCAACTGAAAATTTCCCAAGCTGAATTCTCTTTTCCACACGTTTCAGTTTTTGCCCTAAAAACAAAAATTCAACATAAACAAGCACTTAATTATACTCAATTTAAACCTTGCCCATAAAAATTTATTTTTTTTTTCTATAAATTATTGACATGTTTAATTTATTCGCATTGAGAAATGCTTGCTTATGAGTCAAATTAACATCCCTGTGCTGTATTGGCTACAACCGCGCGTACACTTATACTTGTAGTAGCTGGCAACTGAGTAGCCAGTCGTGGTTTATCAGCTATTACTACCAACCCTTGTTATGGCATACAGAAACGTCAAATCAAGCAACTGGCCGAAGAATTTTTGTAAATTGTAAGTTGTTTATATTACTTGTAGTATAAAATTTAGGCCAGTGCAGAAGCCTTTGAAAATGGTAAAAAGTGAAATATATTCATATTTAGTAGATAGAAACCCATTGAAAACAAAATATAAACTAACAAAACTCAAAGTTAAAATAATTTACGAGCGATCTGGGGTCGAAAAGAGGAGGGCAGGAACTTGGTTGGATTTTTATGGTTTAAAAACGAAATAAACCGTTTCAGCAAATTTTATATATGATATGTCAAAGAATTATGTATTTATATATTTTTCAAATACCGTTAAAGTTTTATTCCGCTATCAAATGTAAAATATTACACAGATCTTCAACTTAATTAACATATTTTTCACATAACCCCAAAAATTTATGTCAAAAAATCAAATAACCAATTTTTTGGTTTTTTTCATCTTGCACAAAAAAAGTTAATCTTCCGAAATTTAGTTTTCTGACGTAAACTTAACGGACTTTTGTGATTTTCAACATATCGTATTTGTTATTTAAAATATTAAGATGGAAACCTTATTTCAACTTAAAATTGAAAAAAAGAACACTAATTTCCAAAAAAAATGTTGGTTTTTATTATTTTTTCTCACGATAAACTCTTTACTAAAAAGTCAGTGGAATTTCTGTATTTGAAATATGTACTTTTTGTTAAGATACAAAAATATATGGTTATGACTATGGAAAATTTTCTCAGAAAATGCAAAAAAGTCACAATTAAACAATTCAAAGCTATTTTTTTATTTCATCTACGTATTATTTCGTAGTATTAGCTGTTCGTAGTTTTTCCGAAAGTCGAGATAAACTTTTTTTAACCGTTAAAAGCACAATTACCCGCCTTTCCTTCCTTTTGTATTAACACCTTTTCATAACCCCGATAAATTATTTTTCAATCAAATAACTTTTGTTGTTTTATCATTATTATTAATTTTTTTAAACTTACCACAATTTTTTTTATTTTATCTCTAAAATTTCCAATGGTTGTCATTGAAAAAATAACCTACGATTTTGTTTTTATTATTCAGAAATTAAAAAGTCAGTGGAATTTCTGTATTTGAAATATGTACTTTCTGTTGAGATACAAAAATATATGGATATGGGAACCTTTTCTCAGAAAATACAGAAAAATCACCATTAAACAATTCAAAGATTTTTTTCATCTAGTTTTTTCGTAAGGAAAAGAAATAATCTTTTTAACCGTCAAAGCGAATTACCCGCCTTTCCTTCCTTTTAGCTATATGTTTTTTAAAAACTCATTATTATAAAATTTTTTTTATTTTATCTCTCGTTTCCATATTCGAAATCTTTGATTATTCTACGCACTTGCTACTTATTTGGGAAGCAATTTTAGGGGCTTAAAAAAATCGATTTTTTTAAATTTAGGAGTTTTTTGGGAAGGAAAGAAATAATTGATTAAAGCGAAATTTCTAGGGCTTATAGCTATATGTTTAAAAATCATTAATAAATTTTCTGGATACGAAATCTTTGATATTCTGCCTTTGGGAAGCAATTGCCCGATGCATCTCGCATGTGCATTATCTCTTGAGCGGTTTCTACGCCAATTAAGAAGAAAACTAAAGGAGTCAGATATAGGGTTATATATACCAAAGTGGTCAGGGTGACGAGTAGAGTCGAAATCCGTCTGTACGTCCGTCCGTCCGTGCAAGCTGTAACTTGAGTAAAAATTGAGATATCATGATGAAACTTGGTACACGTATTCCTTGGCTCCATAAGAAGGTTAAGTTCGAAAATCGGCCCACTGCCACGCCCACAAAATGGCGAAAACCGAAAACCTATAAAGTGTCACAACTAAGCCATAAATAAAGTTATTAAAGTGAAATTTGGCACAAAGGATCGCATTAGGGAGGGCATATTTGGACGTAATTTTTTTGGAAAAGACGGCGTGGCCCCCCCTACTAAGTTTTTTGTACATATCTCGGAAACTACTATAGCTATGTCAACCAAACTCTACAGAGTCGTTTTCTTCAGGCATTTCCATATACAGTTCAAAAAGGGAAGAAATCGGATAATAACCACGCCCACGTCCCATACAAAGGTTATGTTGAAAATCACTAAAAGTGCGTTAACCGACTAACAAAAACGTCAGAAACACTAAATTTTACGGAAGAAATGGCAGAAGAAAGCTGCACCCAGGCTTTTTTTAAAATTGAAAATGGGTGTGGCCTCGCCCACTTATGGACCAAAAACCATATATCAGGAACTACTCCACCGATTTCAATGAAATTCGGTATATAATATTTTCTTAACACCCTGATGGCATGTACGAAATATGGGTGAAATCGGTTCACAACCACGCCTTCTTCCAATATAACGCTATTTTGAATTCCATCTGATGCCTTCTCTGTATAATATATATGTACATACATTAGGAACCAATGATGATAGCGGAATAAAACTTTACAAAAATACGGTATTTGAAAAATATGTAAATAACGTATAATGAAATCTCGATTATCACTTTATCATGCGAGAGTATAAAATGTTCGGTGACTTATTTTTAATAATTTATGTTCTAGTTAAACTCAAAAAAATTTCAAAAAAAAATATGAAATTTGCATTTTAAAATTTTACAATTTTTTTATAAATTGAAAAAAAAGTGGTTTATGACCAAAAAAATTTGACTTTATGTTGTTTAAAAATATGTTCAAACTTGACTTTTCCTAGTTTAAATAGAAGATAATTTAATGGCAAAGATAATAAACTTTGCCCCAATTCCATGCGACGTTTAGTTTTTTTTCTATCCTGCCCGCCAATTAAGGAAAATCGTAAAAATGAAAAACCGAGAAATCGCGCGTCAAAGTTTTCGTTTTCTGCCCAAGCGCTCATACATATGTATATCTGCTAGACGCTAGGTCACTATTTCCCTTCTAGCTTCGAAAATATTTCGAGTTCACATCTATAACTTTGGGAACATCTTCTTAGATTATTTTCGAAGAGATTTAAGCAAAAAAAAATCGATTTTTTGAAGCTTCTAAAGCCGGCTCCCACTTAATATGCACCAAATTTGTTGTTAATTTGAATTTGAAATCTACGATATGCACAAAAGCAGGCCGTATATACAATATTAGTGCAAACAGTACTACAGCACCATCTAGCGGGATATTTTGTACTTGGCTTTCACTTCCCAATATGCACGTCTAGCGCCATCTATCGACCAAGCTTGATCAAAATGGAAAGAAAAAATAATTGTCATTTACATTCAGTCATCCATTTAAATGGACTACGTATGGACATGCCTAAAAAAACGTAAAAGTTAATTTTGAATAAATATGAATCAAGCGGTATTTCAAGCCTGCCTTAGAGGACGTCATAAGAATGTTATGTGCCAAATTTGTTTCAAAACTTTCAATCCCATTTTCATTTCAAGCATTATTTTTGAGTGATTTTTTGCAGTTTCATTTGTTATGAATTATACCGTTATTTTTGAAATGGTCGTTATTACTCGACTTTCGTCTTTCATTGATTAGATTGTAAAATAAAATATTTGCACAGAGCGTATTATGTACATAAGTATGAAAAGTTTATGAAATACATAGATTCATCAAATTTCAAAAATTTTTAGTGGCCCTTGGAGCGGTCGAGATAGCCGAAAACAGGTTTTCGCACAGCTGTCAGACAAACATCGCCATAAACTACTACCGGCTACAGTAACACTTTTTAATAAAAAAGGAATAAAGGAATTGGTGCTTGAGAATCGACGATTAACAATCAGAGATCTCATTGACATCGCTGGAATATCGGAGGCATTTGTGAAATCCATTTTGAAAGCTTATTGGGGCCTAAGAAAAGTGCAAACACGATTGGTTTCAAAATCACTTAATTTTTTCGAAAAACAGCGTCGCATTAACGTCTGTGAAATAAAGCTTTCCGACTACCAGAATGTCATGAAACGTATTATTATCAGCGATGAGTCTTGGAACTATGCTTACGACCCGAAAACAGACGATCAATCGGCCGAATTTAGGTGAAAAAGCAGGTCAAAAAAGGAATATTACTTTGAGGAGGGCAACATAGATTTTGAAGAACAAATTAATCATAGTAGTATGCTTCTTATATCAAGTCGTCATAATTGTAATATTTCACAAAGTTAACTGTAAAACAAGAAAATCCGTTAACTTTGGTTTCACCCAAACTATAATACCCCTCACAAAAGCAAAAATTACATACAATAACTTGATTTTGATTTGTCAGCTTGTATGGCAGCTGTATGTTATAGTTGTCCGTTATCGATAGTTCCAGCAAATGAGGAGCTTCTTGTAAAGATGTGTGGAAATTTTAGCTCAAACACATCGCGTTGAAAGTTTTAAAATGCTCATTCTAGGTCACAATGAAAAACATGACAAAAAACTTGTAAGATTAGTTATAATTTTAAGCAAACGTATTCACAAAGTTTTGTTCTCCTATATTCAGTGAATGCCTTTAAAAATCAATCACACTAATTTTGTCTTCCGTATTTCTCTTTTCAGACAAACCGACGTTTCGATATCACCAATCACTGTTTGGAAGCCCTGTTCTTATAAACATTCGGTAAATTTAAGTATTTGAAAAGAAAAAAATCAAAAACACAAAAATTATAGAAACTCCAAAGCCGTGATATTAGATATTTTCGATTTTTACTATAACATATATATACACCGTATACAATTTATCGGAAACTATATTCGTCCAAAATTTTTAATAGTTATACATTATACACTGCGAAATTACGGACTATTTGTACAAAGAAAATATTAAATTAAGAACGTAATTTAGTGATTAGCCTGATAAATAATATAAATTCCGTCGTAAGTAAAGTGCCTCCAATTTCTACAAAAGAAAAACAAATAAAAATTAAAAATTAAAATAAAAAAGTAGTTAAACATAAACTAAGAACTGTTAATATAATAATTAAGTGCTTTAGTGAACACAGAGAGAGAAGATAAAAGTAAAATAAAATTACCTTAAAGTGCAATAACGTAAAATAATTTAACGCTGACACGAACCGTCACTGCCTTACCAGCCGAATCGGTAGAAAACCGATACCGTTCAGCGCAGCTCTCTCTTACCGACTGACAGAATACTTTTCACGAGCGTGGCACACAAACACACGCTGGCACTGGCGGAAGTTTGCAGTGGCTCTGCCTTATCGGCGATGCCATTTATCGATGACGCACTACTCTGGTGTCCGGATAATGATGGCCGTATGGTTGGTGGCTTAGATATCGCTCCATGCATGCAAGTGCGTATACTACGCCTCAAAGTAGGCTATACATATTCCATACATTTAGATGTCGATAATAATGTTCGATTGATAAAATTATAACGAGCTTTCTTTCTTACTGCGCTTTAGGAGGAAGCCGCCACTGGCAGCAACAATGAGAATGGCAACGAATCTACACAACTCGATGAACGCAACACGGAGCTCAACTCACTTGAACCGCTCTGCACTGAGTCTTCCGATGAACTATTCCGCCAATTGTCTGAAAGCAATTTCGAAATCGAGAGCTTACTGTCGGACCTGGCCACAGTTGAGGTTAAAGTAAATAGCAATTTTATTGAATTGAATTTGAAATTAGTCTAACGTGTTTATTACACATACCCCGAAACCCTCTTTTTATTTCAAAATACTTCTTCCTTTCTTTGCAAAATTCTATTGAAGGAGGAGAACAACAACAGCATTGGCGAACAAGTAGTGGCCGATAGTTTCGTATCGTCGTTGGAGGCCTCAGCTGTTGTTGCCAATGGTGTACTTAGCCCTGCTTGCGCTAATACAAATGGTTCGGCGGGTGGTGGAGATGTGGGCATAACGATAGAGGGTGCTGCCGAGTCCACATTATTAGCGTTAACTTCACACTGCGAATCGCTCACTGCGAAACCGTTAAGCCAAAGTCAAAAACCAACAGCGAATGCGCATATTGGGCGCCGGGAGGACCTAAGAGGCAGTAATTCTTATGTAAGCAGCAGCAGCAGCAGCAGCAGCAATGAGAATGTGACGCATGCGCATGAGGCGAATGCGCGACGCTTCTTAATTGCATCCAATCCGTTGCTTGCCGAAAAATTACTGGCCAAAAGCATTATCAACACAGACAGTAACAACAGTGCGCCGCTGAAAACGACCGAGTTCGATGGTAAGTGCAAGAATTCTTTTTAATGAGTTTCTGAAAACGATTACGTAGTCGGCAGTAAGGTTAGAGAGTGCTCTGACTTTTAGCTGAAATTAGTGAACAAGAAAATTTTTGCTCTGGTTGCAACCATGCCCAAACCATAGAGTTCGGTTGGATTACCGCTTCAGAAATAAAAAACAAAAAATAACCAGATTTTTGTCAATTTTACACAAATTTTAACTTTCACATATGTTTGGCACCGCAGGAGTGCTTAATCCAGCTAGAAGGAAATGGTTTCAAGACCAAAATAGTGCGCTTTTCAGTGTAGTAACGTTGTTGTTGTAATATCTTATAATTATATGTCGTTAGCTGTTTGCGATGCGCATTTGAGAGTTACAGGCAGCACTTGTGGTTCCAGCCTGCGCTAAAAAGTGCTTTGACGCATGCGCAAAGGTTTTACGACTCCGTCTTGGTGGAGAAATTCCTTTTTTTCGTATGTTAAACATTTTTGTAACTCCTTAGCTTTGTTTTCTATAAACTATTATAATTGATTTTAACTCTTAATTGTTTAAAATCAAAGAATAAATAGAAATTCGTATTTTCATTTGCCATTTAAGCCATTTGCATTAGTAAAATATATTTAAAATATGCAAAACTGAATTTGGCAGCATTAAAGATACCGGTTATACTTCTTTAATGATGAAGTATCCGCAACTTAATTTACAATTTTATTTAACTGAAGATTCTAGATTCCATTAGAGTTAAACTTAAACACACTAAGGTCACAGTGAGCCAGTGGTATCCTTCGTTTAATTTCCTTTTATACCCTGAACAGAGGATATGAAGTTTTTCCTGAGTGTGCAACATCAGAAGAAAGCATCGAAGACCTTATATAATGTATATACCTACTACTGTGAGCAAAACGGAGTAAGACGGAGTAATTTTAAACTTCTTAATTTATTCTTCAAAATCTATGCCGTCTGCCTCAATATAATCTCCCTTGACCACAGCACACTTGTGTTTGTTTGTTTACTCCAACCCTCGCGATAGTTGTTAAAGCCAATTTCCGAAAATAGCCGTCAATGTGCGTAGCGATTCACGTTTAATGTCTTCAATTGACTCAAAAAAGTTACCCCGGAGCGGTCGTTCGTGCTTGCTGAATAGGAAGGCGGCACGATATCGGTTGAAAATTTGGAGAAAAAATTACGAAGAATCAGTGCTTGTCGGTCATTATTCCGACCTCTTTGTACGAATAGCTTCGCGCAAATGATGCATAACACTCAAATAGTCAATGTACTACATTTACTCGAAATCGGTTGGTCGGGTCCTGAGATATGTGATTTTATCAGAGGACGGTGCCACGCCCATCATCCATTTTTTACCCCAATTTCCATAAAGCCTTACCATGCCAGCTAAATTTTGATGCTTCTGGAGTATTTGGTGATTGATTTAACATCCCATTTCAAGAAATTTTATACTGTCGGTGGAAGTTCTGGTAATATTTAGGCTTGGTAAATTTAGTTGTTGTAGCTTTAGTGATTTGAGAGATATATACATATATTAAACTTATTAGAGGGCGGGAGCACTCCCATTTTTTTAATTTTTCCCCCCGATGCCCCTTGCTTCTCCAATCTCCTGTGCCAAATTACAGTTCCATATCTTAATTAAGTGATTAGTTATGGCTTTTTATAGACTTTCGATTAATGGCGATTTGTGGGCGTGGCAGTGATCCGATTACGCACTTTATCTATCTATGAACTCGTAATTTTTTTTGTACTAAGGAACCCACATACCAAGTTTCATCCAGATATCTCAATTTTTACTCAAGTTACAGCTTGCATGGACAGACGGAGGGACGGATGAATGAACGAACAGACAGACAGGCACTCGGATTTCAACTTGTCTCCTCATCTTGATCATTTGGCCGGTCGGAAAGTTTTCGAACTTCGGTAATCGAAGAAAACTGTCAATATAACTTTGATTTTTGACCTGCTTTGACGTGGTTTTTTCGGCTTTAACGCATCGTTAAAATCGCCGAATAATCTTTATGTACTTCAAAAAGACAAACGTATACTTAACACTAATTATAAGTTTGATTTTGGCATAAATTAAAAGTTTGATTTTTGTGACCCCTGTCTTATTGGAACTAGATAAATTAAAAAAAAAATCTGCCCCTTTTGTCTATACCACCTTAGCATATAGCTGCCATTTGATCAGAAACATTATGGAATTTTTTATTATATCTTCACAAAATTTTTTTATTATGCAATTTTTTTCGACTATAACACATAGCTGCCATATTAACTTAAAAAAAAAATCAAGTTCTTGTAAGGATCTGCTATATTTGTGTAATCTAGCATCTATCTATTGCGGAGCAAAGTTTGATTATTAGAACAAGTTCAGTTGGGCTTAAGGGATCGTCTTAGTGTGAAATTTTCGAAAAATCGACTTTTTTTGTGTTGCAGTAATCAACATTCTCTCACATTTTGAATTCAAAATTTAAATTATTACGGTCACTACAGCGTTTCTTGTTGAAAGAGAACGGAGTAGGGAACATAGCGACTCCAATATTTAAATGCGTTCTTCTCAGAGTGCTGTTTTTCCAAACAGTTTCCACTCTCAAGGGAAGAGTTTTGAAGGTATTTAGTTGGAGAGAATATTTTTAATGTCATTCTCTATGGCGCTGTGGAAGCTTTTATTTTATTTTTGAAATCTTCCTATTACTTTCTACGAAAAACTGTCGAAAAAAGGTCCAAATTCAATAGTTTTTATTCAAACTGCCGCCATTTTGTCAAATTAAAAAAAAAAAAAATACATAATAAAGCTTCCATATCGCTATGGCGACTTTCCTACAGATTAATAATCTTTTTGAAATTTTTGTTTCACATCCAAATTGCGGCCGCAATCGTGAACATCGCACAGGACCTTTTTTTAACGTATCATTTCAACAATTTTTTTTTTTACTATTATACACCCAATTAATAAACATAAAAAATAATTTTGCATTCGCAATTAATGTACATATTTATATATAAAAAATGGATTAATTAGTTAATTCCAGCATTATAAAAAAAATTGCGAAAATCAGTGATTTTTCGAAGGGTCACACTGAGACGATCCCTTAATATGCTTTCGATTACAGATTACTCATACGCACCCGTGTTTCAACGTTAACAATATTTAGCATTCAGCACACTTTGACTCTATTAAAGCTAATAACTAATGTGTATAAATTCATAGTTTATGAAGAAATTTTATTAACAAATATAACTGTCTGCAGAAGAGTCAAATTTCAATGTAAATCCCAGAGTTTGGAACAGTGTTATGAGTAAACCTTAAAAAATAATAACTCAACCAGCAAAAAACCAAAAATTTTGTAACTGTTAAAATTGGTGACAGGCTTGTTATTTGCATTTGCCGAGATCTCCTGTCAAAGTTCGCTATTTTCGCTGCTTTTACCGATTCCTAGTTTCGCGCTTACATACATATGTATATATATACATGCATATGTACGCGCTGCTGACCTTGAATAAAATCTGAGTTTGTTAAACCATGGCCAGACGTATGTAAGTTCATGAAACTCTGTCTGGGGTACCACTTTACCACACCGTTTTCGGCGTTTCCTTTTCCTAAAGCGAATGTCACATACACATACATATACATACATTTACTAAAGTGTATTTGTAAATGAGAGCAATTTTAGCGAGCCTGGAAACCTAACACAATACAAGTATTTTAATGCAGTTCGCACATACATACATAAGACAGACCTAGGGATATGATATGGTTTTTATTGTGTAGGAGCAGGCGGAACAAGATGCCACTACCTTGAAACTGCGGATAACAGCACATTATATATAAATGCGCTAAGCGTTAGAGACATGGCGGATGACGAGGCCGACGATGAAGAAGAAGAAGCAGGCGTCACAGCGCCTACTGCGAACCACACTGACTGTCCCCGAGAAGGCAACAATCCAGACAAGTCAAAGAACAAATAAGACGGCTGTGACGACTAGCGACAAGCCGAGACGCACCAGACATCGAATTCGTGCGGAGTATAGTACATAAATGTACTTACATATACATCGATATGTATGTATGCGCGAAAGTGGCTGACGTGCTTAGTTTAGCGTCTTGCAGTCAACGCACGTCCGTTTTATTTTGGTGGGTTTTGGTGGCGCCGGCGTACCTTTTGCCAACATCCTTATAGTCTTGAAAACCAAAAAAAAAAAAAAAAATGTGCTTGTTGGCTGACGCGGTGGCCGGCGGGCTGGGCGGTCGCTTTCTATTGATGTCTACTCGGATATTTGTCTGCGAGTGCTAACAATGTCAGGTCAATAAATTCTCAGCGTGAGCATGAACGTTCAAGGTCAAAAGGATATTGCCTCTTTCCGTGTATGGTCACAACCGAACCGCCAGACGGGTGTGCAACTTTTCGCCACCAACGAACACAAATGTGTAATGCAACAAAATGAGCGAAAATTCGAGAGCAACAACAAACAACAACAACCGTTATATTACCCAGTTGTGAATAAAATGTTATTTTCCGCACTCATTTCACTTTCACTCGCTTCTACTGGCATAGACTTTTTCGGTTGAATCACACATAAAAAGTGGGTCCATCATGGGGTGCGTGTTCGTTAGTGAAAATGGGCCGTCTGCGCTCTTTTGATTGGCAGCGAAAATTGGTTGTTGTCTGTTGTTTGTTGCCTAAAATGAGTTCACTGAAACAAGCTGTTCCGTAGCGGGTGGGTATGACTTCTTGGGCGGCCGAACAGGCAGTGATGATGAATTTCTTCATGGCAGCATTTTCTTCAGTGATTTGGCTGCTGCCTCAGCTGTCATCCTGTTAGATGGTGCAGCACAGTGCAGCTGTGTCGTCTGAGGCTGCGTCTCGGTTTGCGCCTAACCACTTTACAAGACTCAGCAGACCCTCTTCTGCTATACGCCTATGATTTCGCAGTCGTTCTCCTGCCTTTTTGATTATACATACATACATAACGGTGTGTTGGTATGCATCGTACCTACCCTACCTAATCATCCACATTTACGACGTCTTTTTCAATGTGTGCGTGTCTGTCGGTGTGTCTTTTTATGATTTGGTGTGCGTGCCGTCAACGCTGGTGTGGGTGTGTCAGACGGCAAAACCTAAAAATGAAATTGTGTCCTTTTTATATACTTAGACACGACGACGATGACGCGATGACGCGACGACGCGCGACGACGCTTGTCGGTTTGTCGTTATTGTGGGCCGTTTACCCGATGTGCGTATACCACCCCCACGCTGCCACAAATAACCACCATTTGTTATATGCCGTTATGTAGTTTGTGCGCGTGTAAACGTCTGTCTGGGCTACGTTTTGTTCGAATTTTCGGGCGGTTGTTTAAGTATAGGATTTTCTGCGTAAAATAAAAATGAGGAATCATTGGGCGACTGCCTTGGAGTTTTCCGTAGGCAAGGCGTCGCTTAACCTTGAACTTGAAATTTTGTATTTGAGTCAACAAAACACAAAAACAACACACACGATTGCCGTGCAAGTGTGTGTGTTTAGTAATACATATTTGCATGTGTTTGGGGTGTAAGTGCTCAGACTGTCGTATAACTGTTTATATGAGTATACTTGTATTGTACTTGTGCTAACAAATCGATGTCTGTGTTCTTCGAACGCCGCGCATGCTGGCGTACATTGGCACCAGCTGGGCGGTGGCCGACAAATTTGGCCTAGTCGGAGTAGGGTTGATGTTGCTGAACCTTTGAGCCTTCATAATATGTAAATTGTAAAGCAAACCTAATATTATGCACACAAGGAAGATTTTCTGTATTGAGCATTGATTTGAGTTTGAGTTAAAGGCATTCGATTTTACTGCGGTAATATTTTAAAATAAATGGTACTTATTTGTTTAATAGACTTTTGTACTTTACCCATATACATAAGTATGTGTATTATGGTGCTTCAAAAAAAAAATTTTGAATTTTTTTTCAACTCTTACCCCCTCAAATGTTAGTGATTGACAAACAAAAAATCCTCCCTCAAGCCAGAATATGTGATGGTTATTTTTGAGAAACGAAAATTAGTTGGAAAAATTTTGGTTTGAAAGAAAAAACGAAAATTCCTATGTAAAATGTATGGGAACCTAAAAAACAAAAAATAGCGACCCCTTAGAGTTAAGCGACAGCGCCTGGCTTGAGGGAGGATTTTTTGTTTGTCAATCACTAACATTTGAGGGGGTAAGAGTTGAAAAAAAATTAAAATTTTTTTTGAAGCACCCTAATGTGTATATATATTTATAGATATTGCTTTGGAAAGGATTATCAATTATTTAAAATATTGTCTCGTATATTTATAATTGGCGTAGACAACTATACTCGATCGAGTTTCGAACAATCCAGTTACCCTAGTCCGTTGAGCTTTTAAACTTGCCATAGCTTCACATAATTTTTTATAAATTATGGATCAAAGCTACGGTAAAATCCCCGAACTGACTGATCCAAAACAATGCCTTGTATATGAACAATTTTTATTTGACAATAAAATTTCACGTCATTTAGCATGGATTATTGTCCAAGACAGGGATACAAACTCCGAAGAAATTGTTAAGATCGGATCACAAGGCATTTAGCTGTCATAGAAGTTAACATTTTTTCTCTTTGTTATCAATTCAGAAGAATTGTTCTTCAAAATTTTCACTGCAAACAACAAATAACGGGTTTTGCAATAAGAGCGCTACAAAAGTCATGTGAAAGTACATTCGATGCCATTATGTATGGAACTCGATTTTTGTACATGGCCACCACGGGCACGCTTGCCAGACGCTGAACCCAATTTTCGACGCTTTTCAAGCATAAATCGGATGATACTGCTGCTCTTTCACGTTCGATATTCGTAATTCATCAATCGTCGCTGGCTTGTTGGCATAGACCATAAACTTGACATAGCCCCACAGGAAATAGCCTAACGGCGTCAAATCGCATGACTGAGGCGGCCAATTGACTGAGCCATTTCGTGAGTTAACACACGTTCAGCAAACTTGGTTTTCAATAAATCGATTGTGACAATCGCTGTGCGGCTTGTGGCGCCGTCCTGTTGGAACCACATATTGTCCAAGTCCATATCAGCCAATTAGGGCCAAAAGTATTCGGTTATCATTGAGCGGCAGCGATTCTCATTCACAGTAACCTGCCGGTCTTGATCATCACGGAAAAAGTGCGGCCCAATGACACCGCCGGCCCATAAACCGCACCAAACCGTAATTTTTTCGGGATGCAATGGTGACTCATGGAGCACGTGTGGATTGCTGCCTGAGCAATAATATGTATTTTGTTTATTGACGAAGCCATTCAGCCAGAAATGAGCCTCATCGCTGAAAATGATTTTTCGATGAAAATCTGGATCATTTTTAAGTTGTTGCTCAGCCCAATTCACGAACATACGACGATTCTGATGGCCAAGCGGCTTTAGTTCTTGTCAATTTCATCTTGGAAGTATGTAGGCCAAGACCTTTTCGCAAAATTTGCCACAATGACGTCACAGAGATGCTTGAGAACGACGTGTGAGAGACTGACTTGGGTCTTCCTCAATTGATGCGCTAGCGGCGGTAATATTCTCGACACTATGGGCACTTCTTTGTCTCACTGGCACGGAAACATTTTGTACTGTGCCTGTGGATTCAAATTTTTCCACTAAACGCTCAATTGTTGATCTGACAGGACGATTATGAGCACCATAAATTCGACGTAGCGGTCATAAAGTTGAGGCCACTGACTCCGAATTTCGGCAGTAAATTTTAATAATTTCGACCCGTTGTTGGATCGTTTATCTTTCCATGATGTAATGGCAAACCTTACAGAAGAAAAATCAGAAGAGCGGGAAAAAATGGCGTCGTTTGTTGTCCCTATTGGTCTACTTTTGAAGCTCCCTATTGAAAAACCCTATACTAAAGGTTTTTACAAGTATATTACAACTGAATTTCGTTTTGTTCCGGTTTTGGCCAAATCTGAATTTAGAAAATAATTTGCTTGTATTATTCAGCCCTCGATAAGCAACGGTAAACTTCGAGAAAATTTCTGGGAGACAATCTCTTGAAAATTAATCTGAAAACCGCTGTGGGACTTGTCGGATCAACAATCTGTTATAGGCATATCTTCTCTACAAATGTTCATATATTTAAGTACATTTGTACATATATTAGGTAGTCGAAAAAGTCTTTTCGTATTTTGCCAATAGATGTCGTTGCAGTCGTATATCAAATCAGTGCTACCAATCACATTGTGTCACACCATATAGTGTTGGAAAGGTGAGCTTCATTAAACCAAAAAAAAAAAATTAAATTCAGGAAAGTTGAAAAAAGTTTCAGCTGTTCAAAAATGAGTGAAAATAATGAAGAAATTCGCTTTATTTTGAAATTTTTGTATAAAAAGGGAATATTGCCATGCAAGCCACCAATGAAATTTATTTTACGGTGACGATGCTGTATCAGTTTGTGTAGCACAGCAATGGTTTGCTCGCTTCCGTTCTGGAAATTTCGAAATTTCGATTTACACTGATGAAAGTTTTACACTGATGGAATAATGTCTCTAGCGAAAAATGGCAAAAAGTGGTCGATCAAAATGGTACATATTTGGTTCATTAAAGTTTATTATATAAAAAAATATAAAAAAAAATAAGTTGAAGTTTGATTAGAAATACGAAAAGACTTTTTCGACTACCCAATATATATATATATGTATACGTACACACATAATATAATAATTCGAGCAAGTCAGTGTATTCACTTCGCTATATTTCTAACGTCTAACGACTATTGCTACAACAAAACAGTGCACGGAGTGCGTTTCGAATGTAGATATGATGGAAATTTCTTACATATGTACATATATACTGGTTTGTGTGCATATGCATTTATGATGTACGTGAATAATACTAAAATAATAATATACTAATGTAGATATGTCGACTTGTGAATGCTGCTTTGTATGTGTAAGTAGTCGTCAAAGGACACACACATGTGTGTGCATGCGAAAATGTAAATTCTAACGGCTGTTCTTGAAAGCGGCTAATAACCTCCTCATCCGTGCGTACGTACGTATGTATGTTGTTGTAAGTGTCGCCAAGCGACTGTGCAATGCGAATAGGCGAAAAGGCGTATTTAGCGAATGCGAATGCTCTCGTGCAATGTTATTCTATGAAAGTTGATATTTTCAAGGGCAATTTGATTATATTTAGTTGTAAAAAAAAAGCGTATCAATGCTCGCATACAAATGTTTGTGCGTACATACATATGTGCAAATGCATTTATTTATTTATATTGTATGTACATATGTTGCGAAATGTTCTATGCAACGCATTTTAACGCAATAAGACCTGAAACTCAAATTATCTTTTGCCCCGATTTTCCAAAGTTTCTTCTGGAAATTAACTTTTGTTCTAAGATTGCAATAAATGGGCAAATTGTTGTAGAAGGATTTGCAGATATGATTTATTGATGAAGTTGTAAGAAAGACACAACTGTGGTGGAGTTTATTTGAAGTAATTGGCATGTTCAGAAAATCTGCATTAACCGTCATTACACAGTACGTACCGGTTAATTAACTGGTTAACTACCCATTAGGGGAACCAGGTATTTCCGTTCAAGTTTTTATGAGTTTCTTAAGACCCAATTGATAATTCTAACCTTCTAACTCTTGTGCACTTCTTATCGCTTATCCTTGTCCTACACAAAAGCCTTATGAATACCACAGTATGCAGGTGTTAGTTTCCGCGCTGATTCTTTGAATGTGTTTGTGTTTTGGTAGCCATGACTTGCTGTGGCCTTCATACATATATAAGCTAATCATAACTTTGACTATTTTTACTATGCATATCATGTTCTGGATTATGTTAAATCAGTTTCGATTGTGGTTTCAACAAGCCTATCGTAACTTTCCCCTGGCAATAATTCCAAATGTCGGATGTGGCTACTCACATTTCAGCTAAGTATGAAAACTAAAAAGTTTTCCCAGTAAGCAGATTCGAGACTATGAATATGTATATACGTTTAGTTATAGTTGCTAATAGAATTATTCGAAAAATGAAAGAAGAACAAACAAGTGAGAAAGGACTAAGTTTGCATGTAACAGAACACTTCATACTCTCGCAATTTGTTAGAATAAAAGCCTTCAGGTGTTGACAAAATCCGGAAAATGTAGAAATTTACTATATCGCTTACATTGGGGCTAGGGGAAGGTTTGGACTGATTACCTTAAGAGGTTACATAGGTTTTTCGGGTAAAGAACAGAATTTTTCAACAATTTTTTTCTTATAAAAAAATTAAATATTTTATTATTTATTTTTATTATTTTGTTGCTACAAACATACACTATTAACAAACAAATTCTGAAATTTTTGCAAAAAAATATTTTAAACACGGTCATTGCAACGCCATTTCCGGTGACACCTCGGAGAAAAGGACCTCCCGCGTTAGAGGGATAACTCCTTACAGAATCAGTTAAAGTTAAAAGGAAATATCAATTTTAGTTAAAACCTTAACTTAGAACTTGGACGAAAGAAAAAAATTGGAAATTGGATTTTTGGCAGACATTTTTACAAAAAAATTAAAATTTCGAAATTTTTTTCTTTCAAATAGTTGTAATTGAAAAAAAAATCCTTCGTACAAGTCTTTAAGAATTGTATCTCAAAGACCTGAGTAGTTCATATTAATCGTATACAGGTATACGGCATAAAGCCAACCGGAACTTCGAAAATAGTTTTATTAGATATATAGATGCTAGAAAAAGTATTTATCAGCTTTTAACCGCTTTTGGAACAAGAGCACGCTATTATAGAGAAAAATTCTCTCTGAGCTTCAATAATATCTCTCGGTGTTCTGCCGATATTTTCTGTTAAAAATTACCTATAAGCTCTGAGGCCCACATATTCCGTATATGAGTATTAAAACAGTTATGTTCACTATTTGAGCAAAGCTTTATTCCAATTGGTTTATTGGTGCTTGATTTACGTATATTCTGTAACGTTAAAAGATCTTGTTTTATATATAAAAAGAGGATGTGTTTGTTGTTCGATTTTGCCCATTTTTACAATCTAACATTAAAATAATGTCAAATACCAAATTTGGTTGAAATTGATTAAGTATTTCTTAAGATATGCAAGTACATATGTTTGTACTTAGAGGTGCGTGGTATTAACTTTATTGTTCAACTTTCATAACGTACCGGCTCCTCGGACTTACTATACCATCTCGCATGTTTCATAAAGCTGGAATGGGAATAACTATTTTAGAAATATTTTGAGAAATTTTTTTTTCTTCCTAAGTTTTACACCCACGCATTGTTTTACTCTTCTTTTTAAATTGTTTTTCATTATATTGAAAAAATTAATAATATGTCATCACCTAAAATGCAAAAAAAGTAACAGCAAAAAAATAAAATTGACTTTTTTATTGCTTACGATTCACTACATCATATTACATACATATATGTAGCAAAAAAAAATGTTCAGCTTCCGCTGTGAGATATAACCAATATGTAACCAATATATAACCAATATGTAACCAATATATAACCAATATGTAACCAATATATAACCACTTTATAACCAAAATTCAAAAATTGTTTTAATACAAGCGGTTTTTATTTCAACGTTTTTCCTTCGCCTGTGAACTTATGAAAAGTGATGTTACGTTATTTTGAATTTAAGTTGCCGATATATAAGATATAAGGATGTGCTTGCTAACTATTTTCGTTGTTTACAGCAAAATTGCCACTTGGGTACTTCTAATCAAAGTCATTTCTAGCCTGTAGTATATATTCGAAATTTGTGCATTGGTTCTCATATATTTTGCATTTGTATGTACAAAAATGTATTGTAAACATATGTGATGTGCTGTGAACTTCCATATTTTTTTAATACATAACGCTTGTGTATTGGGGTTATTGAAGCTGGAGAAGGTTAAAACTCAACGTCCATTTACTTTATATTACTTTATATATAAAGGGTATTCACAAGTCATGTTATTTGCGGTATTCCTCATATGTCTTTAACAGTGTTTTGGTATAATATTCAGTTTTAAACTGTCTAAGTTGACATTATTTATATTATATACTACCTTATTATATCCATATAGCAGAGAATGGCTTGTTTTATGTTGCATTTTCCAACTTTTGACAGCTGCAAATTTACTTTTGTTTTATTTCTCCGAAATATTTTTGTTTATATTTGCTTTCTTTCGAGTCATTTTTCTCATTTTGAAATAATTTTTCTAATTAACTAATTGATTGTACAAATAAGACAAACATTCGTACAAGAAGTAGTGCAATGGGTTACTTAACACACACGGCGTATGAGTAATGTTAACAGCTGTTATGGAGGATAAATTAGTTTCCACTCAATCTTTATTATTATATTAGTTTTTCACAGAGTTTGTAACACACAAAAAGAAACGTAGACCCTGTGAAATATATATATATATATATATATATATATAAGTGTATAATTATCCGCGTGACGAATTTAGTCGTTTTAGGGGTTACATAGGTTTCCTCGGGTAAAAAACCGCCTTTTTCACAATTTTTTTCTCATATAAAAAATTAAATATTTTATTCGAATTTTTTATTGTTACAAACATACACTATTAACAAAGAAATTCTGAAACTTTTGAACAAAATTATTTCAAACTCAGCCTTTGCGAAGACATTTCCGGACACCCCTCGGAAAAAAGATCCGCGTTGGCAGGATAGCTCTTTACAGGATCGTTTAAAGTGAAAAAATTACGTGTTTTAGTTAAAACCTTAACTTAGAACTTGGAAAGAGGAAAAAAACTGAAAATTGGATTTTTGGCAGATATTTTCACAAAAAAAAAAAGACAATTTCAGTGAAAATTTCGCGACATTTTTTTATCCAATAAAAAAAAAAAAAAAACCCATCGTCCAAGTCTTTAAGATTGTATTTTAAAGACCTGTGTAAAATTTCATGAAGATCGGTTGAGTAGTTCTCGAGAATCTCTCCAGCCGACTACAAAAACACAATTTCGAGAAAAACGCGTTTAAAGACGACGCACTTAGCCTACCTAGCCTCGAGCGCACAAGTTCTCAAGGTTGTATCTCCGAAACTATTACTCGGATCAACTTGATACACTTTTTATTTGACGAGCTATCTTCACGAAGCTTGGCGTACATTATTGGCCAAGGCAAGGGTATGATCTCTGAAAAAAAATTTAAGATCGGTCTACAAGAGCATATAACTGTATACAAACTGGCCAATCATAATAAAATACTTGTAAGCAAACTTTTTTATATGTATGTGAGGGGCATAATGGCTTTTTATACCCTGAACAGGGTAAATTAAGTTTGCTACGAAGTTTGTAATACTCAGAACTAAGCGTCGGAGATCCTATAAAGTATATATGTAAATGATCAGTATGTTGAGCTGAGTCGATTTAGCCATGTCCGTCAGTCTGTCCGTCTGTCTGTCCGTCTGTATATATACGAACTAGTCCCTCAGTTTTTAAGATATCGTTTGAAATATTGCAAACGTCATTTTCTCTTCAAGCAGCTACTCCTTTGTCGGAACTGCTGATATCGGACCACTATAACATATAGCTGTCATACAAACCGAACAATCGGAATCAAGTTCTTGTATGGAAAACTTTCACATTTTACAAGATATATTCACGAAATTTGGTGTAGATTATTTTCTAAAGCAACAATGTAATCTCCGAAGAAATTGTTCAGATCGGTTACTATAGCATATAGCTGCCATACAAACTGAATGAGCGGAATCAAATGCTTGCATGGGAAACTTTCTCATTTGACGATTTATCTTCACGAAATTTGACATGGATCACTGCTGAAGGCAATAATATAATCTCCGAAAAAAATCCGATCGGATTACTATAGCATATAGCCTCCATACAAACTGAACACATAGTTATAAAATAAATGCACCTTAAAAGGGTATATATATTAGCTTCGATGCTGTCGAAGTTAACGTGTTTTCTTGTTTTCTTTGTTTTATTCAATTCAGAATTTGTTATAATATGTTTGACGTAATTATCCTCCAAGAAGGCACCAAATTTCGACTATTTTTTATTTTTCTCTATTATATGCTAACTAGAGAGAACTCGTTCAATTTCGACGAAGCTGCAACAATTATGCACAAAATTTATAGAAAACTAAAATTGATGTTTTTGTACACTTCCTGGGTTTTACCCAACTCTCAAATTGTGCAGATATGCGTACCATCCCAACAACCAGTTGTGTGGCTGCAGTAAGCAACTTTTAAAATGCTTGGGATTTCCAAAACTGGGCAATTTGGCATGTTTTCTCTATATTCTATCGCGTTTAAAGCAGAATTTTGGAGCTAAAACATTTGTCGCATCCGTACCTAGAACCGAAATGTGTGTGTGCATCACCCACAGAGCTCAAACTCAGCCGCGTCAAACTGCCGCAAAGCAAGCAAAAACAACAAAACAAGAATAGGTGTCTGAGAATCTTAGCTGATTTAATGGATAAACTATTGAATGCATGCATTTACTCGCAGTTTTTGTTTTTGCTTTTTAACTACGATACAAGTAGACATATGTATGTATATAGCAGCACATGTATATGCAGTCAAATGCATTTACACAAAAGCTACAAGCAACAAACAACTTAGGCTCTAACACTGATTGGTGTCAAGGTGTACCGCATAATTTATAAGTGCGTTTTGATTATTATTAAACTCAAAACTGAGTTGAATTCAGTTCGGCGAACACCCGAACACCCATGCACCCCGCAAGGTGTATGGCAAGGAACGCAAGCATACATATGTTTGTGTGCATGTGTGCTTGTTTGTGTGTGTGCGACTACCTGTATGTAGTGCATGTGTCGGTGTGTTTCTGCGTATGTTGCATTCAGATTCGCAAACGGAGCTTTAGATAAGTGCAGCCGGCGCAACATTAGGTTCTATTTTCAGTGCTGATGCTGGCTTCATCTTGGCGATGTTCACCATGCGCAGACACAGGATTGCTAGTTAGCGTCTTTAAAGTGTGGAGGTTAGCAATCTAGTCCGATACGAAGTAGTTACTTCGAGCTGTCATTAAATTTCAATTTTTTATTCTTTCACATATTATCAGCTTGCTTTCCCAACACAATATAATAAAAAGTTAGATGGGTTTCAGAGGTGCAAAAATATTTAATTATTCGTCAATAATCGCCAATCCTTCACTTGTTTAATATTTTCATCAGTTGAAAAGATTGAAGGTCGTCCAGAACGAGGCATGCCTTCAGCGATCTTTCGACCGTCTTTGAATACTTTGTAGGCCTTTTTTGACAAAACTGAATCACCTTACGCCTTTTCCGACATTCGCAACGATTCCGTACACAATATTTGGTTAGAAATAAAAAACTTTTGACAAATTACTTGTTCTATGCTTTTATCCAGAAAAAATAAAACTAAAAGTTGAATGTTTTTCTCAGAAAATAAACGCAATTATCGGTCGAAGATTTCTTAACGGCGCCTCGAGGTTGCTCAGATTAAACATTTCACGCTGATGCACTTCATCAGAAACACGCAATGGTTCAGAGAGGAGCCAATGGTTTGAGGGGACTTTAGTTCCAGTGGTAACACAATGGTCCGAAAAGCTACGTGTGTCGTGAGACAGCCACTCCAACTACGTGTCGATACAAGTTTATTAAAGCTTTGCATATTTTTTTCTGACGAACCATGTGAACAGAGTTTGTCCGGAAAGTAATAGGTCTGAGGCGATTTAAAAAAATTTATAGAACCAAATGTTACAATTCTTTAAACACTTTCAAAATAGGCTGCTTCTGCGTCGATGCAGCGCGAGTCACATTGTCGGTGTTTGTCGAAGCACGGTCTTCATCAGCGACCTTTTCCCCTCTCTCTAAGAAGGCCTGGTGTCACCGAAACACACCAGTTCTTGCTAAAGCAACATCTGGGTAAGCCTGTTTTATCATATCAAACGTCTCTATCGCAGATTTGCCGAGTTTTACAGAGAATTTAATCTCGTACCTCTGCTCTAACGAACGCTACTTTTTCGGCTTGCACCACTCACAGAAACACGGCGCGCGAAAATGTTTGTCCTGACTCTTCAGGTGCTCGGAGACAACTGGCCAGCCGCTCGTTCGTTAGCTAGGAACGCCTCTCTACCGAATCCAGTCGGTGCGCGCACGCTCCGAAGAACAGTCGCGGCGGAAGAAAATCAGTCCTATTACTTTCCGGACAAACTCTGTATGTCGGCGCGGGCTCGTCCTCATAACGAAAGTCTTAAAGTCAATAAAGAAAATCTGAAATCAATTTTTGGACCTGTAAGAAAAAAATCGAAAAACGTGGTTTTGAGAAAAACTCGTTTACGTCAGGCCGCGACGGACCAGAGCACTTGACACTGCTCCACCAAACGCCCGATAACTTGCGTAATTTAACGGATTTGAGTTCAAAATATTACGAGATTCTTGAAACTTGTATCCATCTGCATAAAAAAAAAGTTTTTGAACTCACAAAATATGTCTTTTCCAAAAAGTTTGAAAAAACTTACGGAAAAATTTTTTGAAATGCAGAAGCAGAAATGTATTATGAGCTTCTAAAACGACAAAAAACTATTAACGATGAATACTATCGACTACAACTCATAAAATTGAAAGGAGCGACTGCCAAAAACGTCTGGAATCTGCAACTGGACATGAGGCAATAAAGACTATTTTGAAAACAGCGAATTGCCTCACCGGCCTTATAGCTTAAAGCGTGATTGTTTTTTGACTACCATTTAATCCGATCGATGCAGAAGACTCTCACTGGAGTACGGTTCATATCAGAATGGAAGAAGCGCTGGCATAAGTTTTTATACGAATGACTATTTTTTTTTTCCAAAAAATTATAATTTTCTATAAATTTAGAACACACGATTCATCAAAACTATTATTAGGAAATAGAAAATATTTTTCAACTCAGTCACTGTTACATTAAAGTTGGTTCTGATATTCTCCCTTTTATGTAAAATTTTGCATATTTTGTTTTACGCACTTTTGTGGTTAATACGAAATGTTCGCATAGAACTGAATAATACATATTTATGTATTAGGGATGTTCATTATTATTAAATTAAAAGCGAGTCATTTGGAAGACACGTTAACAAATTCTTCATTCAAAAGTAGTAAATCACATAATTAAGAAGAGTTGCTTAAAACCTTTAAACTAATTGAAAATTGAATCCCGAGTAGCCTAAGTTCAAGAAACAAGCATCTGTTTTCGCTGATTTTATGAACTGTGCTTACTAATGTCACAGAGAGAGAGAGGGGAGCGCCACGCGCTTCTCATTGTGGCATAGTTAAAC
Source organism: Bactrocera neohumeralis (assembly GCF_024586455.1). Taxonomy (NCBI): domain Eukaryota; kingdom Metazoa; phylum Arthropoda; class Insecta; order Diptera; family Tephritidae; genus Bactrocera; species Bactrocera neohumeralis. The sequence continues at coordinate 34,836,757 of NC_065923.1, forward strand.
AAAACTATAGCTGCTGCCCACGGATGTGCGTGTGAGCCGCCGTGTGTGTGTTTGTGGTATGGCAGCAAAGCAATGAACGCAAGATTCTAACCACTGCAATATTTTCATGCGTGCTTTTGCGGCATACATACATACATACATGCTGATACATTTCTGAATTCCATTATGTATAGGCTTTTTTGTCTGTTTATTTTGAAAGCGTGCGCAACATTATTGCTGGCTTTAGAATTTTTGCTTGAATTTATTAGAACTTTACGAGTTTCGTTCGTAATTGTGGCAACAGATTCAGGATGTCCTTGAGTGTTCGCATAATGCCTAGCCCAATGACCAACTGATCGCAACACTCAACTAAACTCTGCGTCAAAGCTGTGAGCTATCAGACGACAATAATTGATTGTTGTTGAACTTTTTCATTGTAAAAGTTGTAGTTGAAGGCTTTAAAATATGAATTTCGATTACAGCATACGGATTTAAATGTACCTCAATGCTCTGCTTAGTTTATATTTTCAGCTTTATATATGTATTCTGGATTTAAGATTAGTTTCAAATACATCTTCTATTGCCAACTTTCCAGATTTGTTCTCGTAACACAACCATATTCCATCTACTGAGTGATAATGGCAGCCTGAGTGAAAGTAGAAAGCCAAAGCTTGAAATTAGTAAATAATATTTTTTTTACACCGGCCGTTTTTCGATCAGCAATGTTAATCCTCCGCTTGTTTCGAAATATCCATCAGTTATACAGCCAAAAGCATTGTTGGAAGATTCGAGAAGATCTCGAAAAGAAAGAAATGTCCTTAGGAAGGAAACTTATTTACTTAATTTCATTAAAATATCACAAATTTTAACCAATCTAAACTCTTTTAAGTGAGACTGAACAGTCAAAAATTACTGTATAGGGTATATTGGAGAAAAAAAAGGTCTGGGCTTGTTGCATTAACCTTTGACAATGCACAAGTACACTCAAGAACATATTTTCAAGCAATTTTATAAATATATAACTCACACACTAACCGATACTTTTAGCATAGAATTGATTAGAATAAAGAAAATCATTATATCGTCACCTAAAATGCAAAACAACATATCACCAAAAAATCGAAAATTCTTTCTAATATATCTTACATATTGACCGATAGACTGATTATTAACAGAAAAAATACTCTCTGAGTTTAAGTAGCTACCTCACATACCCCGCATATATGTGACCTGGTCTACGAAAAGGGGGCTTAGGTGTCAAAAAACGAGAGACTGATAACGATAACGAGAAACTGACGAAATTTATTTTTAACAGCTTTTCCCAGAAAACTAGTTTTCGCACGTTAGCTCCCTTTTCGTAGACCAGGTCACATATAAGGAAAAGAGTCGGAAGGGACCCAGACTTTTTATCCGGTAAAGGACTGTCAACCCCGCAGAATTTTGCCGCTATAACAACAACAACAACAACAATGGTCAACAGAATCTTTAAAATCCTAATTCCAGATATATTGCGTATAGAACGAGTTTTGACCCGTTATTATTCATTTTAGGCACAAGTATGCCGTTATTAGAAAAGTTTGTTCACTCAACTTTATTAAGATAACACAGATATTGACCAATAATATAAGATATAAAGTCCAATAAATGTTTGAAAATCTTTTTATTAGGTATAACTCCGCTAGGTTTACCCATTTTGTACACAAGAGCACATTATCAATATTTTTAGGAAAATACTGTTTCCGTTTTTCAATACAAGAACTCATGGATTGACCGATATTTTCGGCAAAAGTCAGGCACTGTCTTCCATATATTTAGTATCTATGGACTTGAATTTGATTTCGAAATTTTCGAAAATTCGAATTTGTGACTATGATTCGATTTTTTTTAATTTTTAAAACTAAAATAGAGTACCTAAGGGACGCTTTTTATGCAAAGCTTCATTTCGATAACGTCATTGATTCTTGATTTATTTGCTGTAAAAATAAAGAATCAGATCAAATTTAAAAATGTTATACATGGGAAGTAGGCGTGGTTATTGTCCGATTCCGCCCATTTTCAAGACATAACATATAAAAGTGAGGATTATGCTATACACCAAATTTGGTTGAATTTCGTGGAGGAGTTGCTGAGTTTTGCCAGCGGTAGGTGGGCTACGCTTATTGTCCAATTTTGTAAAAGCTACCTATAAGGCTTTCTCATATATTTTAAGTGAAATTTAATACTTCTGACGTATCACAATTTTATAGTTTTCAATATAACCGTTATATGATGGGGAGTGGGCAGGATTATCACCCAAATTTCACTCATATTCACATTGTCGGAAGAAGTGTCGAAACTATTCGTTCTGAGCAAATTTGGTTCATATAGATTAGGTGGTTTGTGTGTAATGATTCATGCGAAATTTTGCTCGTTCAATTAGATAATTTTGATTAAAGTATTCATGTCTACGTGCACCGAACCCTCAATAAGCCTGGTTAGGTATTCGGGTTGCAAAATTATTTTAAGAAATTAATTCGATTCTCACAATCGATTGAGCTGGGACAGAATCTTCTTAGTCATTACATATTTACGTAATCATTGATACTTACATACTATATATGTACATACATACATAAAGCAGGCGGTGGTGTGCGACGATTTCGCAATTAAAAGCTATCAATGTAAGTAATAGAATTAACCAAGCCAAATCATGAAATTCCCAACGCCCTACTCAAAGATTTAAAAAACCCCAGCCATTACATTATTTGTTTAGTTGCGAAAAGCCAAATGCCCCACTGATACTGTAACGAGACGGGGGTAAATAACTAAAACTATGGTGAGCACTAGTGAAGTAAGTGTGCGGCCTAACGCAATCACGTTTAGTGCAAACGGCATCTGCAGGCTGAAATAAACGCTCGAAAAGCAGAGCTAGCACATGACGCGGCAGCGTGTGCCGACCGACTGGTTGGGCGCGTTAAAACGGCATTAGAGTGTCGCAGCTAATAGCAAGAGGAGAGCGAGACCCAAGAGAATGGCGAATTGCGATAGCGCCAAGCGCCAACCGTGAGCAAATGCATAGCGGTGTGCGAGCGCAAATTGCTTGACGGCGAGAAATGCGATTTGGCTATGCGCGATGAACTTCGAATAAACGCATATACAAATACACACACACATAATCACACAAGCACACATCTGCATAGCAAGCGAAGTGTGTCCAAAGCGCGCTGCCCTCATCTCTAACGCAACAACGTGCACTCAGGCGGCGATCTCAGCGACTGTTCGTCGATTTGTGCGACTTCTCGCCGCCGTTAGCCCCACTCAGTGTGCATGCAAACATGTATACCACTGCATACACATACACACATGCAATCTCCATTAAGCGTTCATGCACATTCACATTGCTTCAAATACATTTGTATGTATGTTTGGCTGTAAGCTTGTATGTATATTTGTACCCGGTAGCCCCATCAACTAATGCACACGCACACTGGCGCATTGCGGATTGTTGTTGACTATTGCCTCTCAAGATACAGCACATAATTCACATACATATGTACATATGTACCGATTGCAACAACAATTCGTATGGTATGCGCAGCCTTGAATTAGTTCGCTGCACTCGCGTGACGATATATAGCAAACGCCGATTGGCGAACTAAGCAGCGGTTGCGGCGTGAGCGGCGGTATCGGTAACCAGCCGCACACACAAGCTGCGCCCCGCCCAGCACCGACCCCCATTTATACAAACTGCCGGCCTGCATTGCCATACATTCATATGTACGTATGTTATTATGTGTGACTAGTAGTATGTATGTATGTATGTTTGTACGTGGTTTACTTCTTCTTTCCTTTTGCTTTTCGTGCCTTTCCTCACCTTTCGCCATATGGCTGTTGGCGTCGCTGCTTACTGCACAGCAATGAGTGGATGCGCGACGCATGCTTCGTTGCGATTCGTTGCGTTTGTTTTGGTCGGACTGGATTGAGACTTGTTAATGGCAGTGGCTGAGCGACGACACTGCTGCAGTCGCATTCAGCTGCGACAGCATCAAGTTAGGCGATTACAATCAAAAATTGTGTGACTGTTACTATTATTGTTGCTGCGCTGTTGTTGTTGTAGAATTTAAAGTGTAGTGTTTGCGCTAAAACATGCGTTGACAATGGGGCAGTTTGACTGCGGTGACTCCGCTCAACCAATAATTTTCATCGTTCTATTTAGACTCCAGCCGTTTGGCGTTTTACACTGCAACCTAACTATTCTGCTGATAGCTTGGTACTATTGTACCAATCGAAATGTACACGAACAATAAGCATATATGAAACTACAAACATAAATACATACGTACATACATATGAATTAGTTTAGTATATGATCTCACTATTGTGCTCCTAAAAAATATTTCCTTTGACTTCCTTTCTACATAGAGGGTTTATCAAGCGTTTTGGAAGATCTGTGAAATTCTTTAAATAACAATCTTATGCACAAGGAAATCAATAATTGATTATATTCTTCAAAAGTTCGCATAAAATATTTTTGAAAGAAAATCATTTTTAGTAATTTTGCCTTTCATAAGACAATTAAATACTTCGATGGATGCAAACACAATGATTTTGAAAATAATTCATTAAATCAACCCTTCTCAAACATATTTTCAACTGAAGTCTTTCTTAAAGGTTAGGTTAATCTGGTAGGCCAATAATCCACGCATAGAGCAGTTTTGGTCCTTTGCGTTATCAGATGGAGTTCAGTTCCTAGGTACAAGAGAAGTAGTCATCCTTTGGGATGCCTGCGCTTAACACGAATTATAACAAATTCTGCGGCCCCACTAACGATACCTTCTCCAGTGTATTATACCGTAGTGACCCCAGATGCTTACAGCGTAGTCTTGTCAGTGCGGGACAAGTGCACAAGAGATGATCCATTGTTACACTGATGCCCGGCTCTAGACATTTCCTGCAGTCTTATCGATCTGTCAACCGCAATGGACGTGAGTCGCCACCAGACAATGACCAGTTAGTATTCCCAAAACCCAGTACTTTCTTAAAGCAAATTGCATATTAATATATTCGGGAAGAAAAGTTCAAGGGTTAAACTGGTTTATCTCGATTTCCGAAATAACTACGAGTTCTATAGAAAAAAGTTATGCAGAAAAAATGTTAGGTAATGAAAAAATATACAACTTTTGCATTCCCACATTTTTCACAAAACCTCAACATTTCTATGAAAAGCTCAAATTTCCAAGCCTATGGGTTTTTTATTTTTATCTTGTACACAAATTTGTTTTCTTTCGGGAAATTAGGTGTAAACTTACCTACATATGTACGTCCCAAATTAGTGTATTTTTTATACCCTGTTTTACAACGATGTACGCAGCACTGAAAAGGAAACATCGAAGACTCTAAAAAAAAATACTTATAAATGATCATCATGACGAGCTTAGTTTATTTAGCCATGCATGTCTGCTGGAGCCGGACTCGGTGGCCGTACGGACATAATATCATACTTTACTTTGTTAATGAGCTCGGACTAAATTGGCAATGTGACAAAGAAAAGGAGCTCCATGAGGAATTAAACACAATGTTTTCATTCCCCACTAGAGAAGAATGGACCAATGGTTCTGTAATCGACAGTTCCAACGGCGATATCTACATATTCACCGACGTATCAAAGCGTAAAATGGAAATTGAAGCGGTCTTCTTCTATAGTAATCCATACATAGAAGGTAGCTTCAAACTAAATGACTAAAACTCAGTCTTTCAGGACGAAATTGTGTACATAACAGAAAATGGTTCTGCCCTAACCAGCAACTCCATAAATATTCTAGTGGATAGCCAAGTGGCAATTAGGGCTAACCTTAGCGCCAATACAAAGTCTTGCTGCATTAGATTATGCAAGCAGGTAATAGCTAGACTCTTCGGAGGTAGCTCGGTTAATATTATCTGTGTACCCAGTTATATAGGAATATATGCAAATGAAAAGGCAAACGAGCTGTCGCGCTCAGGGGCAGCTGGAATAACAATCCCTCTAAGCTCTCCCAGGCTATTCGAGAGTTGTTTAAAGCAATGGACCCCAGAGGAATACCATAGGTCTTGGAAAACAAATATCACAACCAAATATACCACAAAGTTACTTTGTGTTGGAGTTGACGGTGGAGAGACCAAAATACTGCTACTTCCAGGCAAAATGGAACATAGTATTATAATATTATAGGGCTTATCACAACGCACTTACTCTGAAGAGGGTGGGAAAAGTGGATTCGGTGGGATCACAACACACCTTCCCTGAAGAAAATGGGAAATGTGGATTCGATGGAATGCAGATCAAGCCGGAGGATGATGAGACGCTGGAACATTATCTATGCGAATGCCAGCCCTCAGCCCGATGAGACGGATATATTCCACGGCTCCCAATGTCCCAATTTAAGAGACATTGGGCAGCTGCGGTGCAAAAGAAAAAGGTTTTTTTCCAAATCTCTTCTGTTGCTGGATAAGGCTTTAATTGGTTAGCACCCGGAAACGGAATGGGCCTAAGTGCGTCCGCCTGCGGTCTGGCGCTCCAGCGCCTGTTGAGTGAGTTCGTTTAGGTGTTTCAAATAGTTGACTTCTAAAAAGTGGCAGTAATGATTTTCATTTAAAGAAGCATATTTATTTTTCATGGCCACGCCATAAAGACAAGTAACCCTTAGTACACTGAGATATTCTTATGAATAACAATTGCCTACAGAACTAAGATGAGCTGTTGCTTATCATCACTTGTCTCTCTTAAAAGAAGTTTAAGGGTTTGTTTTACCAGATATGGAGAACCATTAGATATAAGGCGAACCTTAGTTCAGCGTTCTCTTATGAAAGCATTTTAACTTCAGTCAAGCATAAAAGTTCACAACTAAAAGAATTAGACGAGAATATATTATGCAGAAGAAAAATGCGCGTAAAGAGCAAATCTACAGCATGTCTGCCTGCATGCATACATACACCGAAGTAGAGAATTTTTAGAATGTGATTGTGCATCTGGCCTAGACCTAGAAAAGGAAATTTTGCTACCGTTGTTGTTGCTAAAAGCTTTTTCGATTCAACAATTCAGCGTTTGTGGCGACTGTCGATGTGGTGGTTGCTGTTGTTGTTGTTGTTTCGGTTTGAGTTGTTGCTCTTTGCAATTGCAATGCAATTCATTATTTATTCTCCTTCCTCGCAATTCAAAAATATGCCTAAGAAAACATTAAATTTGCGCGAGCAAGTGAATACTGGGTGGACGCTTGGTCGGACGGACGGCGGCGGGTTGTTGGTGTGAGCTTCACTGCTTGTGCGACTGATTTGGCGCTGCACTTCATTAGTAATATGTGTTGTCGGCGCGGCGGCACAGGGTGTGCAAATATTAGCGTATTCTCGAACACTCGACACTCGTAAATCCACTCGAACAAATAATTGATAAAGCGGCGACCTACCGCAACATAAGCAAACGAAACTGAAAGTTTCTAGTAGACATCTAATTAAATGCACACAGTGCACTGGCACGATAGACACTCTTATCGCAATCAGTCGCTATTTACAAGCGATGTATGTCTTTATTAGAAATAATAAGTGATATTTGAGTGATTTTAGAGTGAGCACAGGTTTTAGACGACTTACGATTGAAAGTTGTGGTGATAGATATTGAGTTATGCCTATCCGAATTTCGGAAATCAATAAAAACACAGTAAGGAAGGGCTTAAGTTTGGCTGTAACCGAATATTTTATAATCTCGCAATGCCCAAGGAACACAGATATGTCTGGAATAATTTCAATGAAAGAGCTAAATTTAGTACATATGTTGAGCATATGGGGAATGTCGAGTATTCGAAAGCCATTGTATGATATGAGGTTTAGGTCAAGCTTTGCTCCAATTCCATCCTTATTTAGCCCTAAATCACCTTAATATTTGACGAGACACGACCTTATATTTTAGAAAAGACTGTGCACTTAATTTCATTAAAATATCACACATAGTGAGCGGCATGAAAGCTTTAAGGTTAGATAGATGGTCAAAATCACTATATCATATATATTGGGAGTGGGTAAAAATATGGCCTGACTGCATTAATTTTTTCCATTACTCAAATGTACCCGAAACTTCGTCTAACCCTTTTCGACATATTGGGAACTGAGTCTGCTAGACTAACAAAAATCATTTTAAGTAATATATGGGAACTGGGGCGATTCGTGGATTGATTTCACACATCTTCGGTATTAAACTATGGTATATACAAGTATTTTAATTTTCTCTCTTCCGAGGCTATTATTTTCTATTCCTGAGGAGGAATGTTTCGCCTTCAAACGGATGTTGTTTGGTTACCCAGAGGTTAGTTGGTCTAAGACCGGAAGTGTTAAACTGCTTGAGCCATATGTAAAATAATTATTTCTGACCACTCCAAGTTAATGACGCTCAGAGAACTTTCCTCACTTGCGTGAACTTCTACACATATGTAACTCCATCCTCCACTTGGAAATCTCCAATAGGCGCCAAAAAACGAAAAGGAAGAATGACTGGCGCGCAGTTGTAAACTGGGCTATATCTGCTTAACGGTGTCTACTGGAATAAAGAAGAGAAGAATATATACGTTCACTTAATTTGGTTAAGATATCTTACATATTCACTGATATAGGCAGTGTAAAGTCAACCGAAAGTTGGAAAATACTAATATTAGGTATATGAGGGCCAGGGAAAGTACTGACTACGTTTTATACATTTTAGGTACAAGGGCAGGCTGTTATTAGAGAGAGACGCTTTCTGAATTTTATTACGATAATTCTTATATTGACCGATTTATGCGGTATAAAGTCAAGTGGCTCGAAAATCTTTAGGTATATTAGATATATGGGGGCTAGGGAAAGTATTGATTGCAACATGCTGCTACTTGAAGCTTGTTTGTATCTGCTAAAAATAATCGAGTTAAATATTGGGTATAAATGATCAGTTTGATGAGACGCGTTGAAATCCGAGTGAATGTCCGTCTGTTCATCCGTCTCTACGTCCATGCAAGCGATAACTTGTGTAAAAATTTGGTCATCATGATCAAACTTAGTACACGTGTTTCTCAGCAATCAAAGGGGTCGGTATTATAAATAATTGGAATCGGATCATTGCCACGCCTCCAAAAAGTAATTAATCGAAATTCTTTAAAGTGCTTTAACTAAGCTCCACAATAACATACAATACTGTTATTTCATAAAATAAATGTCCTTAAAGAGGAACAACTGTGGTTTGAAAAAGGGGGCGTGGCTCCACCTTATAATAGTTATAATCTATCCCAAATTACTATAGCCAAATCAAACAAATTTTCTCTGAATATAGTTTTTTGTTACTTTTTTCGACAGTATCAAAACGAATGAATTTGAAAAAATCTTATATAACGGTTTCGTTAAAAACAACTAAAAATGCGTTAAATTGGATTTTACACACTAGATGTTACGAGAAGATTTTATAGGAGCGGGTGTCAAAATTGGATGATGAGCGAGGCAATTTCCACCTTTAGGTGAAGTTGTATATCTCAAGAGCCACCTAACTAGGCCGATTTCAACCAAATTACATATGTATCTCCGGATCTACTCGACCGATTTCAGCCAAAATGTACTACACATTATCTTGACATGCCTATGTTATAGTGTAAAAATTAGCCACATTGGGATACAACCACGCCTACTTTCCATAAAACACCATTTTAAATTCCTGATCTGATTTTTTGTCAATTTTCTGTATACGAATAAAACACCAATGAGTGTACTGGAATAAAACTTTGCAGGAATAGTGCACTTGAAGGAGGCCACCTTATTATCAAAACTTCTCAAAAGCGGCCCAAAACTGTTCAGAGCCCCTGATACCGACTATGTGTATTAGAAACTTTTTACCGAATTTCGGTAGACAACCTGTCAGATAGATTATTGAAACTCGGAAAGAATTTTCCTCGACATTGAATCTTGACGCTAGTTTCTATTTGGAACTTTTTACCGAATTTCGGTATACAATCTGTCAGATACATTATTGAAACTCGTTAAGAATTTTCCATGACTTCGATTCTTAACGCTAGTTTCTATTAAGATCTTTTACCGAATTTTCCCCTGCTTTGATTCTTGACGCTAGTTTCTATTAAGATCTTTTACCGAATTTCAGTATACAACCTGTCAAATACATTATTGAAACTCGGAAAGAATTTTCCACTGCTTTGATTCTTGACGCTAGTTTCTATTAAGATCTTTTACCGAATTTTCCCCTGCTTTGATTCTTGACGCTAGTTTCTAGTAGGGACTTTTACCGAATTTCAGTATACAACCTGTCAGATACATTATTGAAACTCGGAAAGAATTTTCCCCGGCTTGACGCTAGTTTCTTTAGGAACTTTTACCGAATTTCGGTAGACAATCTGTCAGATACATTATTGAAACTCGAAAAGAATCTTCCACGGCTTTGATTCTTACAAGTTCCGAGAGTAAGTTCGGTTACATTTTAATTCCGCCCTTCATTTCTAGTCTTTGTTGTTGTATATCTTTTTACATAATTTGTTATTATTACCAAAGGTCACATTTTTCCAAAACGATTAATTTCCTTTGCTTGTTTGGTACGCTAGATATACATATACATACATACATTTTAGTTTAAAAATTACCTTTATTTGTGAACAGGAATTTCGGAGAATTTTAAATTTTACATTTATTTTTTTAACACACATTTTACACCTAAACCGATATTTGAACCGAGTTGCAGCGTTCTTTAGCCGCCAGTATGCAAAACATATGACAATCGTTAAAGAGTGCTGAAATGATGGATCTATTTAACATCGAAAAGCATTTTAAACTTGCTTTCACACCTAACATAAAGCATAACACCTAATTCGCTAATATTTTCCTGAAAGAAATACCCTCTGTGAATTCCACCACCAGCCACCAACGGCCGACACGCACGCCAAATGCACCGTAAATGCAGCAGTGAATTTGTTATTTAAAATTCTGCAGCCTTGATCTCATTCGAACTTCCGAGTGCTACGACTGCACCACAACAGAACACGGCGACACGAATGGTCACCCTGTATGCCGACCATGCGAGGCAAGTCGACAATTTGTGATATTTTAGCATGCAAACCGTTTATTGGCCTGACGATGGCGATGGCGCTGGTGCTGCCGGTTGAAGGGGAACGCTGTGGTGTGCACCATATTATACGGGCATACACACCTTAACACGTCAACGCGCGCCAATATGCGCTGCCGGCCGCTGCGTAACTGCAGCAAAGCAACACAACAAGCTGCAAGAACGCACAATGAATGCGAAAAGCGCAAACGTCAATGCACAAACACACAGCAACAGCAACAGCAGCAAAACCGAAAAATAAAACTAAAAGCGCTGCAAAACGAACGAAAATGTGCAATTGAAAAATGTTTTTCTATCGAGTGTAACATTAGAATGCACAAACATTGCATGGGTGGTGATGGTTGGGGGTCGGGGGCTGCGACGCCGTCAACATAGAAAACTTAACGCACAAGCGGACGAACCAACATACTGACAGCCGAACCGACGTGTGCACGAACGGACGACTGGACGTGTCGACGTATGGGGGGGGTTAGCTGTTGTGTTGTGTTGCTAAACGAGCGTACGGGGGTGGGTGGTGGGTTTGGAAGGCCGTCCGAAACGAGCAGTCGTTAGTCGTTTCGATGACTGCTTTGGCATGCACCGATAGCCCACTTACATATTAACAAACACACGCACACACACACACACACACATATGCATGTACATGAGCAATGCAAGCGATTTACGTGGCTGCAACACAGCAACTGCCCGCCTGTTCGACTGCCTGCCTGCCTGCTGCTGGTGACTGTCGACATTCGCCTAACGAAGCGGGACCGGCGGTGCAGACGGTGCGCATGTTGTCCATGTCCCCATTTGAGTCAAGTGACGTGCTATCTGTTGCCTTCTCTCAGAACTTTGACTCTATCAGTTGAATGTCGTCGCTGCTGCCGGCTGCGCCGATGACGGCTCCGAGTGGTGGCGACGGCGGTGGTGGCGGTGTTGCTGGTGCTGGCGCTGGCGCGGCAACGAGCTATGGTCGCGTCTAATGCCAATACCCCAAAGCACTGCCATTGCCATGCATTCATGCATTGTTGTTGTTGTTGTTGTTGTTGTTGCAACTTGTTGTTTGTTGTTTGTTATTCGGGTTGGTGTATGTGCGTATGCATGTTGTTGCATTTATTGCTTGCATTGTTTTTGTTGCTGTGATAATGGTTGCTATTGTATTTGTTGCAATTTGTTGTCACATTTTACGAATTCACTAGTAAGATCACTAATTGATCTCACTGTGCGGCGCGGCGACTGGTGCGTCCCGCGCGCCCTTCGACAGTCCATTCAACCGCCTGCATATGTATTCTCTCCAATTATGCACTTACATACACATATACATGTATGTGTGTGTGCAATAATAGTGTTTATGCACACACAAATCACCATATGCTTGGCGTTGTTGTCGTTGTTGCCGTCACTGCATGACATTCAGTGTCACTGTGTCTATTATTATTATTTTTATATTTTTATAGCTTTGCCACTTCTCCGCGTTTGCTGTAGTTTCACTGCATGCTTGCCACAAACAATATCGGCAACAGCAACTGCACCAGCAACAGCAACAAAAACAATAACACCACACATAACAGCGTATATTTTTGCCTGCATTGTTGCTTTTGCTATTTCTGTTGCTATTTCTAATAATCACACATGCTTGTATGTGTGCGCCTTGAAAATGAAAATGCAGCCAACAAACTTTACAATTTTACAATTGATAGTAACTAACTACATATCTACATACATGGTTGAGTGTGTGTGTGTGTGTGTGTGTGTGCAAAAAGTCGTTGGCTTAGACACAACAGCCAGTGGAAACGCCTGACTGGTTGAATTTCTACTACGTTTCTCCTGCGAGACTCCCCACACCCAACACCAACCATGGTAGTTAGTAGCTTGGACGGTTGGTTAGCTGCTTGACTGCTTGCTTTATTGCTTGGCTTGGTTGCATTTGCAAGATGTCCGCGTGTTGGGCACTTTCCCTCTCATTGCTTTCCATTTATATCGTGCTACTGCAAGTTTTTGCTCTACGCTAAAACGCCAAGTAAGATGCTTACTGCCAAACGCAGTTTCAACAATGATAAGTATCTACACATATGTATGTATATATGCATATATCGGGTGATTTTTTAAGAGCTTGATAACTTTTTTTAAAAAAAAAACGCATAAAATTTGCAAAATCTCATCGGTTCTTTATTTGAAACGTTAGATTGGTTCATGACATTTACTTTTTGAAGATAATTTCATTTAAATGTTGACCGCGGCTGCGTCTTAGGTGGTCCATTCGGAAAGTCCAATTTTGGGCAATTTCTTCGGAAATGTTGTCTTCCAAGCTGGAATAGTTGCTGGCTTATTTCTGTAGACTTTAGACTTGACGTAGCCCCACAAAAAATAGTCTAAAGGCGTTAAATCGCATGATCTTGGTCCATTTCTTGAGATGAATTGTTCTCCGAAGTTTTCCCTCAAAATGGCCATAGAATCGCGAGCTGTGTGGCATGTAGCGCCATCTTGTTGAAACCACATGTCAACCAAGTTCAGTTCTTCCATTTCTAAAGTCTACAGAAATAAGCCAGCAACTATTCCAGCTTTGGAAGACAACATTTCCGAAGAAATTCGGGCTATATGTAAAAAGTTGCCCAAAATTGGACTTTCCGAATGGACACCTAAGACGCATCAACATTTATGAAATTATCTTCAAAAAGTAAATGTAACCAATCTAACGTTTCAAATAAAGAACCGATGAGATTTTGCAAATTTTATGCGTTTTTTTTAAAAATACAAGTTATCAAGCTCTTAAAAAATCACCCGATAATATCCACATATATGTATATATGTAATTACTACATATATGTATGTAAAGTACTGCATACAAATTTCTTCAGTTGCCGCTTGTCTGCAGTCTTCATTTGCCGCTATGAAGTTTTTTGGGGAAACTCGTCGCCATATTTGTGTATGCGATGTTTCATTAGAGGTTACTCATACGCAGACGTGTCCCTCACATATTTTATTTAAGCGACTTATGAGTGAGTTATGTGGTGTGAGCATCAAAAATTTAAAATCCTTATATTATTAGTACACAAAAATCGTGTGTTATATATATAGACATATGATATATATCTGAAAAATCGCTTGTATGGGAGTTATATGTTATAGTTGTCCGATTTTATTTATTTTCACTGTCACTGTTAACTATGCATTAGAGCACAGTTCTGCTAAATTATGTGCTCATAGCTTTTTAATTAAAGGCAAAATACCGGAAAATAAAAAATCTGAATGATCGGTTGTATGGGATTATGTAATATCGCAGTCTGAACTGGCCGATTCCGACAAATAGTCAATAGAATATCAAAATAAATCTTTGGAAAGGAACTACAGCTGATCTCCGGGAGCTCCTCTCAAAAAAGACGTTTTGCGTTGACCACTATATCTCTGAACTGAATCCTTTGTAATTAAAAAACCAAACAGATTTCGTTAAAGTAATGTTAAATGTAGTAATTAATCGAATAAATAAATAAAATAAAATTTTTAAATGGCGGTTTCTCAAAAAAAAATTTTACCGAAATTTCGGACTTAAATTTTTTATAAAAAACGGCTCTTCAAATTTGCTTGTAACTTCAAAACTATTCACCGGAACGACATAAAATTTTCTGTGGGTGTTCTTAAATATATGTACATTAAGAAAATATAATAAAAAAATCGTTTTTTTTTTTAATTCTAACTCTATATAACCACTTAAAAATCGCTGCCTCGAAACTGGTTAAGACCAAATCGCAATTGCGATTTGTCCGATACTTAGTTTTAGCCGCTCTTTGGTCTCCAAAGGGTTATATTTTTTTTATTTTTAGCTATTTATTTTTAAGTCATGAGTAGGCACACCATAACTTAGAGAATATAATAATTAAATCTAAGCAAATGCCAGAAAATAACTTATTTATAAAAAAAAAAATTTTAATAGGTTTTCGCTAGGAACTTAATCCTAACCTTTTTGTCTCCACAACTCAAAACACTTACATATTTTAAAAATATGAAAAAATTGCCAAATTTCTTGGCGTGTGAACCAAAAAGTATTTTGAATTTTTACATTATCACACAATTTTTCCAATAGCAAAAAGTTTATTTGATTTGAAAATTATGAAACCACAGGGACTTAAATCCGTTCACTGTATTGTCTCCGCTGAGAATCACCATCATCTGTGCTTCAGATGAAACTCTTCAGTACAAAAAGTTTTATCCTCACAACCTCCAAAACATCGTCAAGAAAGCCTCGACCGATACACAACTATCACTAACTATTCTTTTCTTATAAAAAGCTTTGCATTCGCATAGTAGATGCTTTGTAGTCTCATCTTCTTTTTTCTCCTGACACCTTCTAACTGCAATAGTCAATATATGATGTTCCGAATCTGCTGGCATGTCCCACTCACACTAGGATTCTCATATCATACTTTATGAATTTTAATAGTGACATATGGGGTCCATATTCCATTCATGCGACGTTCGCCTGTTTATTGAGCAAGAATTGAATCCAACGAGACTCAGCTCGATATTTAAATCAATTAAATATCTAACAAGTAACCAGATGCCATCTTTGTCGGTGTCTAATTGTATGGTGGTGCCTGCTCTGATTAGTTGATCTGCACAGTTGCCAGGAATATCGCTGTACCCAAGAACCCATTGCAGGTTTATCCTGAATTAAGCAGTTAGATCCACACATCAAGGCATTCTTTCGCTATCTTTGACGAAATCCTAAGAAACTTTAGTGATTTAAAAGCAACTTGGCTATCTGTACATATAAATACAAATATTCCTTTTTGCGATACACTCCTTCTCAGAAAAAAAATGCTTTTTTTAATTGCTGTGATCTCCGCTTGGAAGGCACTACAGTGGTCTGGTAGACGGAAAACGATTTTTGTATCTAATTAAGCAGAGAAGACACCACCTCCCACACGGTTATCTAATTTGAAACCATCCTTATAGATGCTTAACTCTAAGCCCTTGACTACCTCGTCCCCGGAAGGGAAGACAATATTGACCTATCCTCTGTAGGACTTCGAAAATATATGGTAATGGGAAAAAACGCGAACTTTGTGCCTGACAACTAAAAGGGAGCATATCCTTGGCGTTGTTTTGAAAGCTCCCTCTCTTCCATAGGAATTCGAAAATATATGCTAATGAGAAAAAAGAGAAAAAACCCCTAACTTTGTTGCTCACGACTAAAAGGGAGGATTTCCTTGGCATTGTTCGGAGAGTTCCCCTGATGCTAATACTGGCGGCTCTTTCTATGTTTTCCATACGTCTTACCTCGTATATCTTTTTTGTTATTGGTCACTATACCAATATAACGTAAATCATAATTGGTCACTACACAGCAGAGAGTCAGTGAGGCGTTAATCCCCATTTTGGCCTCACCATTCTTTTACACGTGTAGCTATTTTCTTTACCCTGGCATCTAAGTTTGGTTTCTATGAAAATTTCCTGCCTTAAATTAGACCCATGTAGCCCGCCCTATCCACTATTGTAAGCCTGGTAGCAAATAAAAATTGTGGAATAAATTCTGGAGTTTCCTAGTAAACAATACCAGCTCTTTCTAGTTATACCCTGAACAGGGTATATTAAGTATGTCACGAAGTTTGTAACACCCAGAAGGAAGCGTCGGAGACTTTATAAAGTATTTTTTTTTTTTTTTTTTTTTTTTTTACGAGGAGGAAGCATCGAAAGCCTGAACCCATGTCAGTGTGGAACTTTAATCCGAACTAAACCTCCTACTGTCTTGTACCAAACCCCCCGGTACCACCGTCAAGTATTACGTCGGGAGGAAGGTTGAGTATTACTCAGACGTACGTGATGGTCCCAATGCATTCAGTAACAAGCTGCATTTACTTGGCCCTACCTCGGTTTGTCTTATACCCCCCTAGTACAGTGATTGTCACCAAAACCTTCTTGTCTGCTCCAGTCATGGTTTGTGTGTCGCGTCTTAGTTGTTCGTTGGAATTTGGAGTAGTCTTCTACGTTGTTGTTCTCCAGCTCTTTGTCGTTTCATGATCTTTGCTGCCACTTCGGACACGGCTTTCCACTTATCTAGTGATTCTACCATTTGAGACACTAGGTTTTCTGGGGTTGGGTCTACCCCGAATGCGTTTCTCAAAGATTGCCTTTCTTCGTCGTATTTCGCACATAGGAAAATTGTGTGCTCCACATTCTCGATGATCTCGCCTCCGCAATAGTCGCATACATCGTTGTCTTCATGATTGAATCGCTTCAAATATGATTTGAAACAGCCGTGTCCAGTGAGAACTTGGGTGAGGTAAAAATCTACTTCTCCGTGCGATCTATTAAGCCATAGTTCCAATTTAGGGATTAGTCGGAATGTCCAGCGGCCATTTCGGCTGTCTTCCCATCGTTTTTGCCAGCGCTTCACCGTATGTGCTCTGGCTTCCTCTTTTTGGGTTCTGAGCGTTACTATCTCATTTGAACGGTATGTGAGCTCTTTGGCTAAGAGGTCTAGCGGGTGTAAGCCCGCGATCACTAGGGCAGCGTCTTCGGATACCGTACGAAACGCGGAGCATACTCTCAATGCGCATATGGTGTACGTGGAAAATAGGCCGCGTCGGTATGATTTGACTTCAAGAGCTTTCTCCCATATTTGAGCACCAAATAGAGCAACTGACTTTAATACTCCGGCTAGTAGTCGTCTCCTATTTTGTTTTGGTCCACGGGTATTGAGCATTAGCCGGGTTAGAGCTCTGCATATTTTCGTAGCTTTTTCACTTGCATAAGCCACGTGTTCTTTAAACGATAGTCTTGCGTCGAGAACGATTCCCAAATATTTTATAGCTGGCTGTGTGGTTATGCTTACACCTTTCGTACAGAATGTAGCAACTTCTCGGACCTTTCTGCCTGTAATAAGTACGGCTTCGGTTTTGCTCTCTGCCAGAGATAGTCCATTAGTTTCGAGCCAATTGTTAATTTGTGAAATTGTTGTGTTGGTTACCGAAACTATTTCCTCTATATGCTTAGCTATTACCACCACGGCAATGTCGTCTGCAAACCCAATTATATGTACGTTTGCCGGTACTTTGAGTCGTAGTACTCCATCATACATTATATTCCAGAGGAGGGGCCCGAGTACAGATCCCTGTGGCACTCCCCCAGAGATTTTGTATTTTTTGTAGCCCTGGTTTGTGTTGTAGCATAGGGTCCTTTCGTTGAAGTAACTGACTATCAGGTTGTAGAG
This sequence comes from Bactrocera neohumeralis, assembly GCF_024586455.1. NCBI lineage: Eukaryota > Metazoa > Arthropoda > Insecta > Diptera > Tephritidae > Bactrocera > Bactrocera neohumeralis. Next base: position 34,855,020 of record NC_065923.1, read on the forward strand.
ATATGCCGGTACCGAGAAGTTTTTTAGCGCACTTAGTATACTTGGCCAAGATGCCGTATTGAAGGCATTTTTGACATCGAGGGTTGCAACCATACAATATTTGATGGTGCCACCTTTCCATCTTTTCCCACTAATGGCATTTTCCGCTAGTGTCTTCACAAGGGTCACCGCTTCGATTGTTGATCTTGCCTTCCTAAATCCAAATTGGTTTGGGGATAAGCCGCCGGCGTCGTCAATGGCCTTACTTAAGCGTTGATAAATGATCCGCTCAAGAATTTTTCCCGCAGAGTCCAACATGCAGAGTGGTCGGTAGTGGGACGGGTCTGTCAGAGCTTTGTTTGGTTTAGGCAGTAATATATTAGGTGTTGCCTTTTCCAGATTTTTGGGAAACAGCCATTATGCATGCATAAATTATACAGTGCTCTAAAAGGGTCTATGTTCCTAACGATCGCTGCTTTAAGCGCTATATTAGGGATGCCATCTGGTCCTGAGGCTTTACCTGGGTCAAGCCGGTCGCATGCCTCTATAACCTCTTCGTTCGTTACTTCTGGTAATAACTCTCTTTGTTGCACCACCGCGATCTCTCGAGGTAGTTGTAAAGTTAGTTATAAAGTATGTGCGTCTGTCCGTCTGTCTGTCTGTATATATACGAACTAGTCCCTCAGTTTTTAAGATATCGTTTTGAAATTTTGCAAACGTCCTTTTCTCTTCAAGAAGCTGCTCATGTGTCGGAACTGCCGACATCGGACCACTATAACATATAGCTGCCATACAAACTGAACGATCGGAATCAAGCTCTTGTATTGAAAACTTTCACATTTGACAAGATATATTAACGACATTTGGTGCAGATTATTTTCTAAGGCAACAATGTAATCTCCGAAGAAATTGTTCAGATCGGTTGACTATAGCAACGATCGGAATCAAGGGCTTGTATGGAACACTTCTGCATGTGACAAGATATATTCACGAACTTTGGGATAGATTATTTTCTAAAGCAACAATATAATCTCCAAAAAAATTGTTCAGATCGGATTACTATAGCATATAGCTATATGCAGGCTGCCTAAATCTTCGAGCGCGCTCAGTAAGACCTTATACTAGATGTTACTGAAGGCGCATTCTATATATTATTGGATAGTTGTATAAAAACTCAGTGATCTCGTATACAGTTTGGTTCTTAGAATTATTACCTTTTAACAGTGTGTGATGTTTTTCAGAATTTCGATAAAAAAAGCTGACTAAAGACTCAAAATTTAGACTTTCCTTGCTTAATTGCCTATTTCAATACACTTTATAAACATACATAATCAAAGCAAATACGAATATAAACTATATATAGACATGTATGTAGAGTTGAATAAGTAAAGGTCGTTAAGCGTGAATACAAAGTGCCATGAGTCCCAAATATACTTGTGTAGAAATGCAAAAACGGGTCAGCAGACCATCCTGATTTCAAGTGTGTCTAGTAAAATTAAATGAAAAGCCAATTTGAGTTATCAATAAGTGAATATGTATGTAATTGGTTTATACGATGTTATTGTTGTCTGTGTGCAGTTTCATTGCAACTTTCCGAAGCCATTTGCCCGGCCGCCAACTATCATCCGGCCGACTAGGCTAGCAGGCCGCTAAAAACGCACGCGCTTGTTTGTTGGTTGTTGCTATTGCTGTTGTTGGATAGTTTTGCATTTCTATTTTCCAATAATTTCTCGAAAAAAATGTTTGCATCACTTTTAGTTTCGCTTTTTATATTGAAAGCACAAGAAAAAAAAACACTTTACGATTTCATGTGGAGTATTTGAGTTGCAGAGATTTTGTTGCTGGCAATGCTATTGTTTACAACTAACTAGCTAGCTTGCTGGCTTTGCTGGCGATTTGGCTGATGACTCGCTGGCAGGTTTATGTTTTCCATTTCCACTTTGGTATGCGAGCGTGTGCGCGAAATTCACTTCACTTTCATTATGAAGCGATGCGATGCAACCGGTTGCAATTCTACTTTGGCGCTAACTGTCTGTTGCTAGTGCTGTTGTTGTTGTTATTTCTGCTGTCTGGCTGTAGTTTTGTTGTACGTTGTAACAATTTCAATGCTGCCGCCCTCCTCCCCCCCCGCCCAACCACTCTTAGTGCACACGCCACTCTGTTGGCATAGTCAGCAGCAGCGTCATTGCCATATCTGGGCGGCGATGAGTCGGTGAGTTTTCATGCCATCATGCCATCATGCCACGTTAGCTTGTTACCAACAACAACAATAATAACAACAACATCAACATAAACAACAATGATAATAACGTCGACAATCAGCAATGAAAAGTTGTTACACAGCAGCTCGGCAGCTCGGCACAGCACAGCAAAAGCAAAAATTCACTATCGCTATCACTTCAGCGCCTCTTTCGTCGCTTCAATCATCTTAGCTAATTTTCATGCAATTTTACTTTTATTGTGTGTGCTCTTACCGCCGCTGTCGTTGCCGTTGCCGTTGCTTGTGCGGCATTGTTGCTTTCCTTTTTCATATTCGTTGCATTGGACTCGAATCGCAAAACACCAATGGCGACAGCTGCAACAACAACAATAGCAATAACACAACGTTACAACGAAGAAAATGTTGCTGCTGCTGTTGCTATTGGTGTTGCTGCTGCAGCAGCAGAGAAAAACGAAAGTTTTCTAGTCCATAATGTAAATAGAAAGTGCAAGTGCAGTAACCAATTGAAGTCACAGTTAACCTATAAAAATAACTAGTCATTATGTACATATACATACATGCTTGTGTACTCGCATATATGTGTATGTAAATATGATATAAATGTATTCGTTTTGTGTTGGAATTGACTTTGCACATGCAGCTGGAGGCAGGCTCACACGGATGCACACAGAAATGCCACTGCGAACATGAGGGAAACTTTAGTTCACAACTAGCAGACCTGTGCAGCTCCGCCGCTAACCGAAACAAGTTTGGCCATTAAAGCGTCTAACTCGTATTTCTCACTCCAAAAATGCATAAAAATTCATTTTTTATGGAATTTGTGTTTTAAAAAACTAAGATAGGGTAAAAACTAAAAATTTTTTGTTTGAACTTTGTTTAGCTCGAATGAAATTAGGTAGTTAGAGTGGCTGCCTAACGACGCACCGAGGACTTTAAGGGTCCGTTGTGATTCCAACGGAACTAAAGTCGCCTCACTCTATTGTCTCCTCTCCGAACTACCCTGTGCTTCTGATGAGTTCATGTTTTATCCATAGAACCAACGAAACTAGAAACGTCTAAAAACCCTCGACCCGTAGTTGCGACTCTTTTCCATACTGGCTTGCCTGTGGAGCAAGTCAGTGTCTTGATTCCACATAGACTTAGCTATATTTATAACATGTTTGTAGATTAAATAGCAGCAAGTAGCCAGAGGCATATAAATTTCCACGTTTCAGGAGTCTTATTGTGGTCAGTTCATTTGCTTCACAGTTACAAGAGATATCACTATGTCCTGGAACCCCTTACAGGTTTATCGTAAAATAGGATTTTAGATCTATTAAGTGATCAAGTCATTCTTTCACTACCTTTGACGAAACCCAAGAGACTTTAGTGATTTCAGCATTTTGATTTTCCTCACTTCACTTGACCGTACGTACCAGTGATTCAAGCATTAGGAAGAGCATTGTAAGAAAGTCCATACAGAAAGTACCACCGACATTTCATAGATTAGGTTAGGTTAGTCCGGTAGTCTAATGAGCCACGCATAAACAATTTTTGGTCCTTAACGTCGCCAGATGGAGTGCCGTTACGTAGTTCATTGGAAGTAAACACCTTTCAGGATGCCAGGACTCGTTTGAAGCAAATTTCAGAGGTAAAGATACCTCTTCCGATGTGTGAAACAGTGGGGCCACCTAATGCTTGAAGCGTTCCATTGTTTCCTTAGTGCCTTGCTGCTGACATTTCCTGCAGTCTTCTCGATATATTAGTCCCACTATGCAGCCGTGGTTTGCCAACAGAAAGTGACCAGTGAGAATTCCAATCATATTCCTACACTCCCCTCTACCGCTGCTACCGCCTTGCGCTTGAATTTTAAAGTTTTGCATTCCCATTAATCATTAAATAATATTATGCTCTTATCCAGTGGCCGTAAAGACGTCGTTTTCGGACCATCACTCTTGGGAAACGCGTCCAGAGTAGATTAAAGTCGCGTGTTCCTGTTCACAGTTTTCTCTGGAGTTGCCTGTTGAAAGGTTAGAGGCTAGTTACGCGGCTTTTCTAATGGCAAAACTCTCTGCTTGAAATACGCAGCAGGGATCCGTCAGCTTAAAATAAAAAAGTTTACTTTGAATCTTCCTTTCCAATCGAAAAAAGGAGCATATAGTAGTGCCTGCTAAACCTCCACTACCCAGTGAACAAGACCTGAATTGAACACATATAGTGTTTAGATGGCAGGTTTAATACTAATTGAAGAACCGCCGTTCGGATGGTTCTTAGAGCTCCCATTATGCACAGCGCAGCGCGCCGCTGCACGCTTTCCATGGGCTTCCAGTTAGTAAGTTTCCATATGTCTCTTCACATGACAGTCCTTGGCCGGATAAAAATCCGTGTCCGTTCCGCTTACGTAGACCCGACTGTCGTGGGAACGGAACCAGCAGAATTGGTCGTACTGTGTGGCACCAGTGCATGAGAGTGAGAGAGAAAGCTTGTGCTGAGCATCTACCTAAGTTTCATCATTTTATAAGTTCGACAAAAAAATTAATCACCGCGGCCCACTTAATTACTTCAATACATATCTCAGGCAAGTCATTGTTGTGGTGGCAGAAAGCATTCACCAATAATTTTGAGAAATACTGTCAAGTTGACAATGCTAGACATATTAAAAATAAATTCATTCAGGTTACCTAGACTCGACTCTTGTGGAAAATTTCTTAATACCACCGTCTATACCATAATTTCTGAATATCCGAAAGCGCAGATTTCTGGATTTTTTACGCAAATCCATGAAACTGTGCACCAGTGGCGTAGCTAGGGGGACCGAAGGGGGCCGTCGCCCCGGGCGGAACTTCTTGGGGCGGCAAAATGGTATTTAAAAACTCCAATTCGGGCAAAAATTCCTGCAAATTGTGTCAAAAGTGTACAAGTTATAGGGCAAAAATGAGTTTTTTCTATGGCTTTTAATAAGATGTCTTGTAAATTTACTATCAATTTCCTCAAAAACCGTATTGTGAGAATTTTGGAACTTCAGAATTTGCGTGGCGTTCCTAAATTTTATATACTTAATATCGGAGGTATTTTGTAAAAATTCACTTTTGTTCGAACTACCTCATAAAGGGCGGCGGCAGAACATCCATGGCCCCGGGCGGCCGAAGTTGTAGCTACCCCACTGCTGTGCACTTAAATTGCATTGATCTGAAACTATGGTCTAAAGTTGGCTTGATTGGTTAGACTTCTGCAGACTTATAGCTATGTACATCTATTGAAATACCTTCGGACATGTCCTTGTTCATAATTATATAAGTTTACATAAAATTAATGTTGATTGTTGCATTTTTTTTGATGGTTTTGTTTTGCTTTCTCCAATTTCGCTGTGGTTTCTTTCAGCTTACAATCATATTTCAAAGGTCTTCTACGCAGACGGTAGTAAACAGTTCGCACAAATACTCGTACATCTATAATATTCGAGCGAGTAGGTTCGCAATGTACACATAAATGTACGTACCAGTTGAGTTGGAATAGTGAGGTGAAGCGATTTTGGAAATAGTTGGGTATTTTTTACAGTTTATCTTTCAGTTTACACAAGCAAATTTTGCTTTTGTTTTTATTTCGTGTCGGTGCCGGATGGCGGTCAACTGTTTGCGTTTGTTGTGGTAAACACGGTTGCGAATTACCAAGCTCCACAAATTGCAAGTGGCAATGTCATTGGTAAATGCATATGCGAATAGTGAAGTGAAGTTACATTGGCATTGTCTTGTTGAAAAGCTGCAAAATCATCAAAAAATTAACCTTTGCTGATAAACAAAATAATACAATATCTTGGTTTAGGTTTTTTATACCCTGAACTGGGTATATTAAGTTTGCCAACCAGAAAGAAACGTTGGAGGCACTACAGTACATATGTATATACTATAAAGTGCATAGAAATGATCAGCATGACGAGCTGAGTTGATTTGACCATCTGTCCATCGGTCTGTATATACGCGAATTAGTAGCTTAGTTTTTAAGATATCGGTTTGCATTTTTGCACAAATCTTTTTCTTCCCTGGAACCTCCTCATTTATCGGAACCGCCGACATCGGTTCACTATATCGTATAGCTGCCGTACAAACCCCACGATCAAGATCAAGTTCTTGTATGGAAAACTTTTGTAATTGAAGAGATATCTTCACGATATTCGACGTAGATTATAGACCTAGACAACACTACAAAGATTTAAGAAATTTTACAAATCGTATCACTATACCATATATCAGCCGTATAAATTGAACGATGGAAAACTTTTGTAATTGAAGAGATATCTAGACACACTACAAAGATTTAAGAAATTTTACAAATCGTATCACTATACCATATATCAGCCGTACAAAGTGAACGATCCAAATCAAGTTCTTTTGTGGGAAACTTTTGTAATTGCAGAGATATCTTCGCGAAATTTGGTATGGATTATTACCAAAGGCTACGTTACTATATCTGAAGAATTTTTCTAGATCGGACTATTATAGCATATAGCTGTCATATAAACTGAACGACCAACATCAAATTTTTGTATGAAAATCTTTTTTATTTGTTCTGATATCTTTCAGAAATTAACCATGTATTATTGGCCAAGAGAAAGGGCGAAACTCATGGTAACTCCGGACGCTCAGATCACGCCATTCGCTGTTGTTTTGAAAGAAAAAATCTGAATGTTTTCACTAAACTCATTTCGCTCTTCAAATTTTAAGGGGTTACATGGGCTTCATTGGGTAAAAAACAGCCTTTTTTCAAAAAAAATTTTCTCATTCGCGTTTAAAGACGGCGCCCTCAGTCTAGCTAGCCTCGAGCGCACACGTTCTCAAGGCTGTTTATCCGAAACTATTACTTGGATGAACTTGATTATTAAATTAAAGACAACCTCTACAATGGTATTCTAAAATTAAATAAGACAATAAAAAATTAGATTTTTTGAAACCCGTAAACCAATGTAACCCCTTAAAGTATTCAAACGACAGTAGTGTGTGGAATCGGCAATAAAATGTAAACCTAACAAACAATACTTTCATTTAAGAAACATTTGTGATTACATTCGGGGATTCTCAATTACTTCCATACTTCTTCTAAAATGTTCCATACATATGCAGTGTATACATATGAAGGTAATAGCCCTCTATCGTTTGCTAAAGTAAAGTTTCGAGCAGCAAATTGTTGGGAATATCAAAAAATTGTACAGTTGTCAATATCGTCTGACCTTTACTGAGTTCTTTCTAATGACTTTGGCTGCATTCTATTTTTTCTTTTTGTTTTTTGTTTTGCATCTGTCGACAAGTATATTTCGTTAAATATATTTACATATAAATATTTGCCGACACGATAGAAAGAGAACTACGCGTGTGTTATATCGTAACAGGTCATTCACTGCTGAATCTTGTCTCGTTCATGACTCACTTATATAATTGCTTCTCAAATCTAAACACCCAAAATACGAGTCAAAAAATTGTCGTATTCGTCGACTGTATACATATGTACATATGTAGGTGTGTGTAAAAGTGTGATTACTATAAACTTGTAAATACGAGTTCGTATGCGTACGAACAAAGTCGAACGCAGCCAAGCCAATAAAGTTAAGTTAAGACGTTCAACCGGAAAGGAATCAGGGAATGAGTAGGAGCTGTCTGTCTGTTAACGTTTACACAAACAATTCTACACCACAGCAATGTATGTATGTATGCACTTATATTTCCATTCTAACTTTGCATGTAAACATGAAAATCGAAAGCTACAACCCTGTGCAAGCTTACGAATATGATACATTCAAGCATTTTAAAAATGGTTAGGTACTACGAAACAGTATCACACTGGGATTAGGATGACGGAATTGAATGTTAAGTCGGCGTAATCGGTTTATAGGCGGCTTTGATGCTTAAAATCGGTGAGCAAACCTATAAATATTGAAAATAAATTCAAATAAGAATATATAGATCTAAGAATATGGATATTTGTCTAGCTATAATGTGATCTATATTTATAACCTGAATAGTGTATTTATATTAAGTTTTCCACGAAGTTTGTAATCCAAAGAGGGAAACGTGAGAGTTAGTTGATTTACCTACTAAGTCTGTGGGGTCCTCTGCCTGTATATGCGGGAACTTAGTTTGTGAGATAACGCTCCGAATTTTTGCACGCGACCTTTACTCCCCAAGAAGCTGCTCATTTGTCGGAACCGCCGATATCGGACTACTATAGCATATAGCTGCCATACAAACTCGCTCAATATTAAGTTCTTGTATGGAAGCTTTTTTATTTCACAAAATATCTTCAAGAAATTTGGCATGGTTTTTTGTCCAAGGCAACATATATATCTTCGAAGAAATTTTTCAGATCAGACCAATATAGCATGTAACTGCCATACAAGCGAAGCGTTCAGAATTAAGATATTTTATGAAAAACTTGTTCATTCGCCGAGAAACCTTCACGAAATTTGGGACACATTATTGTGCATGACAACGCCATAATATTCGAAGAAATATTTTAGATCGGACCAATACAGCATATACACACTGAATGATCAATGTTTCTTCTTGTGCTTATATGGAAACATCTTTATTTTTAGAGGGTGTTTTAGCTTTGGTGAGACCGAACTTAATGTCTTTTCTTGTTATGATTAAAGTTTTGAAAAGGGTCTTCAGGTTCAAACGGCTCAACGGTTATATGACTTGATCACTATTTTAAAGGCGTATAAAGCTCAATTAAAATACTTTTGGGCTCGAAATTAACTTAATTCCCCTTACCCCACTTTTTATATATTTTTGCTTCCAAACAATACCATTTATCGGGGTCGCTGGTTCGTTGATGGTCATCTGTCTGTCACCCTAGTTCTGTTCAACTTTCTTTGCATTTTATTTTATGCTTTTACTATATTTCGCATTTCGGCATTTACACGACTACAACAAAGGAAGTTGAACTAGTCAATCGCCATTTCCCTTTCCTTTGCTTGCCACTATATATATTTGTATATATGTTTGTACATATGTATTGCATTATTTGCTATAATATTTATCAATGCATTGGCGAGCGGAAAATATCCTTATCGCCCCACCAGTATGGAGAGAACACCCAATACACATTGGAAGCGCTCAGGCCAAGCAAGTCACAAATCAAAAAAAATATACATACATATGGCTGTAAATACATGTATATTTGCACCCAACTGCAGGCACGTTTGTGGATGAGGCCGCAACGAAAGTGAGGGTAAGGAAGAGAGAACATTGCGTGTTTGAAAGGCGAACTAATCTCTACTCGGGCGCTAGTCACTCGTTAACGGAAAGTGAAAATTTTCGCAATGTTTCTGTCGTCTGCGTCGTCGGTCTGCGCTGGCGCAATGATGCAGCAACAGCAGAGACTGCGGAGCTTAGACGTAAAGACACACTTATGTACATATATACATACATACATTTGTATGTTGGTAGCCCCCAGCCGCACTTGCCAGTGTAGATGGTATAGCACTGCAAAACTGGTAATTACAGCAATAACATCATCATCCTCACACACAAAAGTTGATCAAAGTACATACATACATACATATGTATGTATGTAATGAAAGGGGTACTCTGTAAATGCAAATATCAAGAGAAAGGCCAGTACGTAGTGTAATTCCGGCGCCTTAAAATTGTTGTTGTTTTACATTATTGGGAGATTTAAGTAGGTAGATATGTCACGGGATAACTTTGCCACTGTGCCCTCCTAGCGACCCTATTAGGGCTTCGTCTGTTAGGCAGAGACTAGCGAGCAACCAAAATGAGAACAAGAACTCTAGCATTGAGAAGAAATACCAGGTGAACCAACTGCAGCACTAAATTACTAATTTCAGGAGCTATTAGGCGACACAATGACCTTAGCAATCTTTTATTATTTTTAGTTACCCTGTATATTAAGTTTGCCACGAAGTTTGTAAACACCAGATGGAAACATTGGAGGCCCTATTACATACAGCTCTGTATTAGGTTAATAGGCTTAGACCAGTTTGGTTCTTTGCGATACGAGAAGGAGTTCACTTGCTAAGTCCAAGAGGAGTAGAATGCCTGGGCTTGACGCGCATTTTAACAGACTCTGCGGCCTCACTATCGCTACCTCCTCCAGTGTATCATACTGTGGGAACCCCAGATGCTTACGCGTAGTCTTGCCAATGCGGAACAAGTGCACAAGAGATGCTCCATTGTTTCGCTGGTACCCTGCTCTAGACATTTCCTGCAGTCTTCTCGATGTGTCAGCCCTATATTGCGGGCGTGTGTCGCCACCAAGTTAACGCTGTAATCTCCGAAGAAATTGTTCAGATCGAACGACTATACCATGTTTGGAGACTTCTTTATTTGTGAAGGATATTCTAGTAATCAAGGCTTGGTGCCAGTCCAAATTGTCATCTTCAAGAATCTTCCAGCAACGGATCCCATCTTAATGCCAATTTTTACAACTAAGTAAGTCCAATTATATATACAGTTGCAGTTACCCTTACATAAATTATATTTTATGCAAACGATTTGCTCCCAACTCCAATCCTTTTCGCAGCGCAACGCACGCAGTATTTCCTATAGTTTTCCTTTGGGTGTGGAATCGGCGCAATATTTCCGAGTGCATAAACCAAACTTCCGCCTCTACTTGAAATGTAGCCGGTTGTTGCATGTTCCGCTGAACCTGTGCCCAAAGTGCATGTGCACCTCCGCTGTCCACCCTTTCGAGTGGCGTGCGCTTCACACACCCATCTAGCATGTAATCGGATGAAGTGGCAGCAGTAATGAACCAACAAATACACAAAAGTTCTTTATACATACATATATGTATGTAAGTACATACATACATGTGTGAATGTTAGTCCACAAGTACATGCATATTTATTCGCATTTGTTTACACACAAATGCAAAATCATTTAAATATAAAATACCAAACACTGAGGTGCATATGGATGTACTATGTATATATACATATAGATATATGCATATACAAGTCACTTAAAGTGGCTTCAGCGCAGTGGGTCTGGGTCGCTTTAGTGCCACTGCCGCCTTGCGTTGTGCGCTTGCGACTTCGTTTATGTTGTCGGTTTTTCTAAATATACATATGTATATATATGTGAGTATTTGGCTTGACGTTTGTGTGCGCATGTGTGTGGCTAACGTCGTCGTCGTCGACGACTGACGGTGACAGATATGGCATGCATTCAAATAAATTTCAAGCTTTGAAACCAATAAAAAACAAGGAACAGCAGGCAACAACGACGAACGGCAAGAGCGCAGCGTACAACACAAATTTGCACTTGTACTCTGATGTTTAGCGGATGTATTGCCCCCTGTGCTCTTCGTAGCTCCAATTCGCGGTTTCCTCCTCTCATATGTGTACTTCTCTGTACATTGTGTATGTGTATGATCCCCCTCCCCCCATTTTTTTCATTATGTGAGTTCTCTCTCACAAGAAATTATGACTTTTCTCTCTCTCTCTCTGACTCACTCTCTCTAAAATTCTCAATATCAGCTGTCATTGTTGAACAGTGGTTCAATTAATAGAAGCAGTAAACTAAATGCACAGTTTTATTCTAAATTCATTTATCAGATAATGTTGATATAAGAATCGTGAAGCTTATGTTTTTAAAGGAGAGGATGCATCGTTGAAGTAAAAATAGAAACAAATGTTGAAAAAATATGATAAAACTTATTACATATAATACCTTATTATAAGTTTTTGCTTTCCAGTTAATAATCTGGTTTTAAGAACTAACAATAATCTGTCATAATCGGACGGTCTCATCAACCTTAACACCTTTATTCCATGGTCGATTTTGACCATGTTTTTCCACCTCTTTGAGACATCTAACGGCAGGTGTATGTAAACTATGTGGGTCAAACGACTTGGATCATCTACATGGATTTTGTATTTTGTAGTTCCTAATGGTACCGTTATGTAACTCTGGTTCTCACTATAATTTTCTAAATTATCAGAAAATTTATTCAGTTGACCGGATATAGTCTATTTTGATACGCTTATGTATTTGCTCTTAGAATCTTAAAGTTTATCAGCATATTTTGCAAAATTTATTTATAATTATAATTTATATATTTATAATTTGGCGACATCGTTTCTGAGAGCATGCTAATTGCTTTTAAAACATGAATGGAGATTTTCATTGAGTAACACTGGACATTTTGCCGGTAACGAGACTGAGAGTGGGAATAACGCGTTGACTAGAAAAACGATTTTTACCCACATTAATATTATAAAGAGGTATCATTTGATTATTTGATTTCAATAGACCCCGAAACTACTTGATGGATTTGAAAAATTCTTTCACCAGTTTGAATTTAGTTGCTAGGTACAAGAGAAACTGTCATCCTTTAGAATGCCTTTGCCTGTCTCGAATTTTAACAGACTCTGCGGCGTCACTATCGATACCTCCTCCAGTGTATCATACCGTGGGTAGCCCAGCTGCTTACAGCGTAGTCTTGACAATGTAAGGCAAGTGCGCAAGAGATGCTCCATGTTTTCCTTGGTGCCCTGCTCTAGACATTTCCTGCAGTCTTCTCGATCTGTCACGCCCATCCTGCGGGCGTGTGTCGCCACCACACAAGTGATCAGTTAGTATTCCCATCATGTTCCTACAGGCTCTTCTATCGAGTGCCAGTATTCATCCTTATCAAAAATTAATCAGTTTTGAATCAGTCTACAATATGAACTGATTAATTTTTGATAAGGATTAATACTGGAACTCGATAGAAGTTCGTATATTCCATTCGAAAGACATATGGATAATGGGTTCCTCTTCACCTAGTTTGTTAATAATTTTGGCAAGTTTTATAAATTTCGCATTTTACAGCGACTATGTCCACTGTTTGCGAATTTGTTTACGGTGCTCCCCATTTGCTCATCAAATTCTCCAACATTCAAACACTTACACCGCTCTCGCCACAAATATGCAAACCCACATTTATCTCTGTATGTATGAATGGCGCTGCTTCAGCGTATCTACAGCGTTTGTTGGGCATTCTGATCGGGGTTTGCTTGCAACACCCATACCCACACATGAAAAGCACAATTATCGGCATGGCTCTCGCCTGGCGCTCAACGCTTGCTGTGCGCTACGAAAATGCATGCTTGCTTGTGAGACTGGTGGAGCGCGCTAATACGAGTGTGTCTAGACTTTACCGTGTTAGCAATAAATGTAGGTATGTGCACAAGTATGCTTCTATATTTTAGTTATTCAAGCATGTGTATGTGTGTGTATTCATATATATGTATGTATATTTATGCTCGTGCAAATCGGAAAGCTTCGTCGTTGCTGCTGGCGCTGTCGTTGGCGTTGTCAGCGTCATCGTCGTCATCATCCCCAACACACGTGCGTTGTTGCTGTTGTTGTTAACTGAAATGCGACTGCGTCTATATGTGCCACTGTGTATACACGAAGTGTGTTGCTGTTGGTGTGTTGTCGTTGCCGTTGCCATTGCTGCTTTTCTGTTGCTGTTTTCGTTGTCGTTGTCGTTGTCGTCGTCGGTGAATCGTAGCAGTTGCTTGCTTGCTGCTCGCTAGCTACAGCGTTTTGTTACTTCGACTGTAATCGACTTAGAGTTTAAACTACAATTTCAGTTTCGCTGATACCGTAAGAGATAACCGACGTTTGCGTTCGACATAATAATAATAACAGAAAAATTGCAATACGCGTATGGTTGGTATCTCAACAAACCAAGTCAAGCAAACTAAACTGAACTGAACTATTTGCAATATTCGCTATTTGCGATATACAATAAATACATACATATATATACGAGTACTATACTTATATGTGTCTATAAAACTAGTTGTATTTGTGTATGCATATGTGAAATGAAAATGAGTTTTGTTTGAAATTAAAGAATCGTGTGTCTGTGCTTTCTCGTTTGTTTGTTGCGGATTCTATGAATGCCCGGATGCACTGTCGCGGAAATAAAGTGACCTATAGCATGTTACTCAGGTGTAGCTGAAACGTTTAGTTCAGTATAAAGTGTCTAGCTCAGTTCTCGCGTTAATTCAATATCACATAAGAACTCCGGCTACCATCATTGTGTGCGTACTCTAGTTGGTGGCGTGCATCCTTGCCAATTAGACGGCGCCAGCTGGACAAAAGGAGTAGACTAGAGTGTAATTAACAGCAACAAACGAGACATGCATGCCGTGCAAAAGCAAGCAAATTGGATTAGCGATCGAGCAAGAATGCAACAATTTTTACCTTAATTTTTACATACATTTTTGTACATATGTACATATAATATGCTTTAAAATGTGACAATTCCACTAAAAAAAAAATGCTAAATTGACGTGTATCTATAATTTAACCTCGAAAATGAAATTTGGCGTTGCTTAAAGATTCTAAAACGTAAACAAGCATAATTTTGCAGCATCATACGTCCTATCCAAATGTACAAAACTAACAAAATACCTCAAAAATTGTAAATGTTGACAACGCTCAGGTACAAAAATTTGCAGAAGCAGTAACAACAGTGACACACACAAGTGCAACACAAATTTTAAAGTAACATAATTCAATGAGAATTCATAACCGAACATGTGATGATGTTAAATTGTCTTAAATTATGCTTAAAAAAACACAAACAAAAAAATAAAAGAACAATTCGAAACTGTTAACGTTAAGTGTGCGCTGCTAAATATTTAAAGAACCCTTAACGTCAAAAGTAAAAAAAGCACAACTCAAAAATATATACGCCAGGGTGCAGTGTTTTCCCCCAACAAAAATATATTAGTTAGCAGGCAGCAACATAACTTTCGAACGGTGCTTAAGCGCGAGCTTTGTCTGCGGAAGCAACAACACCACAACGAACTACTTGCATTCAATGGAAAAATTGTTTAGAAAACCAGAAAACAAAAACACCGCAGAAAAACAAGCAAACCGCTAACCATTAGAAACCGAAATTGTAGTAAGAAAAGTAAAGAATTGTTAACGAAATACGCTGCTAGTGAGGCGCTGTTTGAATACAAGTTTCATAATGATTATGGTGCAACATCTGGTCACAGCCAACGCAGCGCACACGCTCGTCAGCCAGGCAGCATTATCCTCGGCTGGTTCCTCATCGCCCATACCAACATCACCACCACCATCCTCACACACAGTATCCTCCTCAGTGTCGTCGCTGTCATCGTCAGCATCGCTAGCGTCGTCGAATGCATTGTCTTCACCGACACGTTCACCCTCACCGGTGGCGCTGTCGCAACAGAGTGTTTCCCCATTGGCATCGCCCACCAACACCGCCAACACAAACTTAACCGCTAGTACAAGAAGCAGCTCGAATGATGAGAAATTATTAAACTGCTGCATTCCACCTGCATCGAAACAGGACAAGGAGGTCGGTAGTTTTGTACGCAATGAGCAAACTTGGCGCTCGCCCAGCAACAGCAGCAGCGGGGACCAAATATTAATACGTGCCATAGAATCACATAAGTCCACAACAGCAACAACGCAAATGAGGGAAGAAAGTCCGCTGCCCGAATCAACATCACCTGCCACCAATGAGAACAACGATAGCAACGTTTCCACTGCATCCAGTCCGCAGGCTTCGCCGCCATTAGTTGGCAACGTCGAATCTACTACCGAAACCAATAGGCGGCTATTTAGTTGTCCCGAGAAATTTACGGTACTTTACAATCATTTGCGCCAACATAAATATTCCAACAACACAAATGCGGGGGGCACGTCAGCCGCATACGAGCATAACCGTCATAGTAGTTCGCCAGCGGCAAAGGAGCGTGAGACTTTCGGTGAGTTGGGGCAGCAGGTGCGTCGTACGGTAATCACAAGCAAGTGTCAAAGTGATGAGGAAGCTTTGGCAACGCGTGCCTGTGATACGCCCGAATGTAGAAAAAGCTTAAAAGCAATAGATGCGATGCAGGAGGAGGATGACGATGAGAATATCGTGGCGGAAGAGGATGGCATAGCCTCCATGGATAATTATAGTGAGGAGGAGGAAGAGGATGATACTGATTGTCCATTGGATCTTTCGGTGAACGCAACCACGCTACGCAATCGCGATCGTACGTACTCGGAAACGGAATCGGAAGATTCGGGTTCTGGTGTAACGGAAGGCGAGCATGCTCAACTTAAAGCCGAACAAAGATCAGCATACAAGAAGAATTTAATGAAGCGATACTGTAAGTGCAAAAAAGTGGCCGTCAAATATTGGCTTAAGGACTTTTATATGATTTCGAGTTATATGTATGTAATATTAAGCTTGGAAACCATATATTCAACAACCCTATTGAATGAAATACCAAAATACCCGTATTAACAAAATACCACTCATGATTGACAATAGAATAGGTTTTAATGGTTACAAACGGCCCCTTTCTAATTTCAATAAGCCCATGTAAAATATAAAACGCCCTTTTATGGTATATGTGTTAAATGCACAATGAAAAGCATCTTGACTATTGACCAGAAGAGAGAAGAATCGTTTAAAACAGCTGATGAGGTGACCTTCGAAATCTTTAATATGAAGTCGTTGGAAAATTTGCCTTGTAATTATGTACTAAGGGTGGTAGTTTAACACAAATATGGTCTAGGGCTTTAAATATATCAAAGTATACATTTTTGTTGTGAAATGTTGTACTCTGCATTTCTTAATATACTGGCAACAGTAACCATACGTAAAGCAAACCCTATCGTACTAGTCAGGGCAAGTATATCAAAAACTATAAAACAGCCTTACACTAGAAGTTTAACTTTCTTGGCGTGAAAATTTGTTAAAGAAACGTTAGTTTAATTGACTCGAACCAGTCACCTATATCGAACACACTTCCAAATTATAAATTTTTAAAAAATATTTATTTTTGATTACGAAATTATATTATTCTGAACTGTTGTTGTTTATTCTATTTTTTAATTCTAAAATTTTGGATTTTAAATTTGATTTGCAATTTTTTAGAGAAATTAAATTTTAATTTTTAATCTGATTTTAATTTACAAAATTAAAATTAGTTTTTTAATTCAAGATTTTTAATTTTTTTGACTTTAATTTAATTAAAAAAAACTTCTCGTCAGTGTTACTAATTTTTTAATTCTAAAATTTTGGATTTTAAATTTGATTTAATATTTTTCAGAATAATTAAATTTTAATTTTTTAATTAGATTTTTATTTAATTAAAAAAATTAAAATTCAATTTTTAATTCAAGAAAATCAAAAAAATTCAATTTTATTTTCTTTATTTGATTTAATTGAATTTCAGTTTAATTAATTTTTAATTTTTATTCTAATTTATAATTTTAAATGTTTAACTTAACTAAGAAAACTTAAAAATTAAAATTTTAATTCTCTTGGGTTTTTTTTTAATTTTAAATATAATTTTTTAAATTTATTTCATTTGACTCAAGTTTTAATTTAATTAAAAAAATTTAAATTTTCTTGCATTTTATTGAATTAAAAATTAAAATCTAATTCAAATTTTGTTTTAATTTTATTAAAAAATTTGAATTAATATGTTAATTAATTTAATTACAAAAATAAAAATTTAAAATTTCTGGCATTTTTTTGGAATTAAAAATTACATTAAAAAAATTAAAATTTCAATTGAGTTTAAAATATAATTTATTAAATTTACTTTTAAATTGATTTTAAATTTAATTTAGTTAAAAATTATAAAAAATGATTTGTTTTTAATAAATTTAAATTTGTTTTTTTTTGGATTTTCTTGAATTAAAAACTAAAATTTAATTTTAGTTTAATTAAAAAATTTTAATTTTCATTTCATTTGATTTAAAACAAATTTAAATTTAACTTTTCTTAGATTTTCTTAAAATAAAAATATGATTTAATCAAATTTACTTTTAATTTTTTTTCATTCGATTTAAATTTTAATTTAATTAAAGAAATTAATCCAAGAAAATTTAATTTTTATTTTTTAAGATTTTATGAAACTGAAATAATTTTTTTCATTTGATTTAAATTTTAATTTAATTAAAGATTAATTGTAAAATTAAATTTTCTTGGTTTTTCTTGAATTAAAAATTAAAATTTGACATTAATTTAATTAAAAAAATTAAAATATTTGATTTCAATTTTAATTTAATTAAAAAATAAGAAATTTAAATTCAAATTTTTTGGAATTTTTATAATTAAATTTTCAATTTGTATCTTGTGTTTTCTTTTAAATTTTAATACATATAATTATAATAATTTTTAATTTCTTTTTAATTTCAATACATTTTAAACAAAAAAATAAGAAATTTAAATTTTCTTGAATTAAAAATTGAAAATTATAATTTTTTATGGTAATAAATAATAATTTAATAAAATTTAAACTTTTTTTAATCTCAAAATCGGAATTAAAAATTTATAAAATATAAATCGTTTGGATGTGTAAGTGCCCCAGAGTATTGAAGATGATGGCTCTGTGGAAGCTCTAGTTCAAAATGAAGTATGAAAACCCGAGAAAAAATATAATTCTAAAAAAATCGTTTCTATTTAATTCTTAATTACATATATACATATATGCTTGGAATTAAAATGTTTTTTACTTTTAATTGTTTTATCCGGTATTTAAGATTAAATTTTAAATGTTTACAAATTATAAAAACAATTTAATTTCCACTATTTGGGATTCCAAATTAATAAAATATTTTTTTAAATGTTAATTAAATTATTTTTTTAATGCATTACTTGCAACACTGTTCTAGTTTTAGTTGTTAAAGGCTTGTGCAGCTGTTGGTGTCATCACATGCGCTATATCGATACCAACGCGTGTGATCTCCACTTCCTATTGAAAGACCAAGTCACTCTCCCACCTTATAAAACCCTAATTTTCCTCTACTAATTTCCTCTTTAATTTCGATATGGTACTATGCCTAACACAACTGACTACATTTTTAAAGCTTTCAAGATTTCGAAATACTCATGTTCATATGAACGTACAAACGTAGGTATATCGCACAATAGTTGCTAAATTTAAAGTTTTTCTGCACTTCCAACATTGTATGCATTCGACACCGTGACTTAAGCATGAATGGGAAAATAAATAAATAAGTGAATCGAAAATTTTCCAGCTAAGCAGGAAAATATGACGAAACCACTGAATTTGCCAACCACCGACCGACGAATCACCGTGTACCCAACAGCGAAATATAGGGGCAGACCGACATCCAGACTATCAGCCAGTTAGCCGACCAACTAAGCAGCAACAATTTCGTACTTTTTGTGTAAAATAAAACGACGAACTGTAGGAAAAAGCATATAATATAAAACAAAGTAAAAAAAAAATTAACAGACAAAATTGTAGTTTGAAATATCGTAATTTCCGCTGTGAAACTAAGACTTGCCGCCGCATTTTTAATAGACACACACGTACTCACACTTTTGCATGTAGATAATATTTAGTCAGGCATGTGTGTGTGTTTGTGACTGTAACTTACGTATGTATGCATACGAACATTTAAGTATGTATGTAGATGTCTGTTCAGTTTTACTTTTGGTGGCATTCGCAACTGAGCCGCATTAAACGAAAGCAGCGCGCGCCTCTCTTGCTCCATGGCAGCGTGGCCGTTATTCATATATATGTACATATATTTCTATATATAAATATGTATATACATACATGCAAACGTGTGCGAAGCTTATGAGCATACATACATACATAAATTAGTTGGTATGTGTTGACTCGTTTCATACGCGTAACAGTTTCCTAACCCACCTCAACAATTTTATCGATTATTTTAGGTAGTAAACAAAATGTTGCCAGTCTTCTTGGGCATATACAGACACACATATGTACATATGTATGTATGTATGTTTGCATTTAAGTCATGTCTATGCTAGTGTCAGAAGGTTGGGCAGTGGGTTAGCTGCTGCAGAAGCCATCAAGAAAACAGACTATATATGTATGTATACATATGTATATAAGTTATATGAAATACGTTTGGTTATATTCCATAACTTTTTGGCACTTTTCAGTGAAAACTACGACCACACTTTTATAAAGTCTGATAATGGTTCTTTATGAGTGGGCGTGGAGGAAGTTATCAGCGCACAGAAGTCATACTTTGTCGAGCTTATTCTATTTAACATATCTGAAAAAATATATCTAAAGATCGACTTTAGACTTGTGAAGAATTTCTGTTGATTCAGGAAGAAGAAATCAGATCAAGAGCAATAAATGAGATCTATTATCTATTATCGTTGTATTAATAACTACTTAAACCACCATATTTTGTCGATTCTTAAATGAAAGAGGATAAACTCGTTGAGCAAACAATAAAAGAAGTCTTATTTTTTTATAAAGTAGCTCAAAAAAAACCATTAAATATAGTTTCAAAATAGTGTGAACGTTTCCGTTGCCTTAAGAATTGCTCTGTATCAAATGTCGTGTACATATCTTGTCAAATAAAAAGGTTTTTCATACAAGACCTTGCTTTTAATCAGTTATTTTGTATGACAGCTATATGCTATAGTAGGCCGATATGAACAATTTTTGCAGAAGTTGTACCGTTGCCTTAGACAATAATCTACACCAAGTTTTATAAAGATATCACAACGAATAAAAAAGTTTTTCGCACCAAGACTTGATTTTGTTCGGTCAGTTTATATGGCAGCTACACGCTATGGTGGTAAAATCTGAAAAATTTGTCCAATGAAAGTAGCGTTGCCTTAGGAAATGATCCATGTCAAATTTCGTTAACATATCTCTTCAAACAAACAAATTTTCCGTAGAAGGACTTGACTTGGATCGTAGGATTTGTATGACAGCTACATGCTATGTATAGTAGTCCATTCTAAACCATTTCTTCGGAGTTTATATCGTTGTTTTAGATAATAATGCATGCCGAATTTCGTTAGCATATCTCTTCAAACAAAAAGTTTTCCCTACAAGAACTTGATCCGATCGATCATTTCAGATAACATCAATATGCTATACTGGTCCGTTATCGGTAGCAATGAGCAGCTTCAGGAGGAGAGGATATGTGCGAAATTTCAGATCGATATCTCATATCATATGCCATATGCATGCACTCATTTTATAGGGTCTTCGGCGTCTCCTTCTGGGCGTTAAAAGCTTCGTTTTAAACTTAATATACTCTGTTCAGGGATTAAAAATTGCGCTATCCTAATCCATATACATATACATATGTATGTAATCTCGTGTGATTATTGCCATCGGCATTTTCCTTCCGAAGTTTAAATTGAGAGATATGCTCTCGGTCACGTGTGTGTATTCCATTCTGGCCAAAACGAAGGCAGTAAAAGTTTGTGTCCCACTTGCCAGGGCATATTATAGGCAGAAAACTGCGTTCGTTGTGTGTGTAAACACATATATGTTTGTATGTATGTATGTGTATATACAAAACAAAGTTACGCTGAAATTGAAAGGAAATGCGCACACGGAAAGTATCAACTAATGCACGAATGACCCACACACACACATACACAACCTATATACGTAGTATTTACCATAATCTGCAGAATATGTAAAACGTCACTAACAACACAAAGTTATACAGACGCAACAACAAATAGCACATTTCAGTTTACGACGCCACCGACGTCGGCAGCGACAGCGCTGCTATAAATGGTGGACTTGATCCATATAACAAATCAAAAAGCGGGCTAAGAAGACAACCAGCCAACAGACTCTCTGAAAGCCTGCCAGCCAGTCGGCCCATCAGTCTGCGGCCCAGCGATTGCGCATACAAGTGGCTCTATATATGTGTGTGTGTGTGCTTATGAAGTTCGCGAAAGAATAAGAGAAAAACAAAAGCAAATGGCAGCAGACTTTGCAGGGTAATCGTTTGGTGTGTGTTTGTGCGCCCACAAAGTGAGAAAGTGAAAAAGGCCTACAAGCAGTCAACAACAAACACTTTACAAGCGCAACAATAGCAATTGCAACAACGACAAACACACTTTTTTGCACACACATACATACATACATGCACTATATAAATGAGTTTATGTGCCAGCTGGTAGTTTGTCGATTGGTACTTTGGGTTAGAGTGGGCTCGCTGCCTTCCTGACGCGACTTCGGCATTTTGTTGTAGTCACTGTCTGTGCCGCACTGCCGGTGCTCACAATGCGGCGATGGTTGGTGAAAAGTACTGAGTAGTATTTTCACTAGAGTATAGCAAAGTCGGCTAGTCAGACAGAAAGCTCGCTGCCAACTTAGAAGCCGAGCCGACTAATGTTCAAACATAACAAAAATTTTCTTGAGGTAGGTTGGGAGTTTTATATACACTTTTACTTCTGTGATATGATGTGTGTTTTTATATATGTATGTATGTATGTATTTATTTGTTGTTTGATATAGTTATTTGATAGTGGGAAATAGTGTGCTTGTAGACTAAATAGTTGACAGTTCAGTGTTATTCTTTACTTCTCAGTATAGTTAGTCATCGGGTTCGGCAATAATTTTGTGACGGCGACCGACTTTGTTACTAGCTAAGTCAAATTGGTAAATATCTTAGAGTCTTACCACTTTCATGTCACTATACATACATATATGACCAAAAGCGTTGTTTAATAAATCATGACTTCTCACTAAATTACTTCTGAAATTAAATTTCCCTTAGCGAAATCTTATGACTTTGTTTCTAAACATTAGAAAATCGGTTGTAATTAGTTAATATTATTTATACTTTTATATAATTTTTATATACAATTAATTATTATATACATATACATACATATATGTATATACATATGCATATATTATATAAAATTTTTTTAAAATACATAAATCTCGCCTGTTTGGTAAATTTTGTATAAAACCCCTTTTTGTTTACCAGGTTCTGCATTTATGGCGCATTTAAGCGATGTTATCAAATATTCAAATGTATTAAAACTTGTTTGCAATTAGGAAGTATGTACATATGTACATACACATGTACAAATGGCTTTGAGAATTTTTTAATTCAAAATTTTTGAATTTGAATTAGATTTTTTCATGAAAAAATTAAAAATTATTTTTTCAAAATTAAAATAATTATTTTTTCAAAATTAAAATAATTATTTTTGAATTTTTATAAAATTTTTGGAAACATTAATTTATTTGAATTTTCGTTCCTGCTTTTAATCAGCTTTTAATAAAAATTTACAAAATAATTCTAAAATTTTTTAATAATTGAAAAAATAATTTTTACTCGAATTTTCGTACCTACTTTTAATCTGAAACATAAAAAAAATAGTTTTTTCAAACATTTTTTAAAAGTTTAAAAAATAATTTTTACTAGAATTTTCGTTCCTGCTTTTATTCCGAAAAATAATAAATACAATTATCAAATTAAAAAGCGTTTTCTAAATTTTTAATTTAGATTTTGATATTAAAAATTAAATTTTCAAATTAAAAAACTAAATTTTCAAATTTAAAAATTAAGTTTTCAACTTTTAATTTAAGAAATTGGGATTAAAAATTAAATTTTCAATTTCTAATTCTAAAAATTCTAAATTTCTAAAAAAAACAATTTTCAAAGTAAAAAACCTAAATTTTCAAATTTAAAAATTAAGTTTTCAACTTTTAATTTAAGAAATTGGGATTAAAAATTAAATTTTCAGTTTCTAATTCTAAAAATTCTAAATTTCTAAAAAAATCTAATTTTTAATCTCAAACATTTTATAAACGTTTATAAATTGAGGAAATTTTTTTTAATCTACTAAATTCTGGTATACAAAGGAATAAAAAAGAAAGATATATAAGTTAGAAAAAAAGAGCTAAACTATGCTGATATTTTATTAAAATTAAGCATTATTTTTCAAAAGATGGTCCAAGTACGCAATTTATTTAAAATTTATTTTTTTTATTCTTATTCAATCCGGTATTTGGGATAAACATTTAATTTTTTTTTTGTAATAGAATAAAATGAGATTAAACTTTTTTTTTGACAAATTAAAATTAAAAGTAGGATTAGACAATATTTGTCAACAAGTTAAAAAATTGTTTTCGTTCCTAGTTTTTTCATTCGGATTAAACATTATTGTTTCACAAGTTCAAAATTTGTTTTCGGTACTAATATTTTCATTTCGGAATTTGGCATAATTTTTTGTCTATATTTATTAATCTGTTATTTGGAAAAAACTTATTTTGATAAGATTTAATACATTAACATTTTCGGGGTTGCAAAATAAAAAAAAATTAATTTAGCATTTCAAGTATTTTGTATAAGATATTAGAGTGGGTCAGAAAAAATTTAATATTTTTATTTCACTTGGTACTCAGAAAAATAGGTTCTTAGACGCCTTTTAATTCTAACGGGAAAGTGCTCCACCTCACAGTTGTAAATTTTTTTCTCGCCTCCAACTACTTGAAAAAATATCTTGTTTCATAGATTTTGAAAGAAATTGAATGCTCTACTAAAAATCTCTTATGATTTTTTCGTAAAACGAATCGTTTAAAAGATATTAACAAAAAAGTGGAAAATATTCCTGGAAGAAACTCTTTTTGCCCCACCTTAATATGCGAGGTGCTTTCCAAAGTAAACAGGACTTTAAAAAATAAAACAGAACAAATGGTTTTTTTGGCAAAATCAATTTATTTTATTCAAAATAGTCTCATTTCGCTACAATACATCTTTTTGCGCGGTCCAAAAGCATGTCGAGCGAGTGTTTTATTTAGCTTGTTGGCCGGTATAGCCACCAGTATGCCGGTGCAAGCCTTTTGAATGGCCTCTACGTCTGCATAACTCCTTCCTTTCATGGGCAAATGCATTTTCCCGAAAAGGAAGAAGTCGCACGGTGCCATATCAGGTGAATACGGAGAGTGGTTAATGGATAAAATGTGATTTTTGGTCAACTAAACCTCTTTAATGATATCCTTCGAATGTTGGATCCGAGCAATTTTTGGTCGTCAGTCAATTTGTGCGGAACAAACCGTGCACACACCTTTCGTAAGCCCAAATGTTCGGTCAAAATGCGATAAATCGATGTTTTGGAGATGTTCAATTCCATTTCCATGAATTTCAATGATGATTTCGGCTGATTTTTGATGAATTCATGTACAGTTTCGATGGAATTTCCGTTGATCACGGATTTTGATTGGCCCACAGGTTGATCGTCTTTTATGTCCTCACAACCACTTTGAAAACGCTGAAACCACTCGTGAAACGTTTCGGTAAAAGTTTTACCAATTTTAAAACAAAATTTAATGTTGGCTCTTTGTTCGAAGCTCATTTTCGCACCGATAACACAAACATACTGACACTTAAACTCTATAATTTCCCTTCCAATCGATGAAATGTCATGAAATTCTCACTGGATAATCGATAAAGATTCTAACACACCAGTCGACATATAGATGGCGCCATCAGGGGGCGCTAGATTCAAAAAGTCCTGTTTATTTTAAAACACACCTTGTATGTTTATATGTACATATGTATATGTATGTATACATAAATACAATTTATGAAAATAATAAGGTAAACTGATTTTTTTCAACCATAAATTATAATATTTTTTTCGATATAAGTAGATAGATAATAAATGAGGTTTACACCGCGACCTAAGGTCTATAATACATATGTATGTATACATATATTCAATATAAGTAACTTGCTCTCTTTAAATTATTACTTCGAATTAGTTTATTTTAGCGCAAGAGCACAGCAGCAATTCTTTATTATAAAAATATATGTATGTATGTACATACCTATATACATACGTTTATGCATATATGGTGCATATGTTGCTTACCTGAAATAAACCCGGTTAACGAAGTAAGATTTTATCTCCTGTAACTGTTTCATCACCAAACACGACTTTTTGCGCAGGAATATTTGGCAAATCGCATTAACAAATATTGACAAAAACAATGCTAATCGCCATTAAAACCTGAAAAAAATTTTTTGCAACAATTTAATACATACATATGTACATACATGCAAGTAACAAATAATAACCGCTATTTGAGAAGTATTAAAAATATCACTTTGAGAATGATTAAATTTCAGTGAGACTTTCATTCCTTAAATGATGTTGCACACTCTAAGAGCAACTATACAAAAAAAATTAAAAAATTGTGTATGAACACATAAATAACATTTTTGTAGACAAAGAATCATTTAAAGAAGACATTTATCCGGAAGACACGAACAACTGTTTATACATATGCATATACCATATAATAATGCACACGGCTTGACTAATCCATCAAGTAGGCGTTGAGCAAAGAAAACGTATAAATGAGAGTGAAATTTCTCCAAATCTCCGTGAACGCCTCTCAGAGTTCTTCGAAAACACAACAGTATATGTATACCTACATGTATGTATGTATATATACAATTCAGAATATAATAAAACGTAATCAGCCGTGGTATCATCAAAAAGTGGCAATAACAACAATAATTAACAAAAAATTCCAAAAAAAGGAATGCAAAAAGAAACTCTCTGTCCACATGCCTGTACATACATATGTACATTTGTATGTATGTAGTTATATTATCCGAAAGACCTTGAACTTGAGACTAAATTTCCAAAATACGCGCATTCACACTCGCGCTGGCAACCGAACGGAACAACAAAAGCAACGATTAAGCAACAGCAACATCAACCAAGCTGCGTTGGCTCCGCTGCCGCCGCCAACACCGACGACTTATCGAAGAATCCAACAAAAAATTCATTTTATTGACGATGGCGCTCTTTCGTCACACAAAGCCACCAACCATACCTAGCTACGTATGTACGTGTGTATGCGTAACGTATATGGGAGTACGTATGAAGACAATTGGAAGCCAGTGCTCACATACACAATGTTATATGGCAAGTCAGTGGCTCTTCAAAGAACAGGAACTGTATTTCAGCCAGAGCAAATATGACGGCAGTTTTACGCCAAAGCCGAACTCCCACCAAACAAACAACAAATACATTCACACGCACAGATATGAATATGGCCGAAATTGTCTGTCTATCTGTTTGGTTCAACAGCTAATTGATGGAATAGCTGGCAGAATACAAACAATGCAGCAGTTTCTCTTCCCACCACCCTGGGGACCATTAAACACAAGCACGTATGTATGTATGTACATACATATGTGAATATACAAGCCTACGTGCGCCCACATACATGACTTCTGAATTTGCTGCTGTTCCTGTTTGTTGTGTTCCCTTTCGTTCCTTGTTTGTGCGAAGAAATTTTAATATTTTTCCATATGTATGTACATACATAGGTGTGTATGTTGGTATATACATGTATGTATATATTTTGCTGCTTTGAACACAGAACTCGTGTATATTATGAGTGAATTATTTTTAGTTAAGTACCAATAAGAGGGAATAACAATTTTTGAGGCGCACAAATTTATTAAACACTGCATACTTAGGTTAATACATGCGACATATGTACATATGTATGTATGTAGATGTACACACTGCACGTACATCTTATTGCCTAACATCTGTCTATGAACTTACATACATATATGTATGTAAGTATGTACATATACGAAGGTAGAAAGTATTCTGAAACACATAAGGGAATGCAAATAATGAACCAACCTAGTGCCAAATAATTGGATACGGACATAATGCGGAAATAGAACTACAAACGAACATTATATACACCCGCGATTTTGTGAAAAATATAAATAGAACTAAATATAATGACTGTTCAACTTTGCAATGATGAATGAGACGGACATATGGAACGACTTGGCGCATTTTGCGTCGAGATCTTAAATTGAAAGCGTAGAAAATACAGTTTATGGAAGAACTGATGCCGCACGACCTTCTCAAGCGACATCGCTTTGCTCTATGGGCCTTGGAAAAGTTCTAAGAAGATCCTACGTTTTCGAGACAAATTTTGTTCAGCGATGAGACCAGTTTCTGGCGCAATGGGTATGTGAACAAGCAAAATTGTTGCATTTAAGACGAAAAGCATCCTAAAGAGAGAGAGAGAGGTGCCATTTCATTCATAAAAAACAACGGTTTGGTATGGTTTGTGGTTCGGTGAAATTTATCGCTCCATATTTCTTCAAAAATGATGACGGTGAGAACGTAACCTTCAATGCCGACCGTTATCGCGCTATAATAACCGACTATTTGATACCTGAAATTGAAACTCCTGATCTCGGCAACATTTAGTTTCAACAAGACGACACACATCGCATTAATCATTAATCATTGGATTTATTGAAAGAACACTTCGGTGACAAGGCGTTTTGGACCAGTCGATTCGCCACTAAGATCGCGTGATATCACACCGTTAGACTTTTTCCTTTGGAGATATGCAGAGTTTAAAGTCTAGTTGAAAATCAAACTCATGCAAGAGTTAAAGCCGAACGAACATCAAGCGCGTCACACAATCGGTGAATTTGCTCAAAACGAGATGGCCGAAACCGATCCCGATTTTCACAAGAAAATTTTATTCAGCGCTGAAACTCACTTTTGGTTAAATGAGAATAATTATGTATAATACACAAGCCATTGTTGAGACGCTACATACTCCAAAAAGTCACTGTTTGTAGTGCCTAAGGGTATCATGGGGCCATATTTCTTCAATATATTACAGTCGATGGAGAACAGTATAGAGCCATGGTTAATGACTTTTTCGCGCCTGAATTGGAGAATGTTGATATGAAAGTGCTTTGGTTCCAACAAGACAGCGTTATATGTCATACAGCCAATGAAACGAACAATTTATTGAAGGAAACTTTTTGGAGTGACCTCCAAGATTGAGCGATTTAACACCGCGGAACTAGTTTTATGTGGTTAAATGAAGCCGCTTGTCACGGCAGATGCATAAGTCCAAGACGATTAACGCTTTTGAAGATAATATTCGGCGTGTTATTGCCGACAAACGGCCAAACTGCATTCTTTTCTCGGGTGCAAAACTGCAAAAGTCATGTGCAAAATGGTAGATCGGAAGGACAAGAAATTGCTATTGGCAGGCGTTAGAAGAGACTGTAGTAACCTGGTCGGAATAATAACTGGTCACTGCCTGGTGGCAACACGCGGTCGAGGAATGAGGCTGACTGATCGAGAAGACCGCAGGAAATGTCTAAAGCAAGGCACTATGGAAAGAATGGAGCATCTCTTATGCACTTGTTTCGTATTGGCAAGAATACGCTGTAAGCATCTGGGGTCCCCATGGTATGATACACTGGAGAAGGTATCGATAGTGAGGTCACAAAGTCAAACGCAGGCATCCTAAAGAATGACTATTCCTCATGGACCTAGTAACTGAATTCCATTTGGTATCCCAAAGCACCACAACTGGTCTATGCGTGGCTCATTGGTCTACCAGACTAACCTAACCTAAACACTAATTTCCAGATTTTGAGTTGGTTCATTTCACTTGAGTTGAACAGAATTATAAAGAGTCTCTGCGCTGCGACTTGATGAGCAATCTATTAGCCCGTTTCAGTTAAGTGGCTGTCGATTTGGGAATCAGTTAACACATCCAAAATGAGCAGTTATATGTTCAGAGCACGAGTTGTGATTCATATATGGATATAAGTGACGAGCTTAAACTAAAATTCTAAAAAGAAAAAGCTAATATGTACATATATATGGCTAATCGGCGGATGGCTGATAATTTCTATAACACGGAAATATACGATTAATATTTTATTTCCTTTTGAACCCACCAGGCGTTCGTAATGCAGACATATTCGACTACTACGGAGAAACAGTATGACGGAACATGCATACGACCCTGCGTATACTTAAGTATTTAACATTAACTTGTATTTACTTGTAAATAAACCAGTCAGTCGGTTGCGCACGTGTAATTGCTTCAAGTGAAACAAAAATGTTTATATGTATGTACCATACACATGTAAAATATTGCAAATACTTATTCAGGTTTTACAGTTTTCTTTTTGCGTTCCTCTACCTTCCGCCGCTGTGGTTGTTGTAAGTTTCGGCGTTGATTTTTTGCTTTTACCGTTGCTGGTTTTTTATTCATTGACCTACTATCCAAAATGTGATGTAACCGAATCAAGCGCGTTGAGCACAACAAAATTTAAGACCCAAGTTAGGGGTAACGGCAACTCATGCCGCGAAAATAAACGCCCGCAAAATATACAATACAGAAAAAAAAACAAAGTCTGCAAAAACAACACTTGCAATACCAACCAACAGCAATAATAAACAAAATAACAAAACAAAGACACTCCATTAACATCAGATAAGGAAGCCACGAAACAGGTAGGAGAGTTCGGCTTGTAGTAGCCGAAATGGGCCATATTGGCAATAATAGACAGAGCGTGGCTTAAACAGTTAGATACACGAAAAAGTGGGTGTGCCACCGCAACGCTGAGAATTTTTGCGCTCCTCAATAGCAATTTGGCGAAAACATTTAAAGGTCACAGTACAAGCCAAGTGGGTTATAGTGCCACTATTGGCGTACTGCTAGCAGGCTACGTACTTGTATGAGCAATAAGCATTTCCGCAACAAGTAAACGCTCCGTT
Source organism: Bactrocera neohumeralis (assembly GCF_024586455.1). NCBI lineage: Eukaryota > Metazoa > Arthropoda > Insecta > Diptera > Tephritidae > Bactrocera > Bactrocera neohumeralis. Next base: position 34,885,576 of record NC_065923.1, read on the forward strand.
TACTATTTACTTTGTATGTAAATATGTGTGTATGGCATGCTCCATGAGCTGTCGTCATTTTGTCTCGTGTATTACGATTATTTGCTTCAACAATGTGTACGCGCACGTATACCTCGAAATTTTGAAACACTCATTTCGCTTGCTTCATTTCATTTATTACTTGTTGTCTGTGTTGAAGGGCTCATCCGGCCACAGGCACTAAACAGCTATGACAATCAAACGTCTTAACGAACGTCATCAAACATCGAGAATGTCGCAGACTAACGGCATTTTGACATATGTACATAGTTTAATTAAAAATTTTGAGCGACAAATTTCGACATATTCCAAGAGGCTAGTTCTTTGTAATACAATTTGATTCCTGACTATACGTATTAGGCCAACTTTTGAAAATGGAAAAAGTGAAAAAATTTATATTTGGTTGAAATTGGAGAAAGAAATTTAAATTAAAATAACAAAAATGAAAGTTAAACTAGTTTACGGTCGATCTGAGATCGGGACGATGAAGGGGGAAGGAATTGCTTAAATTTTTCAGGATGAAAATTTATTATAAAATTTAGATTTATATCGTTTTCCCGCAAACTACGAGTTGAAGGTAATGAAAAGACCTACAACTCTTGTCTGAACACCTTTTTCACATAACCTCAAAATTTATGTGAAAAATTCAAATAAACAAGTTTCTGGGTTTTATATTTTGAACTTGTACAAAGATTTTTTATTTCACGAAATTTGGTGTAAACTTAGCTTCTAAAGTCCCAAAGGCAACGTACTTGTTTTATTTAAATAATAATGGTAGTCGAAAAAGTCTTTTCGTATTTTATCAATGTGCTACCAATCACATTGTGTCATACTATATACATATGTAGTGTTGGAAAGGTGAGATTTTAAGCTTAATTTAAAAATTAATTTCGGAGACGTTGAAAAATTTAACAGCTGTTCAAAAATGAGTGAAAATAATGAAGAAAATCGCTATATGTGACCTGGTCTACGAAAAGGGAGCTAAAGTGCAAAAACTAGTTTTCTGGGAAAAGCTGTTAAAAATAATCGTCAGTTTCTCGTTATCTCATTAATTGTTCTCCTTTTTTTTAACACCTAAGCCCCCTTTCTGTAGACCAGGTCACATATTTTGAAATTTTTGTATAAAAAAGGAAAGAATGCAACCAATGAAATTTGTAGAGTTTACGGAGACGATGCTGTATCAGCTCGTGTAGCACAACAATGGTTCGCTCCCGTCTGAAAATTTCAAAGTTTCGATTTACACTGATGAAAGTTTTACACAGATGGAATAATGTCTCTAACAGAAAAATGGCAAAAAGTGATTGACCAAAATGGTACATATTTGTTTATTGATTTATTAGTATAAATATAAAAACAATAAGTTGAAGTTTGATTTGTAATACGAAAAGACTTTTTTGACTACCCAATATTATTTTCATTTTAATTAATATATAAACAATCAATATGGATGAAACATGGTTCAGGTAAATGATGAATAGAATTTCATTCGAATATCTCAAAAACTGACGAAGATATATTTTTGATCCTTAAAAGCTAAATTACGAATTAATAATCGCTGTTTCATAAACCCTTATTTATTATTATTATAATTTTAGGCAAAGTTTTTTTTTTTTGTTTTTTTTTTTTTTTTGTTTTTGTTTTTTATAGTAGGAGGAAGCATTGAAAGCTGGAGTGGAGACTTTAACTCGCTAAACTAAACCTACCCGCATCTCATGTCTCTTCCACGGAACCATTGGACAAAGTATTACTTTATGGAAGAGAAGAGGACATTTAAGTCTCCTCTATTGTACGGACTGACTGACGCCTAATCTGTTGTAAATGTCTCAATCTTGTCATAATTAGAGCTGCTGACAGCTTTCCATTACATCCAGCTTTTCCCGAGGATATATGTTCAGAGTCAAAGTTGTTCAGAATGATTTGTAGAATATTGCCCGCATATCCGATTTTCCGTTTTTTTTTATCTCTCTGCAAATCAACCCGCCATAATAATGTAATACATTTCTATTTAAGGACTTAATTTGTATTGATAAGAAGGTGCGTTTTCTGGTAGAAAGAAAAGCGACATTTTCATTTCTTTGACCTTTTAGTCGTTTCACTTTAGAGAAGTTGCCAACTATTGGCCGTGACGCCTTTTACCGTATTCACAACCGCAGGCGCTATCGAATGTGTATTGTTATTGTTACTGCAATCAAGCATTGCCTACAAATTTCTGTACATAAATACATGCTTACATATGTATGTACATAACGTTTGCAAAACATACGAATCCACCCGCACCGCCAAAACGTAAAGAGCAATGGTATACGGCTTTATGGCAGTTTATAGCTCAAGTGAGGCGGCAACAAACACTCACAGCCAAATGCATGGCGCGCTCTTGCGTGTTTGTTAGTCAAGAGAAGTCAAAGAATGGCTACACAGCAACTATGAAGCAACCCAGCGCAACTTACATATACCGAACACACACACATACACACTAAAAACAAGCGTTGGTATAAAGCGGACAACAACAATAGCTACAATAGTAGCAATAAAAGCTAGTGTATGTAAACGCACAGCGGCGGCGGCAGCGTAGCGATTGCAAAAAGCAAAATAACAACATGCAATAATGCAGCCAACAAAGCATAAATTGTGAACGACGACTACTATGCCGACAAGCCTTGACCTGATTTCTCTTCCTCTCTCGCGGCCACACGTTCGTCGTATGCACATTGCTGGGCATTTACATGCATGCATGTGTGTATGTGTGTGTACATGTGAATAAGTACATTTGTGTAAGTCGATGTAAGTATATGGATTATATGCAGAAGTGTGTGCTGCACTCGGGCATATTTTCATATTAACTATTTGATGTACATATACACATACATATGTATGTATGTATGTACATGCATAAATATGAAAATAAAAATATACATATATAAGAATATATTACATTGCTTCCACGCACTTGTCGGCTAGTGTTGGTGCGCTGCGTCTCTCAATTGCAATAGGTTGGTGGGTGTATGTGCGCGACTGCAGTGCAGCGAAATTGCATATGTATGTATGTATGTATATACATATATAAGCGCGATGCATCGCAGTCATTCAAATAAGTGACACAGGCACTTCGGTAGGCACACGCTCTCGCCATAGGCGCAGCACTCAAAGCTGCTGATCGCTGTTGCAGCGAATATTCACTATTTAACCAGTTGCATGAATGTAAACGCCGCCGCCTCGGCTGGCAGTGCTGCCACACAAGTTTATTGCAGTTGAAGGAAGAGCTGCCTGCCTACACTCAACCATTTCCTCCGTGCGAAGTTCGCTTGCACTTTCATGAATTCGCTCTAAACCGAGCGTTGCAACAGTGGAGTAATTAGAACTTTTATATAAAAAAATAACAGCTTCGTGACTTAGAGGCACATATTGGAAACTATTTAGATGTGTAAAGTGCCATGATATATGCATCTTCTAGAGGGAGCTCGAAGTCATTAAGAAACTTGAGCGGCTCTCAATGGCACCTCCGGTGCTCTACAGTAGCATTGCTGCGAAGTGCGCTCTAAGGCTTTGGGAAGCTGGGTTAATGAAGTTATCCGAAGAAGGAAAAGCCGAATTCTCCTCCTTCAACTGCATTCCTGAAAACTTGTATCACTGCGTCTCAGGCGGCCTTTTCTATGTTCACATACTGACAAGAGATACGTGCATGGAAAGGTATCGTTGGAGTTAGCTTCTTCACGTATGGGTCGAAACTAGGAGGCAAGGTTGAAGGGGGCGTTATCTTTAAGGAGCTCTCCGTAAATATTAGTTTGAGGAAGCTATAAAGGTGGAAGTAGACGTACTGCTATGAAATGCGCAGGCTCTTTCAGGAAGTAAAGTTGTAAAGGAGTATTTGTCATCACTAGAAATAGCATAAATCTACTACACGTTCAGTCTTGTTTTTGTGCCCGATCACAGCGGAATTGCTTGTAACTGCAAAGCCGATAAGCCGATAAAGAGGGCATTTTGACCCCGATCACATCAAAATGAGATCGAGTTGGATTTCGCAGCTTGCGTTCTAGCACTGGACCAATGGAACTCGTGTAGGATTAGCAAGCCCTGGTCAACGACCCGCTACTGTGCGACTGCAACATGCTTTTGGCCTAGAGTAGAACGTCGGAGATCTACTGAACTACTTGCACTTCTCAAAGCTTATCTTGTCGCCATGTTATCGTTTCTAGCTGGATATTGTTCAATTCATTCATGCGTGAAAGCTAAAAATTTTATCGGCCGATAGTTTGTTTTCTTTTAGTCCTTAAGTCACAAGAGCCCGACAATTTTGAGTCAGAAAATTCTCTGCATTTTCTTTTATATCGCATCATCTAATTCTTGATGTCAATATTCATTTAAAACGATGGTTATTGCAATTTCATCTTTACTTGTCATTCTCTAACCTATAAAAACCGGTTTGGCCGACAGAAAGAGTCCTCGTGTGAACAAAGTCTATGTTTATTCGAAAGAGTAGCTATATTCTCAAACCATTATTGAGCTATTTTCCGTCTTCCATTCGTACACTTGCTAATCAAATTTAGGCTCGTGCTTTGCATCATTGTACCACTGTGCATCGCTTGCGGCGCTACGTTTCGTTTGAGTCCAACGTACATATGTATATGCGCCTATTTGAGCGTGTTTGCACCGCAGCGAAGTGCAGTGGCAGCGTTAGTGAGTCGAGCATTTAAGTGTTCAAGCGTCCAACTAATACCAAATCACAGCATCTGGCAATAGAAAATAGTGAAAATACACTTTTACTTTCATTTTCTTCGCTGCACTTCAATGCACCGACGCTTTGGTGGAGATGATAATTGCTGGCAGTCATTGCTTTGCCGCTGGTGCAATGGTATTTGCTGTGAGGTTTTTGTATTTGCTTTTTTTCTCTTTTTGTTTTTTGTGACACTACTGGGGAAAGCAAAGTGGCGAGCGACGACCACGCTCACGAAACCCGTTTCACAGCCGTGATAAATTGCATGCAATACCGCACACCGCACCCCGCCGTCACTTTTGCTTGTGCATTTTCTCATTTTCTATTATTTTTTTCTGCCTTTTGCTGCGATTTCGATTTCATTTTCATTTCGCTGTTCGCAGTTCGCTTTTGCTTTCTTCGTCGCTTGCATATTTACAATTAATTTAAAAAGTGGTGTCCGCGTCATGCCACTATGCTGTGTACAAATATGCTTGGGTGTCGTTGTTGTTGGCGTGTGCAGTTTTGTTTTTTGTTGTTGGTTTGTACTGACTTGGGAAAAATAAATATTTTCATTATTACTAATTTAGTCCCAGTTGACAGTTGTTTGGCTAGTTGCTGAGCTGTTGGCTGGCTGCTAGCAAACCGGGTCAATGTCACTGTGGACTCGTTGGTCGCAGCGAAGGCGCGCACATTGTTTTTGTTTGCTGTTTGCTGTTCGCTTCGACGCGCCTCTTAGCTTGGCCGAGCGTACATACATAGTTTTGAAATGTTCATTGTGAACGTTGGCGATGGCGATGACGAGGCTTAGCAGTTTCTTGACCGGACACTAGCTAGTTGGGCCAACTTTAACTGCACTTTGATATAAATTATGAACGGAAACGGAAATGGGTTTCATATTGGGCAAAGTTTGCTACATACACAAACAATATGCAGCCAAATTGTTTAGTGTTGCAAATGTTGCTACCTTTGTCACCTTGTCACATGCAAGATATAGCAAAACCAATATACATATGTATGTATGTATGTATGTACAGGCATTAGGGTGTCCGTTATTTATCAGGTTGTTTTTTTTATTATTATACTAAGTTTGTAGCGAAGTTTATAGCTCTACGTAGGAAATATAGGAGTATATATTTATAAATGATCATGAGTGGCGTCGATTTAGACATGTCCGTCCGTCCATCTGTCTGTACATACATATGTAAGCCCACAGTTTTTGTAATAGCTATCTGAAATTTCGCAAACGTTCTTTCCTCCCCAAAAGTTACTTATTTGTCGAAACGGCTAATATCGGACCACTATAGCATATCTCCTTCTTCTTTACTGGCGTAGACACCGCTAACGCGATTATAGCCGAGTTAACAACATTATAGCATATAGCTGCTATATAAACAGAACAGTCTAAATCAAAGTCTTGTATGGAAGACTTTTTATTTGACAAGAAAGATTCGGAAATTTGGCTCAAATTTTTTGTCCAAAGTAGCGGTAAAAATTTCGACGAAATTGTTGTGATCGAACCACTATAGCATAAAGCTGTCATAAAAACTGAACGAATGTAATCAAGTTCTTGTATGGACAACTTTGACGAGATATTTTTAAGAATTCTCACATGGGCTAATATCCAAGAAAACGGAAAAAAAGGATCAAACGGAAATAAGCATAAATAAGCTCTTTTCATATTTCTAATCAAAATTCAACTTATTGTTTTTATATTTATACTAATAAATAAACAAATATATATCATATTGCTCGGTCACTTTTTGGCATTTTTCCGCTAGAGACATTTTTCCATCAGCGTAAATCGAAATTTCGTAATTTTCAGAACCGAAGTGAGCGAACCATTGTTGTGCTACACGAACTGATACAGCATCGTCTCCATAAACTTTACAAATTTCATTGGGCTTGCGTGGCATTCCTCCCTTTTTTATACAAGAAATTCAAAATATAGCGAATTTCTTCATTATTTTTACTCATTTTTGAACAGCTGTTTTCTGCTGCTCTCTTTCAACTTCCCCGAATTTAATTTTTTTTTTGGTTAAATGAAGCTCCTTACCTTTCCAACACTATATAGTATGATACAATGTGATTGATAGCACTGTAGATATACGACTGCAACGACATCTATTGACAAAATACGAAAAGACTTTTTCGACTACCCAATATTTAATATAAGTTTTTTGATTTTTGATCCTTTGCAAAAAAAAAAAATTAGCTCAAAAGCAAATAAACGATAACTTTAGAAAAAGTTTATTTTAATACAAAATTTTCCGCTCTAAAAACATGTGACATTTTTCATAAAAATATTCCTACAAAAGTTATAGGCAGTTAAAGTTATGTAAACCTTTTTTGTACAGCGGAAAATTCTGTACCAATTTGAAGAAAAATCAGCTTGAAATCAGCTTGGGAAATAACAAACGCCCTAACGAACATACGTACACGTAACGCTTATAAATGCTTGGAATTCTTGAGTTTCTATGGAACTGCTGATATAATCTTATTACATATTTCCGTGATGTGTAAACCTGCAATTTATATTTCCACCTAACTTCAGCAAATTCTCAAGGCGGGAAACTCCCGTGACCACAGCAGGTGGGCGCAGCCCAGTCGCTTGCCACCCAGTAACCTGCTGCCACCTATGAGCACACGCTTTTCCCAATCAAACCGGTTAGCTGAGAAACCGATTTGTCAACTAATTGCTTTTGCACACATATACATACATATATTTATAGGTTTTACTATAAAAGTAGTTGAGAATAAAATTTGATTATATGCATACACATACATACATTTATGTAAATGTTTCACACAGTTTCATTTATTATTTATTTATTGGGAAAATCGCTAGTAAAATTAGAATGTTTGTTACGCTTTGGCAATTTATTTTATAAATTATTCTTTCTTCTCTTCGCAGATACTGAAATTCCAGTTATAAAGCAATCAACAAGTCCAGGTCCTTTGTTGACACACCATCAACATCATCATCACCAGCAGCAACAACAGCAACTGCAACAGCAACAGCAACAGGCAACGCATCAGCAAGCACAGAGCAATACATACGCGGGATCTCCAAGTGTTATACACATAAAAGCCGAACAAAACGTTGTACTTTCTCCACCACACCTCCAGCAGACAGCCCAACAGCAACAGCTTGTTAATGGCCTGTCACAGCATGGCGGCCCACTCTCAGGGTCAGGTGCAAATAACCAGCTCCAACCACTAGCCATACCACACCGGCCATTGCTACACAATCTGCTGAGTGGTGGCTCGATACACAATTCACATCATAGAACGTATGGATCAGCTACAACCGGTAGGCAACACGCTCTTATACAGTTATTTATAATTTCGTAACAAACCAAATGTTTTTGCTAACTACTCTCATTGTTTGTATTGAAAACTTTAATTCTTGATAATAGAAGACCAAATAATATTGGATTTCAAATTAATTGTATTTCGAAGGTTCCTTTCCGCCAAGCCCTGCCGATAGTGGTGTCTCTGACGTGGACAGTTCTAGCTCTGGTGGTCAGCCGTGCAGTGATGAGATAAAAGCGCGGCTTGGCATACCGGCCCATTGTCACCCGCATGCGTCGCATATACCGTCAGGCACGTTTCTACATCCCAATCTCTATCAAAATTCAGCGTCCTTACGGAACATATGGAATCGAAGTGTTGGAAGTAAGTGTAAACAATTTAAAAAACTTTTATTCACACACAAAAAAGAACTCTTAAGCTGAACTTGAGGGTATTGAACATATTGAAGTTCGAAAAAATTAACAATTAAGTAGGTATTCTAGTCAAGAAGCACCAATTTCAGCAAATTTTTTGAGTCTCAGGAAAAATGAGTAATTAATATTTTTACTAACCAGTTTTTATTAGATTTTTATTAATATTAGAGAGATACTCAAAAAATTTAAAAAACAAAAAAAGTATACAAATTTCGAAATTAGCTGCGGGGGTCTCAAAAGATTGGCACGTGACCCTGCTCACGATTTCAGTCCTTATAGCAAATTAAAATAAAAAATTTTAATCTGTAATGATGTCGCAATGTTTGGTTCTACCGAAAAGTTGGACAATTTTGTTTTACGAAATGGAGGCTGCCTGAAAAAAAAAATCTTGTACCATTTTTTGACTGTTTCAAATTTAAAAAAAAATAGTGAAAATTTAAAGTTGCGGATATGGATAGTTTCAAACACAGACAAGTCTATACAGAAGACTCTCCAAAATGTCTCCAAATTTCAAGTAAATCTGTCGAATAGAACCTGAGTATTCATGGGTATCGTTTTGACAAAAGTAAAGACAGTTTCCATAAAAATGCGTTTAAAGTTTCGATTCCTGACCAACCAGTTTGGATCAGAAAAATACCTACATACATATACCACCGAAAATAATTTGAATTTTGACAAAATCTCTTGTAGACATATTCTGGAACAGTTTGAACTTTGAATAAAAAAGATCGATTTTTTTTATTGATGAAATTTTTGAATTAAAAAATTGATTTTTTATCGATGAAAAAAACGATTTTTTTCTAGACCAGAATACCCCTTAATGTTTTATATTTGATGACTGTTCTAAGTTGAAATGGTATTGTATGGGCTATGATAAATATTTCCACCTCACATCCACCAATTGAAATCGATTTTTATTCCAAAGCAAAGGTTCCATTCAACTCGGTAGGTGACTCACCCTAACCAAGAATAATACAATTCTCTTGTCGGTTAGCTTGGTCTCAAATTTTTGGTGATCAATTCTTACTAAGTTTTTCAAAACTTTCTGTTACGAGATCCATGAATACTGTAAGGATTAGATTAAATTAGATTAGATTAGATTAGATTAGATTAGATTAGATTAGATTAGATAGGATTAGATTAGATTAGATAGGTAGATGAGGAATGCACCGCAATCTTAGGTCTATTGTGCGCTCTCCTAAATTACATAGACTACAATATATCCCTTACTATAAGCTCCTCTGTTCCAATGTATAAAAAAATTCAATGACGCGATTGAGAATAGTTTACATTGTAGGTATTTTCTAGTAAACAATTGCAGAGCAATTTAACCACAAAGCTTAGGGTTGCTTAATGGTTCGTTTATCTGATCCAGTGAGCGCATGCGTAAATGCCAGAGCCGTCGTTAAGCAAGCAACTTTATGAATATATTGATATTTATTTTAAATTTTTCACAACTCGCATTCAAAATTTTAAAAATTTTAAAAATTGTGAGTGAGCGAATTTTCCATTTTCGCCCTGCAATGTAAGTAGCTTCCCAAACGCCTGCATAGTATTTAGCAAGGCACACACACCTAAGCAAACTCAAAAATTATGTTCACTCACCGCTCACTAATATGCACACATAAGCACGTACATACATACACATGTATATATCCCCCCTTTCGAATGTGGTGCCGCGCGTTAACCGCTATTCTCCAGTTATTGCAAAAACTCTCACTCTTAGCCTCGTCACACACAAAGGCACGTCGCTGCATACTACAGCAAATACTTGTGCATGTAGCCGAATGTGTGTATGTACTACATATATGTACATACATACATATATAGATATGCATGCATATTTCCACATTCGCTGTCGCGTTTGGCGCTTGCGTCGACGCTAACTGCGCTGGCTGGCATGCATTCCCACTGACGCGTCGACAACCCTCCTCCCAACCGTATTTCGTATAGCCGCGCAAAATCAAATGCATAAATATGTACGAGTACACATGTTCGTGTATATCGTTTGCGTCAGTTTGTATGTATGTATGTATGTTGCCATATGCGTACTGGCTATATATGCATTTCGCTAAACTCGTCATTTGTTGTTTATATTTTTGTATGTATGAATGAATTTGTGGTCATCGACACATTGCCTTTGCACGAAATCTGAAGGTCACAACTACAAACATTCAGCGCCGTAGCAAGACGAAGTGTTGCAAAGTGAGCGCCAAAACAATGAGTATGAGAGAAACGCGGTGTGAGCAAAAATGACGTTCAACAGTGGAGACTGAGTGCGCCAGACTAGCCCCCTAAAAATAAGATATCTCTTTGAATTCTACACATTCGCCAAAGTGTTCATACCTTACACACAGATACGAGTATTTGTGCTCGCATTCAGTTGTTTACAGGCACGCTTACAGTAGGTACGAGATGTTTGCGTTCAAGTGAGATAGCTGATAGAATGTGAGTGCGCTTCTAAGGTTCAGAAGGGCGGTTTTAAAAATTATATTAAGCAAAATAAATGAATGTAATAATTTTGTAATTTTGCTTAAAATATGTTTAAGTGTCCATAGTTTCTGAAATATTAAAATATAAGTTAGATTCGGTTGGTATGCTAATACACCACGCATAGACCACTTTTGGTTATTTGCGAATGACTATTGAATTTTTATTTTGTCTTAATTTATATATGTTTATATTGAGAATTCAAATTCGTTTGAGTATTATTTTTTAACTTTTTTCCTTGTTATATTTATAGAAGTATAAAATCGAGAAAGGTATATTCGTATATTTTTAGATTAGTCATCTTGGCTTTCCCTTTGAACAAACCAACCCAAATAATTTTGTATATATGCCTTAGTTTCGATTTGTTTATGCTTTTTTCCTGTTGGGGTGTAAGTTAATTCTGGAATATGCTTCCAAAAAAATATAATATAGATTAGAGCGGGTAAATTTCTTTTTTATAAAATATGGAAATATTCTAAAGTTCATTCTTAACAACTTTACCTAAGGGACTATGGGTCAAAAACGTCTTCGAGCCAGCGATTTTAAAAGTGAAGTTTAAAAAACCTGAATAATCGGTTTTATGGGAGATATGTGATATAGGTGTCCGATCTGACCGATTGCGACAAATAATCAATAGAATTTGAAAATGAAATAAAAATATAAATTAAAAATGCGCCAACTGAGGAACACATTTTTACGATCCCTAAAAAACTTCACCTTGTTAGGACCTCGAAGCATACGCACGTCTAAAACACTGAAGACGTATCTTCTATCTATCGCAACAAGATAGATCTGGATGGTGGCTTTCGATCCGGATACAGCTAGGTAGCTTAAGAATTTTCATATGCTGGAATCTGGTACTACAGACAACCATATTTCGGGCCTCCGAGGTGAATCAGCTTCAACTCATTTGGGGATGTTTCATCGTGGAGGCTGAATTTACCGACCGTTGTACCAAAGATACTTTCTTTGCCCACCCTGGCGTTAAAGTCGCCAAGTATGATTTTGACATCGTGTCGGGGGTAGCTCTCATAGGTGCGCTCATAAAAGACATATTTGGCCACATCGTCCTTCTTTTCCGTCCAGGCGTGGGCACAAATCAGCGATATGTTGAAGAACTCCGCTTTGATGCGAATTGTGGCTAGACGTTCATCCAACCGGTTGAATGCCGGGACTCGTTGACGGAGACTCTCTACCACCACGAATCTTCTTGGACGGCGGTGATGTCAGTCTTTACTCTTACAAAGACATCAACCAGCTGGGCAGCGAGACCTTCCCACTTAAGGGACGGGTGATTCCAGTCATCAAAAGGGGGGGTGGGATGTTTCGCCGTTTCACTTCAGCTCGCCTTCAAACGAATGTTTTTTGGCCTCCCATGGGATACTTGGTCTAAAACCGAAAGCCGTAAGCTGCTTGAACCATATGTAAAATAATCGTTTCTGGCCACTCCCAAGTGAATGGCTTTCAGAAAACTTTCCTCACTTGTGTGAACTTATACATATGACTCCATCCTCCTACATCCAAAATATTGCCAGAGTGAGAGATACTTAAAAAACCCTCGGCTGTATTCAAACTGAACCATTCCTTTAATGTAAAAAAATATATATCTGTGCTATCTACTTATATAAAAAAATTTTCTTTATTTTTTTTAGTGCCCGATGGTTATTACATGCCACTAGGGAGCAGCACTAGTCCATCCAATAATGCGTCGGTGAGTAGCAGCAGTGGCCCGAATAGCGGCGCAGTCGGCACTCTGAATAGTGCAAACTCAGCAGCGTACTCCACGTCACCCTACTTTACAACTCCCTCCCCGCCACGCGCTAATCCCGGTCTAACGCCACATCATTCCCTGCACGCACACCAACAACACCTACACCATCATCAGCATTCCACGCTAGCGAATAGCCCAGCGAGCGGGGCTGGCGGTGTGCTGCATCAATCGAGTGTGATTCAGCCAACAACGTCCAATGTCAACTATGATCTCTCGTACATGCTGGAGCTTGGTGGTTTTCCACAGCGCAAAGTGAAAAAACCACGAAAGCCCAAAATCGAAATGGGTGTAAAGCGACGCAGCCGCGAAGGCTCCACAACATATCTGTGGGAATTCCTGCTCAAGCTACTGCAGGACCGCGAATACTGTCCACGCTTTATTAAATGGACCAACCGTGAGAAGGGTGTATTTAAGCTGGTGGACTCAAAAGCGGTGTCGCGACTATGGGGCATGCATAAAAACAAACCGGATATGAATTACGAGACAATGGGACGTGCATTACGGTACTATTACCAGCGCGGCATACTGGCGAAAGTAGATGGCCAGCGGCTGGTGTATCAATTCGTGGACGTGCCAAAGGATATTGTGGAAATCGATTGCAATGGAGTGTAAAAGTATTGGATGTGCACGCATAAACATAAAATATGTAGAAAAACATTTTAAGCGCTGTGCATTCCATAAAGGTGAGTGTTGCCATATTCGCACCTATCTTTGTATGTATTAGGGTGGGTCAAAAACTACGAATATTTTCTTTTTGCTTGGTAGCCTGAAAAATGGCTTAGAAAACGCTACGTAAATCTCTTCTAGTATGAGCTCTTAATTGCAATGGGAAGGTCCTGCGATTTACAGTTTTCTATACTTCAAATACTTGAAAAAATATATCGTTTACTAAATTTAGTAGGGAACTGAATTGAGATTTGTACTTCCTACAAAAACTCGACTTTTCTGATTTATAATACTTTTTTTCATTTAGTTATAAAATAAGTTATAATTTCAGTTAAAATATTCATAAAAAAAGAAGAATTTGCCTTAAAATAATCAAACCACAACCGTTAATATATTTTAAACGGTAAAAATCGTAAGAGACCCTTTTGTAGCGCATTAAATTTCCTTCAAAATTTATGAATTTTTTAAGTAGTTGGAAGTGAGCTTTGAATTTTTTCCTATCTGATGATAAAAAAGAGAAAACTGTAAGGCGGAGATGGGATTGAAATGTGTTTTTTATCGTTCTTTTACTATTATTTTATTTTTATTGTTATAATTACGTATTTGGAATTAAATTTTTTTCCAGTATTTGGGATTAAAAAATTATTTTTGTAATGTTTTTATATTTTTATTTTGTTGGGTTTTTGTCACATATTTGGGATTAAATTAATTAAAAATAATTATTTTTTATTTATTTTTTTTAATCATGCATTTTTAATCAATTTTTTCCCAATATTTGGCACTAATTTTATTTTTTGCATTTTTATTACTTTTTTGTATTTTTTTTTGTGTTTTTTTTATTTATTTTCTTTTCTTGTTAAATTTTTTTATCCGGCATTTGGGATTAAAAATTAGTATTTGGGTTTTTGCATGTTAAATTTATTTGTTTGCCAGTTTTGATTATTATGTTTTTGTTTCTTTTTTATTTTGTTTTTTGTTTTTGTTTTGATTATTATGTTTTTGTTTCTTTTTATTTTTTTTGTTTTTGTTAATTATTTCTTAATTCGGAATTGCGAACTAAAAATTTTTATTTTTTTATATGTTTTTAATCACATATTTGAAATTAATTAATTTCCAGTATCTGGCAATATTTTTTTGCTTGGTTTTTTATTATATTGTTGTTTGTATCCCACATTTGGGTTTATTTTTCTTTTTTAGTTTTAATTCCATTTTTGGGGATTGAAAATAATTTTTTTGATTTTTTTTTTGATCACGTATTTGAAATAAACTTTTTTCTCAATATTTGGGATTATTATGGTATTTTTTTTGTATTTGTTTGTCTTTTTTAATTGTTTTTTTTTTTTTTGTTGTATTCCGTATTTGTTTTTAAATTTTAATTTTTTAATTTTCTTTTATTTTTTAATTTTTTCATTTTGTTTTTATTCACGTACTTGAAATATGTAAATTTAGTATTAATTTACTGTTTTTAGTTCATTTAGTTCCTTTTTTTTGCTTTTTTTAATTGTTTTTGTTTGTTTTTTAGTATCCTATATTTGGTTTTACATTTTTTTTCGTTTTATATCCATTTTTGGGAATAAAAAAATGTTATTGAAATGTTAAGGACCATCCCGTTAGAATAAAGAACTCATTCTAGATTCGAGAAATTTTCGTAGAGGTGTCTAAGGCCCATTTACAGAAAAAAAAATATTTGGTGTTTTTGACACACCCTAATGTATATATATACGAACCTGCGTTATAAAATTTTTGAATTTTTGCGCAAGTGCAAGATTTGCTTCGAAATTATTTGGAATTTTTGAATTTTTTGGAATCAATATACTCAGCTTGGTTTTTGGTATTTTCAGAACGCATCACATCACTTTCAAATGGATTTCAAGGAATGTACAAACAGTAGAAACCTGCTCGAAATCGCAGCCAAATTTCGGAAATGCAATTCTGCTTACACACACACACACACACACACAATCTATATAATATACGCGGCGTACAGCAGTTTTTAAGGAAAGCAAGGATGCATACTGTAAAGAATTTGTATTTATTAGATCTTTTTTTATGTTAATAGTAGTTATGGTGAATTATATTGTAATTGTGTGTAAGGCTCGCTAAAAATTAACTGTATATTTTAGATACACAATGATGATGCAAAAATTATTAAGAATTATTATATATATTTATGTTTAAGAACAGATATGTTGATTACAAAAATGTTGTAATATTTTCAAATTGTTATTAATGATTAGTGAAATTAAAGAATGATAAGGAGAATGATGAAAATGATCCAAGGATCAACTTTAAGTATAAATCTATATAAATATTATATATATAAATTGTATGTACATGTATGTCTAGCTAAAGCATATGAATACTATTAATTTGTTTTTGTTGCTTATTTTATAGTAAACTCGTAATGATTATGGACACACACATAAATATACTGTAATATTATTATGTAATATACATACATAAGTCATGAATGTTGAAAATTATTAACACTAGTTTTACTGTCCGTCAAATACTATGCCTACAAATGTTTTCTTGATTTTTACTGATTTTTTTGAGTTTGCTAAATTTTCTACATAGAGAACAGTAACAATAACAGCAACAACAACAACCACAAATGCATATTACTCTCAATATGCACGCTGCTTAGCTGGGAGTTGAGAATTTCTCTCAAACCAACACATTTGGTTGCACTGATTAAGTCGTTACTTGGGTTTCCTCGCGTTTCCTCGCGCAAGAAACGAACTATTTTCATATTTTTTTTATTTAAAAAACTAAATATTTTATTAAAACTTTTTGTTATTCCAAAGTTGCGAATTTTATAAAGTTTTTGAGAAATTTTCAAAGTAAAATAATTTTAAATTTTCAAAATAAAAGTCAGGCATTGTGACGCACACGGAAAAGTGGCCGCGTTGACCTCTGAACTTCTTACAGGAACATCAAAAGTAAAAAGAAAAATATTTATTTTACTTAAAACCATAAACTAGCCGGGTATTGCACGTAAGAAAATCAAAAAAGTGAAATTTGTATCTTTGACAGCCATTTAAAAGTTTCGGGATTTTTTTTAAGTTGTAATTGAAAAATTCTTCGTTCGAGACCTTGTAAATTATATTGCGAAGACCTTCAAAATTCGATTGAATAGTTCGCGAGAATTCTTGACAAACGACTTTGAAAAGACAGTTTGGAGAGAGAGCTTCAAGTGACTAAAAAGAACACAGCTTCGAGAGAGTTTTAAATGACTAAAGACAACACAGTTTCGAGAGATAGTTTTAAATGACTATATAGCTGACTTCAAGCGCGCAACTTTTCAAGGCAGTATCTCCAAAACTATTACTCGGATCAACTTGAGCATTTAGGACAAACTTTTATAGCATTCAATAAAACAATAAAAAACGATTTTTTTTGCAGCTATGAAACCCATGTAACCACTTAAGTACTACAATTTAGTATGGATTAGAAATGATTGCCAATTCGACTCGAAAAATACTGGATATTAGAGTACAAACATATCCAATTGGAATACAAAAAAAAACTTGCAACCAGTTGCTGCTCTAAATATATTCATATCACGTAAACCGAGATAGAGCGCATAACTTCATTTCCGCTTTTCATAGAATCGTTTCAAATGGCAGTAGTACAAATTAAATGAGTTATTGGACACGTGTGAACATAACTTTTTAGAAAGACAAGTTGTGTATAAACAAGTTGAAATTGAAATTGAAGTTGTAGTTGAGTTGAAGTTGAAGTTGTAGTTGAGTTGAAGTTAAAGTTGAGTTGAAGCTGAGTTAAACAAATATGTTAAACGTGTTATAGGGAGAAATTAGCGACATAACGGTGAATTGATGAAACGAGCAATAAGGATACAAAAAGTTTGACGAAAATGTGGTCAATAACTGAAAAAAAATTTGGCAAGATAAATGTGATAAATCGTGATATTGGAATTTTTAAACTAAATATTAAAGATATGGATGGAAGTTAGCTGAAATTTGAACTAAATATTAAAGATATGGATGGAAGGTAGCTGAAATTTGGAGACGTTTTGTGTGAAAAGTAGCATAGCTTAGAAAGCAACGCATACATATGTATATTGAGACGAGAGCAGAAAATGGATGAGAATAAGCAGATTTTGTATTACTGAAATTTACAACTTTTTTCGTGCTGTTGTTGTTGTTGTTATATGTGTATGACTCTTTTATTTGTGAAATATAATTCGATTTTTCTTTTTAATTTTTCTTAAAAAAATGAATGTATTTGCCTTTTTGTTGGACTCGAGTTTTTTATTTACCGTCAAATGTCACTGCCGCATGCAAAAATAGCAGTAATTGTAATTTTTGAAAAAAGGAAACAAAACAACAACCTAAAATAAATAATCTTCCAAACTATAAAAGGGACTAAGTCCTGTGGCCACTGCCCATATGTGCAATTTACACTTTTTTTATTAAAGTAAAAGAAAAAGAAAACTTAATAATGTTAGTATCATTTAAGTATTGTTTAAGTTGAAAATACAAAAAATCAAAAAGCTGCATACTACATATGTACACGAGCAATATACAAATTCGTTTTCGACTTTTTTACGAAAAATTTAAAGAATTCATGCAATTTTTTCTGGTTCTTCTTGTTTTGTTTTCAAAGGTTTACTTTTTCAAAAGTTTTTTTTCGAAAATTTATTTTTTTCGAAAGTTGATTTTTTTCGAAAATTTATTCTTATTTTACTTAAGTTTATGAGCACATGAATCAGTTGTAAGTCTACATATGTAGTTTTTTTATTGTGACAACTTTTTCTTATTTAAAAATAAAATTATTATTTCAATTTATTTGCGTTTTATTTATATTTGAGACACAGCACATTTGAGAACGCGCCGCCGACCAGCAACTTGCGCAAAGGACACTGAAATTTCAGCAAAGTTATAGAAAATGTGTACCACTAAACCCAAACATTCCTACGTATTATGAATAATAACACTAGTCAACAAAAAAAATTTTTTTTTGGCTTACTGTTTTCATGCTCAAATTATGATTCTAGACATTGAAAAATACTGGAAATTTTGATTTTAGCTCTTTTAGTGTGCATTTTAAAATTCGGCATTTAATATGAGAGAGTCCATACGAACAAACAAGAAATACGAGAAACTCTACAAATACAAACTTACTTTATTAAAAAAATACAAACCAAAAAAAAAGGAGATTTAAGAATTTTTTTAATAAAATTTTGTATTGTAAAAGTGGTGATATAATAAATTTAGCTATCTGTGCAGAATTTGAACGTTTGAATGCAGCGAGCTTGAAAAGTATGCGTTGAAACAGTTTCGACTGAAACAAATAATGTCGTTTAGCACCGATTTAAGAATTTTTTTGAATAAAAAATTTTGTATTAAAAATTTTATTGAAATTGAATTTTTTCAAACATAGTTTTGGATTTAAAAATTAGTTATTTAACTTTTAATCCCAGGTGTTTGGGGCTAAGAATTTAAAATAGCCGACGGCTCTGTGCGAGTAAACGCGAAAAAATTCCAAAACATTTTTTTTTTGAATTCTTAATTATATGCTTTGGACATTTTTTTTCCAATAAGGTGTTTGGCATAAAACAAATATTTTTTTGTTTAATAAAAAAGTTTAATTCGATTTTTTAACGAAATTTATTTAATTTTTTTATATTTTTTTTTATTTTTTTTTATCTTTTATCAGATAATTGGGATTGAAGTTTTTTTCCATTCCGGAATTTGTGATTAAAAACTTTTAAATTTTTTTATTATTACAAATTTTATAAAACAAAGTGCGAAACCATTTTAATTAATTTTTTTTTATATTTTTTTTTGTATTTTTTTTTTATTTTTTAATCAGATAATTGGGATTGAAGTTTTTTTCCATTCCGGAATTTGTGATTAAAAACTGTTTTTTTTAATTTTTTTTATTATTACAAATTTTTATAAAACAAAGTGCGCAACCATTTTAATTAATTTTATTTTATTTTTTTTATTAAAAAAATTTTTATTTTTTTTTTTATTTTTTAATTAGATAATTGGGATTGAAATTTTTTTCCATTCCGGATTTTGTGATTAAAAACTGTTTTTTTTTTTCCGGAATTTGTGATTAAAAACTATTTTTTTTAATTTTTTTTATTATTACAAATTTTTATAAAACAAAGTGCGCAACCATGAAAATATGTTAATTTCAAAACAGTGACTTTATTTTAATTCCTAATTATGTAATTTGGATTAATTGTTTTTTTCAATTCGGATTTTGGAATAAAAATTTATTGTTTCTTTAATTTTTTAATGTATAAAAAAAAGTTTCCCATTTTTTAATCCGGTATTTCGAAATTAAAAATTATTTATGTTTTTTAATCAAGTTTTTGTAATTAAATTTTTTCCAGCATTTGGTATTAAATTTTTATTTTTAATTTTAATTTTTTTTATATTTTTTTTATTATTATAAATACATATGTATGTATGTAGTTGAGATTAACTCTTCTTAAATCCGTTAATTAAATTTTTTTCAATTTTATTAAATTCTATTAATTTTTTTTTTTGATCACGTATTTGAAATAGTACATAATTTTTTTTAGGGTTTTTGGGATTAAAATTTTGTATTTTTTTGTATTTGTATTTGTCTTTTTTAATTTTTTTTTGTTTTTTGTGTCGCGTATTTAAGTTTTATTTACTTTATCTTAAAATAAAATTTTAATTAAAATTTATCTTAAAATAAACAAAAATTTAAATAAAAATTAATTTTCTTATACCTTATAATTTTTTTTGATGACGAATTACCAAAATTTTTTTTCAGTATTTGTGATTAAAATTTGAAGTTCTTTAGTTCTTTCATTTTTTTTTTTGTCTATATATAAATTAATTTTTTATACTTTTTTGTTTTGAATACGTACATAGTTGAAAAATAAAAATTTCCGGTATTTGGGATTAAATATGTATTTTTTTAGTTTTTTTATTTTATTTGCTTTTTTTTAATTTTTTCTATCCCGTATCCGGGCTTAAAATTTTTTTAAGATTTTATTCCCTTTTTGGCTTTACAAAATTAAAAAAAAACTTGCATTATTTGCAACCCTGGATCAGTTTTGGCACCAAAAAAATATTTTTCAGATCAACAAAGTGTCCGAAAACGTTAGATTGCTGTATGACCATGAGAGTTCGTAAATATTTTAGTATAAAAACAGGCGCATATTATTTCTGTGAAACACAAGTTACTTTAAAACTGAATTGAAAACGCTTTATTGATTTGTTTATTTGTGTGTAACTTATTTTTTAATTTTTTTTATTTAATAATAATTTAGGTAAAACATCGCCAAGAACCAAAAGTGGATTATGCGCGGCTCACAAGCCTAACAGAGTAAACTAACCCATCATTTATGTTATAAATACCAGAAAGTGTATTTATGGTATGTAAATATATGTTCACAAGTGTACACGCAGTTGCTTATGTAATGCATTTAGAATCCTTTGCATACACAAAATACTATTAGCAGCTTAATCAAGAATCACGAGTATAAGAACAATTTACATTAGCACAGAAGCGCATATGCATTATACACATACATACATATATAAAAATATTATATAAAAAATCAATTACACACGCAATTACTTATCGAGTTAACCCTAGAGAGTCAGTGCGGTAAGTGAAATGAAGTTTGTCATCATGGAATAATTAAGAAATACCTCCCAATTTACGCTACGATCAATACATATGTACAAGTTTTTCAATAAATAATTAATATTTAGAAAATATAGATGAAGAATTAAAAAGAAACAAATATATATACATACATATATCTATACATTAAAAGGATTTTAAAAAGTATTTATTAGAAAGTAAATAAAAATTGAGCTACCTTTAAAATTAATGTGTGTGTGAAGAAATTATAGTACGTTATTAAATAAATTTAGCAAATTAAAATATCACATATGTACATACATAAGTGTTAGGTGAAGCTCACAAGAGCCTCAGGTTTGAGGTTTCAAAATTATAAAGAATCAATTTGCAAACAATTCGTGCGAGTATATGCGATTGGATAGTGTTGTAGTCCTTTGCATATGTACATACATACATACATGCATACGTATGTACATATATGTATGTATATGAACCAAATACCTTTATGCATTCGATTTAACGTTATTTGGCAACAATATATACTTATATAAACACTTACATAAGTGCAAGATATGTTTCGAAATTAAATGTACAACAAAATTTAGTAAAACATAGTTCAACTTTCTAAGAGTCTACATACAATTTACCTTACCAAATAAGCGATGAATGTGTATTTATGTGTAAGAAATTTGTAAGCAACCGTGTGAATAATTTAGTTCATATTTATTCACATTTACTCAGAAAAACACAACGAAACTTCGTCACTTGCAAATCATTAAGAAAGCAGACTGTGCATCCTAAATTTTCGAAATGTTCGAAATGCTCTTTACTTTTGCTTATAGTATAGGAAAATTAGTTAAATTTACTTAATAGAATTTCATTAGTTTACATAACATGACGAACTGTGAATAAACTTTGAGTTTTTGAGATTTTGCAACGGAAAATAATCCAAACGAAACTGCATGAGGAGTCTAAAATCACCGATTTTATTCTGTCGACAAACAAAAACTTCATTACAAAAAACATTTAAACCAGCGTAAATTTTGAAAGTAAAAAAAAAATTGTAGTAATAAGACCCATAGAAAACGATAGCTATAATAACGGAAATGAAAGGAAATATAATTTACGGGCTAACTAGAGTCCGAAAGAAAAAGGGCAGAGCGTGATTTAATTTTTAAGGGTTTACATGGGTTTCCTCGAGTAAAAAACAGCCTTTTTTCAATAATTTTTTCTCATATTAAAATGAAATATTTTATTAGAATTGTTATTGTTAAAAACATACACTATTAACAAAGAAATTCTGAAATTTTTAGAAAAAAATATTTTAAACTCAGCCATTGCGATGCCATTTCCGGTGACACCTTTAGGAAAAAGAATGCGTGCGCGTTGGCAGGATAACGCTTACAGGATCAACTGAAGTGAAAAAAACGTGTTTTAGTTAAAACCTTAACTTAGTACTTGGACGAAGAAAAAAAATCGGATTTTTGGCAGACATTTTATTTTCAAAAAAATTAAAATTTCAGTTAAAATTTCGCGATTTTTTTTTCAAATATTTGCAACCGAAAAAAAATCCTTCGTCCAAGTCTTTAAGAATTATATCTCAAAGAACTGTGTAAAATTTCATGAGGATCGGTTGAGTAGTTCTCGAGAAATCTTGCCAACCGACATCAAAAACAAAGTTTCGAGAAAAACGCGTTTAAAGACAGCGCACTTAACCTAGCTAGCCTCGAGCGCATTCTCAACGCTGTATCTCCGAAACTATTAATCGAATCAACTTGAAAATTTGGGATAATATTCTAGAGGTGTTGGAGAATTTAATAAGATAATAAAAAAAATCGATGTTTTGAAACCCATAAACTCATATAACCCCTTAAAAAGAGTTTATTTCGATTTCCGCCGAAACTGCGAGTTCTGTAGAAAAGCGTTATGTTGCAAAGTTGTAGATAATGAAAAGATCTACAAATTTTTCATCAAAACCTTTTGGATATAATCTCAAAATTCATGTGAAAATCACAAATAAATGCTTGGTTATTTATATAATAATACTTGGTATATATGGTATATATTATTATATAGGTTTTTTATTTTTTCTTACAAATTATTTCCTTTAACATTATTTCCCAAAGACGCTGCATTTTTAGTTATTGTATATAAAATATTTTTTTTCTTATTTTGATGAATCCTATCGAAAATATCGAAAAAAGTCATAATTTTCATTCAAATATGCTCATGTCAAAATATATTTTTTTCAAAGTAGCTTTGAATCCTTTATTAGGATTCATAGAGGTGTATGAAATTTTTATACCATCAAAATGCAGTGATTCCAACGAATATAAAGCCTACTGAATCTGATATTTTGACGTGCGAATTTTCGGTTGAAAAATAGGATTTTTTTCGATTTTAAGCCGAAATTAGATTACCTTCTAAATATTTTAAATTTAAAAAATATATTGCTTTTGGGACATAAGAAGCTAAGTTTGCACCTAATTTCGTGAAAGAAACAACATTTTGTGCAAGATACAAATAAAAAAACACTAAAACTAGGTAATTTCAGTTTTTCATATAAATTTGAGGTTATGTGAGAAAGAGCTATATACATACATAAGTTAAAGATTTTTCCATTATAACTCCTGAACATAGTCTTGACGGAAATCAAAATAAACTCATTTTCTTCTTCTACTTTACTGGTGCAGATAAACCCTTTTTAACTCTTAAAAACTCGACCACGCCCATCTCCAAATTATTTTTCTTTTCATTTATGCTATTTTAGCTTTAATTTTCAATGGGTTTCAATCTAATATGAATTTCTTGGTTTTTTAATCATTTTCTATGGCTGCTGCACTGGTTTAATTGTAGACTTTCAAATTCAGCAATTTTCGACATTTGACTCTCATTCCTACCGTTTTGGATGTTAGCTCCTGTTGCAGAATAACTCGAGGTTTTTATATGTACCCTCTAGTGCTTAGAAGGTTTATAGAAATTATTAATTTTGAAAACAGTTATAAACTAAGACAACCCAGAAAAAACTTAAGTTGCATTAACAATAAAGATTTGCGTTAAATTTGAGGTTAAGTAGAGAATTTGCGACATTTTAAATCTTAATTTTATTCTGATTTATTTTTTAGCGTCTAATTCTCTGATTTTTACCAAAATGTGATCCTAAAAGCATTATCTCAACATTAATTTAATTTGTTCGACTGACAGACAATTTATTCCAAATATTTTTATTAAAATTTCGTTGCAAATAAACTCACATAAAAAATTCAAAAAAACTATTTCGATGATAGCATTTAAAAGCAAAAAAAAGCTTAAAGTTACAACTACATAAACACATATAAATATGTGTGTGAATAAACGGAAATTCACACGAGAATGATTATAACAAGTATTATAGATTTTTATAGTGAATCGCAATGAAGCCGAAATTTCTTAAGTATCGTAAATTTTAGAAATACTTATGTAAGTAATGTAATATGCATTCCAATGATGAATACGCAACATTTTAGCAAATTTTTTGTATGTTTCATCTCAAAAATAAAAATTATTTTATAAAAAATTATAAGCTTTCATGTTATTTCGGGATTAAAACTACATTGGCTTAGGAAACTCTTTTACTATATTTTTAAAATGTTGGCGTCGGCTACGTCTCAGATGGTCCATCCGTTGAGCACAATTTGCGATGACTCGTTTGAGCATTTCGATTGGTAACGGGCAAATGACACGCCGTTTGTTTTGCTCCAAGGCCTGAATCAAAGCGGTATGGTCCGCATGGACTTTAGACTTTACATATCCCCACAGGAAAAAGCCTAACGGTGTAATATCACACAATCTTGGTGGCCAATCGAACGTGAAATTATCTGTTCACCGAAGTGTTCTCTCAATTAATACATTGATTGATGCTATGTGTGGAAGTGGCGCCGTCTTGTTGAAACCAAATGTCACCAAGATCACAAGCTTCAATTTCAGGTATCCAATAATCAGTTATCATAAAGCAATAACAGTCACGTTGACTTGACCTTCTCACCGGCATCATTTTGGAAAAATATGGACTAATGATTCCACCTTCCCACAAACCACACCAAACCATTGTCTTTTCGGAATTAAAAGGCAGCTTTTGAATCTCTACAGGTTGCTCTTTGTTTCAAATGCGGCAATTTTGGTTGTTTACATACCCATTGAGCCAGACTTGGGTCTCCTCCCTGAACGAAATTTGGCTCGAAAACGTCGGATCTTTTTGGAACTTTTCAAGAGACCATAGAACGAAACGATTTCGATTGGGAAGGTCCAGCGGATTCAGTTCTTGCGCAAGCTGTATTTTATACATTTTCAATTTAAGATATCGACGTAAACTGCGCCAAGTAGTTCCATACGTCAGTCAGAGTTGGAAGATACTCGCACCGACGGACGGTTGTTCAGGACGGATTGACGTCGCGACGAGAGCTGGAATAAGTGGAGATGGTGTAATATGGTACTTCAAGCACTTGAAGGGCAAATAACCAAGTGAAGCAAGGGCTCTAACACTCGATTAAAACAGAGGGGATAATGAATCCCCTCAAACTACAGAGCATACACAGTCTCATTCTTGTACAAAAACTCACATCTGCTGAAGAGCGACGAAATGCACAAGCAGCGGTTGGTGCACAGGCTGGTAGTGATTTCCTCAAAAGTATCAGAATTGTGGTACTGTCCAAAAACCTCCTATCTGATGCTATGGAGGCCGATGAGCTGACCACCCTGCAGGAGGACATTATGGATGAGCTGCTTAAGGGCTAAAAGGGTGTTAACTCTAGGTCAAGTCTATTGCTAATAGACTGCAGGAACGAGGAAAGAGTTTCCTGGCTGACACAGGCAACTTCGAAGCTTGAGCAGTGGAAAGGACCAACACTCTCTACGAGGAAGGGGAGGAAATACCGTCAACTCATAATATTACAATTTTTTCCAGATGAGCACGTAATACGTTGTCGGACAGAAATACAGAAAAATATACCAGGTTTAGTACGATCGTCTTGAGATCATGGAATAAGAAGGCGATGAGGGCAAAGATAGCAGATGTAAGGAAAAGGCTGCAGAAGGGAACACTGAACTTGACCAGCCGAGTTAATCAGGCAGCGTTGTTCCCATGGTAGTGGTGGAGCAGCCGAAGATGACCTACCATTAACCCAAGGATTATTGGACGGACTATCCACGGAATCCATACAGGCTGCTGGATCCTGCGAAGGTTGAGAATCATTCCAAGAGAAGCCGGCTCTGTAACAGATACCAACAGGTAGAGAGAAAATGGCAGCCTCGACTGCTATCTGGAACAGTTTCATTTCCGATAAAAGTATTTGTATACCTTTTATTAGAAACAAAGGAAACAATATATTTTGTTCTTAAATAAATATTTATAATAAAATATTTTACTTTGGAATGAACTCTATAAAATAGTTATAACTATGTATGTGGGTAAATTAAAATTTAAAAATTTTTTTTAAATAACATAAAAAATATTAAAAATTAGGCTAAAAATTAGTATATATGACTTTTGCAATAAAAAATAATATAAATATATATTATGCAGATGTCAATAAAACTTAACGAAACAATCTTGCTTTAGATTGTATTTGAATTTAGGCAACTCTGATTTAGTTTTGTGCGTTGGAACTCTGGCGACATGTGTTTTATGCTTAATGATGCCGTATGTTACAACTCTAAAATTGTGTTGGTGCACAGTATAAAATGACAGGTTTTCAATATCTCTACATTATTAAAACAATTTGATTGCAAAGTTTTCACTAAGCTGTTACTGACCTGAGTTAAAAAAGACACGTCTTTCAATAAATTAATACCAAAACCTATAAGTTTGTAAATGTAAACGCATACACGCAATATGGCATCATTGTTAACATTATGCCTCAGCATCCCTGTGTTTCGTGAAAAAAAATTTCTTTTTCGTGTTTCGTGAAAAAAATTTTCGTTCCTATTTTTCTAAATTGTGCTAAAAGTGTAAAGTGAAGTGTATTTTCGTTGAAATTATATTAAATTTCTCTATAACGAGAATTTATAAGTGCTAATCTTATACTTGTGTATTGGCAAAGTGAAGGAATTGCACATACAAATGGAATTACACTGAATTGTATTCGGGGAAGTTGTGACGACTTTGTTCATGATTATTCTCCTCACACACACACACACTCCCTTCCCTGTTAATGGTAATTGCATTTTAGCCAAAACTCCTTAGCCTCTACCCTTAGTTTTGAAATGAAAGTTTAAGAATATCTGGATTTGCTCTGGTTGACCCTGTTCCCAGTAGCTTTGCGTTTAATAATATACATATACGCTTACGTTTTCACGTTCGCAGGTAGTTCGTCCATCTGGTAAGTTCACTATAATAGTAGTGATATACAGCAAAACATTTATGTCATTGGCACATATTATAGCTAAATACCTGTTCTATAGCAGTCGGGAGATTCAATTTTTTTGTCAAAATGAGTAGTGGCGGTGCTTCAGCTGGGCCTGGGCCTTCTGATAAGGACAAAGATTCACATTGGTACTTCAGCGCTGAACAGCTATCGAACTCACCAAGTCGACGACAAGGAATCGATCCAGATGCCGAACTCTCATATCGCCAAATGACTGCATATCTTATTCAAGAAATGGGACAGCGTCTGCAGGTGTAAGTTAATAACTACAACTGGTAAACAAATTGATGTTTTTCCTTTGAAAAAAAAATGTGCATTTCTATGTTGCTTATATATTTGTGTTGTGCACTTACAGCTCACAGCTTTGCATAAATACTGCCATTGTGTATATGCATCGTTTCTATGCCTTCCATTCCTTCACTCATTTCCATCGCAATAACATTGCGGCAGCGAGTTTATTCTTAGCTGCTAAGGTCGAAGAGCAGCCTCGAAAGCTTGAACATGTTATAAAGGCTGCTAACAAGTGCCTTGGCCAGTCAACATCCTCCACTGCAGACGCGTATTATATAGAACAAGCGCAAGAGCTGGTATTTAATGAAAATGTACTGCTACAAACTCTTGGGTTTGATGTTGCTATTGACCATCCCCACACTCACGTAGTAAAAACTTGTCATTTGGTTAAAGGTAATACAATTTAAAAGAATATAATTTTTTGTTTAATATTAATATTATAAATTTTTCTTTTCAGCCTGCAAGGACCTAGCACAGACTTCTTATTTTCTGGCTTCTAATAGGTTTGTTATTTTTTTAATATGTTACACAAAAGGCTACACCATTATTACTACGGTTAAATCCTAAAATCATGTGTGACAATTGATTTTAAACCGAAATTTGAATTTTCTATGTAGCCTTCATCTGACATCTATGTGCCTACAATACAAACCGACTGTAGTTGCTTGTTTCTGTATCTACTTGGCTTGTAAGTGGTCACGATGGGAGGTAAGCATACGAAAGTTTTGCTAATTTCAATAGAAATAGTTGAAAGCGTATATAATT
Organism: Bactrocera neohumeralis; assembly: GCF_024586455.1. Classification (NCBI taxonomy): domain Eukaryota; kingdom Metazoa; phylum Arthropoda; class Insecta; order Diptera; family Tephritidae; genus Bactrocera; species Bactrocera neohumeralis. Next base: position 34,913,998 of record NC_065923.1, read on the forward strand.
GAAACAGATTCCACAATCAACGGAAGGCAAACATTGGTTCCATTATGTAGATAAAACTGTGACTATGGATCTTCTAAAGCAATTGACGGAAGAGTTCATAGCAATTTACGAAAAGAGTCCATCGCGTCTCAAATCCAAATTGAACTCAATAAAAGCTCTTGCTCAAAATGCAAGCAACCGCGTAATCAATAAGGAGAAGAAAGGTGCAGCCGAAGAGTGGAAAATGGGGGATATGATGAAAATGTATGCACACGATGGTAGTGTTGGTAGCAATAGTAGTAACAGTAATCAGCCTTATGCTACGACCTCTTTAAGCGGTGATTCCACTCAGCAATCCTCCGCATTGTTGCCGCCACCACCACCACAGCCGCAGTTGTCGCGTAAAGGTGATTTGCATTCCAGCCAACACCGTTCCCATCACAATTCGACGTCTCATCATTCGAAAATTAATTTTCCCCCTACGGATGTTCTTGGTAAGGAATTCTTATGGCATTTATTCCCTCTTTTCAATAGCACAAATGTAAAGGTATTTCAATAGGCGTTTTGAGTCAATTATTAGCAATGAAAGTGAAAAAGTTTAAACCGGGTTTAGTAGGAAATATTCCTTATAATAAATTGGTAATATTATTGTTGCATTTTTTTTTTTTTTTTTATCTATTAAGTCCTTACTATCAGTGCGAGAGTAATGTTTGGCCAACTTTGCTATTGTTTACTTCATTATATTTCCAAATGTGTATATTTTTATATGTTGTATTTATTACTTTGTGAGTTTGAGTTCATTAAAATATCAGCATTTAGTCATAAATAGTATACACCTTAACGATTTGTTTAACTTCTATAGACTTTTTGTTGAACAGAAAAGTACTCTAGAACTCTCTTGAATACGTTTTTGCGTAGTGTACGAAGTAAGTTCCTATTTCGTACTGTACTATTTCTGTTGACCAAAAGTCGGAATAATTTTCCTTAATTTCAGAAAATTTAATATCATATCTAGCAATATATCGATACAGACGTCAAATTATATACCTACTAATTTTTATTAATTAAATACATCATTCCAGACCATAAAAGCAGTCACAAACAACCGCCGTTTAGTGGAGTTGTTAGCCGCCCACGTGATCACTCACAATCGTCTCAAGGCCATCAACAAGCAATGGTTCCAGGCAGTTCGTCACGATCCGGTCTTCCATCATCCAGCGGACGATCTCTGAGCAGTATACCTGGTCAAAGTGTGCAACGACAGACTTTACAAGGTCATCAATTAGATGTGAACTATCATAAATCTCGTGATAAGAGTAACATTGTGGGTTCATATCCACATAATGCGTCATCGCAATCGCATGCTGGGCATAAGGTGTCGCAAAAACAAGACCCAAATCGAGTGATACAGAAGGAGCAGGCTGCTGGCAAAATGCCCGAACCTGGAAAAGGCGCCAGTAGTAGTAGTAGTAGTAGTAGCAGTAATAAACTATTCCCACCTACTTCCTCAATGGCGACCATGCCACAATATGGTAGCAACCCGTCACAGTTGCAAAGCAAATTGGATATGGGTCAAGATATGTCACGTAATATAATGCATGGTCAACGTTCTTATGGGGTTAACAATGGGTCTGGTAATGTGCCGATATTGGGTAGTTATCAGCCACCGCACGTACGGCAGAGTAGTAATAGCGCTAGTAACAATGGCAAACATGATTTATCGAAACCCGCATCCGTCCACCTTCAACAGCATGGTAAACAGCCAACTATTCCAACAGAATCAGTGTACAACGCTGGCACGCATGACGTTCAGCAAACAGCTGCACATGTACAATCACATCCGAATGCTGGTTATATGATTCCACGGCCGCCAGAGGGTTCACACAACGAAGAGGCCAATTCCACACAGTTACCGTCAGTGCATGCGATGCTGCAACAGCCAACGAACGCTAACCAAACAAAGACCTCTATGTTTAGCCCCGACTGGAGTCAACAACAGCAACAGCAACAAACACAGTTAATGTCTTCAAATACTTATGTTAATAATAACATGTCAACAGCCGCTGTGGGCGATGCATATAATTATAAAATGCCATCTAGCAAGGAGGGAGGAGAGCGAGAGAAAAACGATCGCGATCGTATGGACGCTAATGCGACAGCACCTAAGAAAGACCGTAACCGCGGAGCACATCCTGGAATGGATATTACGAGTTCAATGCTTATGAGTGTACGACCAAATACTTCGCAGACACAGTTTCACCAACAGTTACAACAGCAACAACAACAACAACAACCGTCTTTAAAAATAAGCATGCCAAAGAAATCAGACTCGAGCATTATCGGTGAACTTACTGGTAGGATCCACTGTCATTTTTCTACAACATTTTTCTTAAGCTTTGGCGTAATTACTGCTTTTTTATAGAGTCTTGAATTGACTCGTTTTAATCGATTAAATTTTTGTGTTATGAAAGTCTGGGACATTCAGTTTTTCAAGTTAGACGACGTAGAGCAAAGATGTAGAAGTTATAACTTTTTCAATTTAAAATTGTGTATGTCCTTTAGCTTCTATAGGTATTGATTTAGTAGTGCTTGAGGTTTGTCTAGAGCTAACATCTTTTCGTATATGAAACAAGAACAAACGTTAACTTTGGTTGCACTGAAATTTTAATACCGTTCACAAATAAAATAGTTGCAGACAAAGGGTGCGAGTTGCCGTGAGAAACGAGAGTAACCCTTGAACAGCTTCGCTCTGTATACTGTAGCAGGTTAAAGTCATACTTTTCCAGAATAGCCTCTGACATATGAAACATATGTCCAGCATCCAATGAGTCCCCTCATGACCCTAGTCGCCTGTTTGAATGCCCTGCTAACCCTACACATCTGACAGCCTTCTCCCTTTAGTCCGATCCCATCGAAACAGCACGTTTCTTGGGCCTACCGTTGGATAACGTCGATGACAGCTTATCTAATCCTTACCATCCTAAAGGAATTAGGTACCCATTATAACAACAACAGTAATTTATGCCAAATTTCGTGAAGATATCCTGTTATATAAAAAAGTTTCTATACAAGTTCTTGATTTGGCTTTGGTTTGGTATCTATATGCTATATTGAGCCGATAACGCCTGTTCCCGCAAATCAGCATCTTGGTGACAGAAGAATGTATGCAAAATTTCAGATCGAGATGTCAAAACTGAGGACTAGTTTGCTTAAATACAGATAAACAGGTCCACATGACTAATTCGACTCAGCTCGTCACGCTTATTATTTATGTACATTTTTATAGGGTTCCCGACATTTTAAACCATTACATTTTCAAAATATAAATCACAAGTCGAAAATTCCAATTTACAGGTATGAATGCCGGTATCAAACGTCCCAATGAAGGTGCCTACAAACAAGAGGAGGAACAAAATAAAATTCGGAAACTTGATACTCAACCTACATTGTCTTCGTATAATGAATCCAAAGCAGGAGATAGTAACAAACTGCATGTGGTAAATGGAATAGAAACTAATCCTGACATGGTGAGGAGTTTGTTAAAAGAAAGTCTTTGCCCTTCCAATGCTCTCTTGAAAACGGAACAATTGGGAGCACTTAGTCTGCAACCACCAGCTGAACTTTTCGAACCATCCGTACTAACCTCGGCTCCGGATGTAACCGTTGCATCGGCTGAGACGTCGCTAAAATCGACAAGCCAAAGTAGTGGAACTGAGCCATCATCTATGGAAATCAATGATGCTGGCAGTAATAAAGCAGAAAAGAAAAAGAAAAAAGACAAGCATAAACATAAAGAGAAGGATAAGTCGAAAGATCGCGAAGAGCGTAAAAAGCATAAAAAAGATAAAGACAAGCACAAGGAACGTGATCGGAGCGAATCAGAAAGTGCCGGACATGTAAAGATTAAAATATCGAAAGATAAAATTGAAGGAACTGCCGAATGTTTAAAAATCAAAATACCAAAAGAACGTATAATAAGTGATGTGAACAACAGTACGAGCAGTGCTAACAATAGCTCCACAGATAGCGGTAGCAATATGCATCCGGCACCAGCGTTAAAGATTAAAATCAGCAAAGATAAATTGGAAAACTATGCGACAGACTCCTCGACACACACAACTTTACAACAAGCGCAGGCGCTGACACAAACGGCAGCTGGCTTCTATTCGTCCTTCGTAACACCCAATAATGCAACGACAACCACGTCACATAGTAGTAGTGGTGGTAGCAGTAGTAGTGGGAAAAAGAAAGACCGGGATCGTGACAAGGATCGCGAGCGAGAGAAAGACAAAAAACGGGCTAGCAATGAGGGCATTAAATCGAATGGAAGTGGTTCATTCCATTCGGCAATGATGTTACAAGGCGGTACAGGGGGTTCACTGCTTTCACATCCGCCACCAACAGCTGTCGTGACGCCGAAAAGCCAAAACGTCAACAAGGTAAGCACCGTATAATTGTAATCGAAATTAATTAATGGGTATTGAAGGTCATTAACACATTTGCTACTACTATACTACACAAATACCATTTATCATACACAATTCATGGACACTCACGTCTTTCTATTGATATTATGTACAAAAAGTGTCTTCACAATTAAAAATTTGCGTTTTTGCTATACTCTTCCTTTGAGGTTAAGCATGAAAGTACTAAGTACAACATCTTAATAAAATGCACATACATATGTACATACATACAAATATAAGACAAGTGGGCTAATTTATTTCAACACAAACATAAACTAACTTAACCATTTAGAAGTTGATTGTAACTGGTCTACAATACTAAAAAAGCCATGTTTTCCCACATTGAACAGCATCACAGTACTAACATAGGGCTTCAGTATGTGTGGGGTCAAGTATGTGTTCCTAATTTATTCTAACCTTCACTGTTTCAACGAAGAAACCAAAACCGGTCACTTAAAAGAGCAAATAGGAAATATCATTGCTTCATGCAAAGCAAATGGTGTAGGAATTATATTATTAAGTATGTATTACATATATGTATTAGCCTGTGTTCTAAAATACACAATGAAACGAACTAATCCCTGTGGTAATGGTGATTTTATGAGCGCCTTTCAGGCGTGTTATACCAAAAAATGTAAGGCATTAGCTTGAAACCATTTGAAATGATTTTACAGATGCAACTCTTATCGAATAATATGAATCAGCTCTTCGGAGAGTCGAATGATGATGATGATGATGACTATGATGATAATCAAAGTGTTAATCAAAAAAATTATAAGGATTATCATAAAAACAGAGTTAATAACACGGACTCCTCGTTCGCATACGCATCCACATCCAACAACTCTGCGGGTTCTGTACGTAAAAACACCGATTACGGGCAAAAATATTCGCAATCACATCATATGCAACGATGATAAATGCAATCATCACGTAAAATTGGTAATAACACAACGATATCACACAAATAAGGAAAGCATACACGTTTCAGTTTAGTTAAAAACTCCTTTTCTAGCAAAGGCTTAAAAAATTTATCTGATAGGCGTCACAAATTATGAATCTTCAGCAAATGAAAGGTTTGATACAAAAACAAGGATACACATAATTTTTTTTTTTTTTTTTGATAAGTTGCGATTTATAATTTTTTAAAATCGTTTTAGCTGACTGCCATGCTAAGGCACAAAAAAGAAGAAAGCAAGCCTGATTTAGAACTTTCGTTCTAGCAATGCCTTAAGTGTCATGCTATTTTACATATTATATGTATATTAAACTGGCCTACAAAAAATTTGTTTGGTTTGGTGCAGCTCTGTGCGCATCAGCAGTCGGTATAGTAGGTAGGATGAACCACGTTCCCGCTACTAGATGTCAGCTGACAGCTCTAGTTTACCTACAATTCTCATTTTAATTTCCCCGTATACTATGTATGCAAGCACTTGCCAGCCAGCGCATCGCGCATCACTCATACGCCCTGGCATACACTAAATAATGTAAGCTTGTATGGTACTGTCCTGCATGAGGTCAGCCGTTTCAAATATTGGCTTCTGGCAATTTATGTGAATAAACCAATTACACTGGCCTACAAAAAAAAATTTATGGTTTGGTGCAGCTCTGTGCGCATCAGTAGTCGGTATCCCGCTACTAGATGTTTTTTTCTTTTTTCTTATGAACAAGAGCTGATATGGAAAATGTGACTTGTTTTCTCGTATCAACTCACAAAATACATCCAAAATCAGGTATAAAATCTTAGGCACCAAAATGAGTGTAGGCCAGTTATATAAATACAATGAAATCTCCCATGAACGACACTGCCGGCACAAGCTGTAGTTGTTGTTGTTTGGGCCGCAGCATCCTGTCGAGTTGACAGTCGTTGGCCGGTTAAAAATCCGACTTCGTTTTGGTTACGTAGACCCGATCGTCGTGGTAGCGAGACAAGCCTTTCTGTCCGGTTAATAGAGTTGTCCGCTTAATAGAATGTCCTTAATAAACATCAAAAAATGTTTGGTCCAGTCAATGTGCTTGGTCGATGGATATGCCCGCTTAATATAGTGTTCGTTGCAGAGCTTTTAATGTGTAAGCTTTTTAAATTGCCCATTTAAAAACGAAATGTATTAAACAAACACTTTTTTGTTATTGTTAAGGGCATGTTAAACTCAAAACACAAAACTCCAAAAAAATGTTACCATCCCAAGCTTTCGCGGTCCGATCTGTACAATTTCTTGGAGATTGTACCGTTGGCAGCTACATATATGCTATAGTGGAGCGATCTGTAGAATTTCTTCGGAAATTGTATCGTTGCCTTGGATATCGTGAGGATATCTCCTCAAATAAAAAAGTTTTCTTAAAAAAACTTAACCTTGAATGTTCAAGTTGTATGGCAGCTATATGCTATAGTGAGCCGATATCGGCGGTTGCGACAAATGAACTAGTTTTTAAGAAAAAGGTCACGTGTGCAAAATTTCAGACTGATGTCTCAAAAACTTATCGTTTAGTTTGCGTATATATAGACAGACACACGGACATGACTAAATCCACTCAGCTCGTCACGCTGATCATTTATAAATATTTTTTAGAGGGTCTCCGACGTTTCCTGCTAGGTGTTAGAAACTTCGTGGCAAATTCAATATACCCTCTTCAGGTTGTAATGTGAGCGTCCTACTTAGATACATAAGTGCTAACTGCATGTGGAGGTGAAATATCCGTCATTTCATAAGTCCAGTGTTATCTTTCCATTTAATTTGTGTTCCGTATCTTATTATTATTATTATTTGACGTTCAAAGTCCCAAATGAATGTGAAATTGTATTGTTCTTTATAACAGACGAAAATCTTGTTGCATTGCTCATTAAATTTATATTCTTTTTTACAGTTTTAAAAGAGGCGTTACACTTGGCAGGACTGGCATATACATGCTGCACATACATACATAAGTTGGCTTGCAAAATATTTCACACACTTTACGTACATTAAGCTGCTACATACGTATAAGAAAACAAACGAATAAATTCTACAAAAACAAAAACAAAAAAAAGTAAACTTTATAAAAACGTAGAGAATTTTTAATTTAATGTTCGGCCAAGGCACTAACTTCGCCATGAAATAAAAACACAGTGAAAACAACAATATTCACACATCATTTCATTGCTACATGAGATATAGATATTGCGTTATGGCGTTATGGCGTCCCATTGACGCACGCAAATTCGATTGACGCATTTACTACTTAAATTATTAATTACGCTGGAGTAAAGGCAAATCAATTTCATTTAGAAACAGTGCGGTTCCTCTACGTTGTAATATTGTTTCAGAAACATGTAAACAACAACAACAAACTATTGCGAAAATAGTTTGGCGCACGGAAGTGAAAGTGTTTTGAAAAGTGTTTATAGTTGCTAATTCTCATGCGTAATGAGATGGAAAACCATAAAGAATCTCGCATGTAAATATACACCGGAAGAACGTATTTAGTATTTGAGCGAATCTGCAGAGCACGCGCGTATAAGCAAATAACTAAACATACATACGAGTATATAAACAACGTTAATACTGGCCTAATTTACTTTCACTTTCGTTTTTAGTGAAGCTACGTTTGTATTTTTTTTTTTAATTTTTTTTTTTTTGGTTTTTTGATATTAATAAAATGTTTGAGTGAAGAATTTTAACAATTGTAGCAATTGTTGCTTTATAATACTTAGCATTTTTAATAATTTCGTATAATAAATGTAAAATATATGAATTTTCTATTCTTGAAAAAGTTGTGTAAAACTAATTGCATTGAAAATTTTTCTTTGATTAGCAACTGTTTAACAGAATTCCTGTATACCTGAAAAATGTAAAAAAAAATTCAAACATGAAAATAATAATTTATTGCGCTAATATGTCTGAATTTAGAAAATATGCTCATTTTGCAATGTAAGCGTTTGTTTCATATGCAGCAGCACACGGCAATAGTGTTGGAAATATATTATTTTATATTTTTAACTTTTATGCGGGCAATCAATGGTATGCACATACATACATACATATATAGAAATATATGTTGTTGTAATGGGCATAATTAGTGAAATGGCGCACGTATTCGGATGCAATGTTTGAATGCTGTCGGCGCTCTTCGGTATTCTGCTATACACTAAAGTATTAAAGAATTTAGTGTTTATGGACAACATGAAAGTTTTTCTATTTTTTTCGAAAAATATAAGTTTTTTTTTCAAAATATAAATTTTATTTTTTTTTTGAAAAATTTTTTTTCGAGTTTTTTTTTTTTCAAAAATAAAAGTGTTTTTGCATTAGCATCTTTTCAAGTTTAATATAATCTTATAGCATTTAAATAAACTTAAGTTAGCTACTAGTTAGAATAAAGCAATTTGATATTTTGTTTTTTGCTTTTCATTTTTTTTATTTTTTTCATTTTGCTACAACAGTGATGAATGCAATATTTTTTAATTCAAATCTCTGTTGTTTGCAATTTTGATAAAAAAAAAATTTTGGCGATCGCAATTTTAACAGCATACTTTCAGCCAACATACGTAACGGGCTTATGTGTGGCAAATACATATTTTGCATTATGTCTGTTAATGCTGCATTAAACTCTGCCTTGGAATGCATGAGAAAGTTGAAATGACTAGTTTTACATTTTATACTTAATGCTGAACTGTCACACGTGATCAAACGTCCACACAACAATATTCACACAAACATATTTCAGCCATACATAAATGGGCCCACACTAAAGTTTGTGTGTATCCTCGTTTGTGTATATATTCACATACGCCTACCACATATATATACATATATACTTATACGTACATATGTACGTTTATTACAAGTAATACAGAACTCCCAAATACGGTCATCGTAAGTTTAACTAAATAAGTAGCAATTGAAAACAAGTAAAACACATAAATACCATGTGTAAGCATACATATGTACATATGTATGAGCAGAAACCAACAAAAGCCAACACAAACAATTTAATTTATAATTAACAAATGGTAAGCAGCTGTTAGCGTTTCAAACTAACATTAATTTCATTGCAATCTATTTGCAGTTACAAAATCTAAGAGATCGATTATTGAAATATTTTCCAAGCCGTTAAATAAATTCTATTTAAGCACGGACAAAGGTTTTAAGCGAAAATTAAGTATTGTTGTATATAAAAATTAGAAATACAAAAACACTATATGGAACAATTGTATTGGATGCTAAAAATAGAAAGAAAAAAAAACAAAAACAAACAATTTAATGCATTGAAATTCATATAAAGGTTATTATATATACATAAATAATATTATAAAATAAATAGCACGATTGTAGCAAACATAGTTTTAAACAAAGTCGGCGAGTAAAAGAAAATGGAAGGATAGCGGACGAGACCGTGGCTTAAGCTTATCGTTGTATGTATAAATTCTATAATTAAGTCTTATCATTAAATCCTATCATCATAATTATCATCCACAATTGTACAATAATGTATTAGTTTTAGTTTTACAATTGTCATTGTCCTTAATAACTTACACATAGAAGCAATAAACAAATTTCATTTGGCCTTTCATAAAAATAATACAAAAAATATATCGAAGGTTGCGTCTAATTTTTCTAAATAAATAAAAATTCTATTAAGAAAAATAATAAAAATAAATGATTGCTGCATTATATTCAGATGAAAGATATCTATAAAAAAAAAAACTGTGTTGTTATTTGCCAGTGGTTTTTGTTTGGCGTGAGAGTCAAGCTAAAATTTTCGGAACTATTTTCTAAATTCTAGTAGACCAACAATTTACAACTCCAATTCATTTTATCATTGCTTCATTTAATTTCGATCGCGAATTCGAATTCTTCAGCACAGTTGAACCACCTAAATATCTAAAAATCGTTCCCACGACAGACGAATCTACGTAATCGGAACGGAGCCACATTTTTCTGCTCGTTTGCTTTCGCAGAGATCATCCCTGCAGTCACCTGCTTGTATCGGAACCGCGTCTTAGGAGCATCAAGAGATTCCCAATTCTCACGACGGCCGGTTCTACGCACCGGAATTGACTCGGATTTCATCCGATCAAGGGTTGTTTTTTCGGCGATCTAACCCTAACGGCGTTTGGATGGGTAAGTGGTAGTGTTAGCATCAAGAGGTCTACCTCAACAAAGTCGACGAATTAAAACAATACGCCGATCATACTTCGGACGCAATAAACTTAAGACATGTACTGATTCCCATTCACAGTGGAGCCATTAACACCTTCAGCGACTCCCTCACAGTGAATGGTGTACTTTGTGTCAAACCACCACCCATTGTCGACGACGAGCTTAAGATGCCGCGAGAAACGAGAGTGACCTTGCGCAGCTTCGTTCTGGATACTGTAGCAGGTTAAACTCCTACTCATCCAGCATCGACCCTGTTCAGCGTGCAACGAGTCACCACATGACACTAAACACCTCTTTGCATGCCTTGCGAACCCTACACATGTGACACCGCTCTCCCTATGGTCCGACCCTATCGAAGCAGCACTTTTCCTGGGTCAACCGTTGGATGACACAACTTATCTAATTCTTACCATCCTAACGATGATGAGGTAACCGTTACAACAACAACAACCTGCATTTTTATCCGACCAAGAACTGTCCACTCGGCACTATGTCTCGATATTACTTCAGGCTGTTTTCTGTCACTACTGAAACAGAAGAGGCAAAACGGGAATCAGTCACAGGCGATGGGATCTTGGAGGCCACGCCACCGGCCCACAACGTGAGATATGTGCTCACCAAAATTTTCCTTCAATAAATTAATTATTTCCTTTGCTGCATGACATATAGCGCCCGTTTGTTGGAGCCAAAGATCGTACCAATTCAGACACAAACAAGGTATTCGTCATGGCTCTATGACGTTCCCATTGACTGTAACATTATGGCCGGATTTATGCATATTACCTCTGCCCATTCAGCACACCAAACGCCGACTTTTTGAGGATGTAACCGCGGCTCAACAATGACTAATTAGGATCGGTGGCCTCTGAGAACGCGCATTATCCTCTAGTGTGCGAAGCCGGCCCACAGGTGCTCGAAATTATTGACTACGCTCGGCGATTAAGTCGACCGATTATAGGAGGCAACGGGCGATGTGTCTCATGCGCAGCGTACGGAACAATTGTTTTGGTAATAAGAATTTTAAAAAATTCTTTGGACAATGTGGAAATTAGTTTGTGTGTCAACTTTCCCGCCTTTTTCGAGCTATGTGAATCCCTACTCTCTGAATGAATAGTTAAGCCAAATCTCATTTCTGCGTAAAAAAATTACTTCTTTGAAAGAAAAAAGAAAAATTTTACTTCTGTAACCACAAAATCGAGCGAAAACTAAAAAAACAAAATAAGGTTAACTTCAGCGGCACCGAAGATGTAACACCCTTTACAAATGCGTTTATATATTCATTTTACAGGGCCTCCGATGTTTTCTTCAGAGCGTTACAAACTTCTTGACGAACTTAATATACCCTGTTCAGGTTATAAATACAGTTGAACTTCCATAAATCAAACTTCTATAACTCGAACTCTTGAATGGTCAATTTCGTACAAATTCCTTCCATTACTCGAACCGCAGCTCGCCCAATCCACTATAAGGGGGACCCCACAATCCGCTAAATACCGTGGGCTAAGCCTCCTTAATATAGCATATAAAGTCTTATCATCGAGGGTAGTGTGTGAAAGACTGAAGTCCACAGTCAACAAACTAATTGGACCTTATCAGTGTGGCTTTAGACCTGGAAATTCCACTATCGAGTAGACCATGACCATACGCCAAATCTTGGAAAATCCCGAGAATGAAAGATCGACACACACCACCTCTTCGTCAATTTTAAAACCGCCTTCTACAGCACGAAAAGGAACTACCTCTACATATACTGCTATGTCTGAACATGGTATCCCCGCAAATTTCGTGCGACTGTTGGTAAGCCGTCGTTGAACAACATCGAAAGCTACGTCAGGATCGGGAAGGACCTCTCTGATCGGTTCGATACCACGAAAGGTTTCAGGCGAGGAGACACTCTATCGTGTGACTTCTTCCAACTATTGCTGGAAAAATAATACAAGTTGCAATGCTAAATAGAGAAGGTACAATCTTCTATAAGAGTGTACAACTGCTGACATATGCCGATGATATTGATATCATTGGCCTTAACAACTGCGCCGTTAGTTCTGCTTTCGAAGCAAAAAGGTCTGGTAGTGAACGAGGGCAAGGCGAAATATCTCCTATCATTAAACAAACAGTCGTCGCATTCGCGACTTGGCTCGCACGTCACTGTTGATAGTCATAATTTTGAAGTCTAAAAAGTAAAGCCCTCTCCCGACGAACAAGGACCAAACTCTACAAGTCCAATGACATCATATGATGAGTCGACGTAACGACTTTTCGAGAGAACGGTTCTGCGGAAGATGCAGGGTCCTTTGCGCATTGTCAACGGCGAAACAGCAGTCGATTCAACGATGAGCTGTATGAGATATACGGCGACATTGACATAGTTTAACGAATGAATAGACAGCGGTTGCGCTGGCAAGGTCATGTTGTCCGGATGGAAGAGAACACTCTAGCTTTCAAAGTTTTCGTTTCAGTACCCGCCGGTGGAAGCAGTGGAAGAGGGCAGAAATCCATTCCGTTGGAGAGATCAGATGAACAAGGACCTGGCTGAACGGCGCGCATTTGTTAACTCAGTTATAACCGCGTAAGCGTTGTCTACGCCAGTAAAGAAAAAGTGATCTTTTTGTCGGTATGTCGGTTTGTATATAGCGAAGAAATTAGATTTTAGCAAAAAATTATTTCCACTTTGTCAACATTATTATTTATTGACTGGTTGAAGTCAAGTTCATTGCTCCTGAGTTCATAATCCACATTCGGAAATACATACAATTGAATTCTAAATTTAAACATTTTGTTTATTGATTGCTTAACAATTTTGGTTAATCATCTCACCAATAAATAAAGGAAGCACATATGCGTTTTGGTTGATTGCAGCCCACTAACACTCGTGCACATCCCGCTATCGATACACTAATTGACTACACTTGTTCAAACAAAGAAAATAAATCGAAGTATCTAATTAAAAATAATTCCCGCTAATCATAAAACGGGTATTAAATAAAAAGTTAAGCCAAAGGTCGCGTGCAAAAGGTTCCTTGCAGTATGCCAATACTCGGCTCAATTATAATATCCAGTGCAGCCTTATCATTCATAACATAGTGGAAAGATCATTTGAGCTTAAGAAAAATAAAAGCACGATTGGTTCCAAAATTACTCAATTTTTTTGAGAAACAGCGGTGCATTAACGTCAACAATGCTTTCTGAGTTCCGGTATGTCGTGAAAGGTATTATTACTGGCAGATATATGCTTATAACCCGGAAACAGACGATCAATCGCCCGAATATCGTTGCAAAGGTGAGCCTAAGCCGACAAAAGCACGTCAAGACAAAAATCAACATTATATTCATAGTTTTCTTCCATTTTTCGCCAAATTTTCAAACAATATCGTGCCGCAACCACCGTATTCGCCTGATTTAGCAACGAATGACTTCTGGCTATTCAGCAAACTCAAACAACCGCTCCGGGAAAACCCGTTTTGAGTCAATAGAAAACATTAAACGTGAACCGTTACGCACATTGAAGACTATTCCGGAAATTGACTTTAACAACTGTTTCGACGATTGGAAAAAATGTTGGCACAAGTATATTGTGGCCAAGAGGGATTACTTTGAGGTGAACAACTTACATTTTGAGGAATAAATTAATACTTGTAATTTCAAAATTATGAACAAAGTCTTACTATTTTTTGCTCATAGTAGTACATCGAATCGGATGGAGTCATGTGTAGAAGTTCACGTAAGTGAGGAAAGTTCTCTGATCGCCATTCACTTGGGAGTGGCCAGAAACGATTCTTTTACACATGGCTCAAGCAGCTCACTACTTCCGGTCTTTGACCAAGTATCCTCTGGGTAGCCTAAGAACATCCGTTCGAAGGCGAGCTAAAGTGAGAAGGCGAAACATTCCCTACAAGGGTTGTGCGCTGGGTTTGGGACCCGCCACGTAAAAAACACCCCCAGTGAAGAGCTACAACCAGCCTCGGATGAGAGACCCCCCTTTTGATGACGACCATGGCAAACGAAATAAGGACTACGAATTGAGGGCATGCACCTGGAATGTCCGGTCCCTTAATTGGGAAGGTGCCGCTGCCCAGCTGGTTGATGTCCTCGTAAAGACAAAGGCTGACATCACCGCCGTCCAAAAAATGCGATGGACGGGACAAGGACAGAGACGAGTAGGTCCTTGTGACATTTACTACAGTGGCCATATAAAGGAGCGCAAGTTTGGTGTAGGATTCGTGGTGGGAGAGAGACTCCGTCGCCGAGTAGTATCATTCACTGCGGTGAATGAACGTCTAGCCACAATCCGCATCAAAGCGAGGTTCTTCAACATATCGCTGATTTGCGCCCACGCCCCGACGGAAGAGAAGGACGATGTGACCAAAGATGCCTTCTATGAGCGCTTGGAGCGCGCTTATGAGAGCATCCCGCCACGATGTCAGAATCGTGCTTGGCGACTTTAACGCCAGGGTGGGCAAAGAAGGTATATTTGGCACTACGGTCGGTAAATTCAGCCTCCACGACGAAACATCCCCAAATGGGTTGAGGCTGATTGACTTCGCCGGGGCCCGAAATATGGTTATCTGTAGCACTAGATTCCAGCATAAGAAGATTCATCAAGCTACCTGGCTGTCTCCGGATCGAAAAACTACCAACCAGATCGATCATGTTGTGATAGACGGAAGACACGTCTCCAGTGTTTTAGCTGTGCGTGCGCTCCGAGGTCCTAACATCGACTCGGACCACTATCTTGTTGCAGCTAAGATTCGCACCCGCCTCTGTGCAGCAAAAAACGCGCGCCACCAAACACAAGGAAGGTTCGACGTCGAGAAGCTGCAATCACAACAGACAGCCGAACGATTTTCTACTCGGCTTGCACTCCTGCTCTCTGAGAGCACTCGTCAACAACTCGGTATAAGGGAACTGTGGGACGGCATTTCAAACTCCTTACGTACAGCTGCAACCGAAACCATTGGTTTTCGGAAAGTGCAAAAGAACAGCTGGTACGACGAGGAGTGCCGTGTCGCAGCGGAGAGAAAACAGGCTGCCTACCTCGCAACGTTACGATCGACCACTACACGTGCGGGATGGGATAGATACCGAGAGTTGAAGAGGGAAGCGAGACGCATTTGTAGACAGAAGAAGAAAGAGGCTGAAATGCGTGAGTACGAAGAGCTTGATAAGCTGGCCGACAGGGGTAATGCTCGAAAATTCTACGAAAAAATGCGGCGGCTTACGGAAGGTTTCAAGACCGGAGCGTATTTCTGTAGAACCCCCAAAGGTGATCTAGTCACTGATGCCCAGAGCATACTTAAATTATGGAGGGAACACTTCTCCAGCCTGCTGAATGGCAGTGAACGCACAACACCAGGAGAAGGAGAACCCGATTCCCCAATCGATGACGATGGAGCAGACGTTCCATTACCCGACCATGAAGAAGTTCGAATAGCAATTGCCCGCCTGAAGAACAACAAAGCGGCAGGGGCCGACGGATTGCCGGCCGAGCTATTCAAACACGGCGGCGAAGAACTGATAAGGTGCATGCATCAGCTTCTTTGTAAAATATGGTCGGACGAAAGCATGCCCAACGATTGGAATTTAAGTGTGCTATGCCCAATCCATAAAAAAGGAGACCCCACAATCTGCGCCAACTACCGTGGGATTAGCCTCCTCAACATCGCATATAAGGTTCTATCGAGCGTATTGTGTGAAAGATTAAAGCCCACCGTCAACAAACTGATTGGACCTTATCAGTGTGGCTTCAGACCTGGCAAATCAACAACCGACCAGATATTCACCATGCGCCAAATCTTGGAAAAGACCCGTGAAAGGAGAATCGACACACACCACCTCTCGTCGATTTCTAAGCTGCTTTCGACAACACGAAAAGGAGCTGCCTTTATGCCGCGATGTCTGAATTTGGTATCCCCGCAAAACTAATACGGCTGTGTAAACTGACGTTGAGTAACACCAAAAGCTCCGTCAGGATCGGGAAGGACCTCTCCGAGCCGTTCGATACCAAACGAGGTTTCAGACAAGGCGATTCCCTATCGTGCGACTTTTTCAACCTGCTTTTGGAGAAAATAGTTCGAGCCGCAGAACTAAATAGAGAAGGTACCATCTTCTATAAGAGTGTACAGCTGTTGGCGTATGCCGATGATATTGATATCATCGGCCTCAACACCCGCGCCGTTAGTTCTGCTTTCTCCAGGCTGGACAAGGAAGCACAGAAAATGGGTCTGGCAGTGAACGAGGGCAAGACGAAATATCTCCTGTCATCAAACAAACAGTCGTCGCATTCGCGACTTGGCACTCACGTCACTGTTGACAGTCATAACTTTGAAGTCGTAGATAATTTCGTCTATCTTGGAACCAGCGTAAACACCACCAACAATGTCAGCCTAGAAATCCAACGCAGGATAACTCTTGCCAACAGGTGCTACTTCGGACTGAGTAGGCAATTGAGAAGCAAAGTCCTCTCTCGACAAACAAAAACCTAGCTCTATAAGTCACTCATAATTCCCGTCCTGCTGTATGGTGCAGAGTCTTGGACGATGTCAACAACGGATGAGTCGACGTTGCGAGTTTTCGAGAGAAAAGTTCTGCGAAAGATTTATGGTCCTTTGCGCGTTAGCCACGGTGAATACCGCATTCGATGGAACGATGAGCTGTACGAGATATACGACGACATCGACATAGTTCAGCGAATTAAAAGACAGCGGCTACGCTGGCTAGGTCATGTTGTCCGGATGGACGAAAACACTCCAGCTCTGAAAATATTCGACGCAGTACCCGCCGGGGGAAGCAGAGGAAGAGGAAGACCTCCACTCCGTTGGAAGGACCAAGTGGAGAAGGACCTGGCTTCGCTTGGAATATCCAATTGGCGCCACGTAGCGAGAAGAAGAAACGACTGGCGCGCTGTTGTTAACTCGGCTATAATCGCTTAAGCGGTTTCTACGCCAATTAAGAAGAAGAAGTACATCGAATATAAGAATTTTCATACTACGGGTTGACTTAATATTATATACATACATACAAATGTATATTGGAGAATAAAAATGATCCAAAAATGAATTTAGGCGGGTCAATACTTCTCCTCGCCCTAATATACCTTTTATAGTGGTTTTCGACTATTCAATTGATCTCGAATCGTTCATTCTGGTCAATATGGTAAGTGGAGTTGTATTCGTTAGTTTGTTACCTTCTATTTGATATGGTGGCTCTTGGTGACGGCCTCCATTACTGAAAATTTGTAAATGGAATTCCCTTTAACAAACAAAGCTACTTAATGCCTCAGATACTGAATATGATAACCTTAATGCTTAGCACACTAGTGTTAACTAGATTCCTCAATTAAATCAGGTGAGCATATTTAGATCACCGTTCTGTCATTGGTTCAGCGACCCGAACAAGCACCGTAAACAGAGGCACTTCTCAAGGAGGTGTCTTTTCCTTTTTTATAGGTGTTGGCACTAAATGGAATACTACTTCAACTCAATGGAGAAGTCGTGAAAGCAGTAGCATATGCAGCCGTCATCATGTTGAAGTTAGCAAGGATATTTCCTACCACAATCATTGAGATAATGGAAAGAGCCCTACGAAGGTTATACCGATTGGTCGCGACCAACGGAGAGGGAATTAAATGGAATACAGAGAGCAGCTTGTGCAGGGGCTCTTCTTCTTCTTTACTAGCGTAGACACCACATACGCGGTTATAGCCGAGTTAAAACAGCACGCCAGTCGTTTTTCTTTTCGCAATGAGGCGACAATAAGAAATTCCATGCAATGCCAAGTCCTTCTCCATCTAGTCTTTCCAACGGAGTGGAGGAGGTCTTCCTCTTTCTCTGCTTCCCCCGGTGGGTACTGCGTCCAATACTTTCAGAGCTGGAGTATTTTTTGTCCAATCGGACGATATGACCTAGCCAGCTAGCCACTGTCATCGACATAGTTCAGCGAAATAAAGGACAGCGGCTACGCTCCGCTACGTCTGAATGCATTGTGCAGGGGTTACCGGGCCTATTAAACCGTCCATGGACGACTTTACACGGAAAGTAGCAGCAAGATCAGCTATAAGAATAAAGGAATAAGGATATTGGAACAGGAAAGATTATGAACATAGTGCCATCTTGAATCAGCTAAGCTTAAGTAAAACAGACTATATAATCCCAAGATTAGATTTCAATCACTCTTTATACTGACGGGCCCAAAATAGTCGCGGAGTAAGGGCGGGTGTGTATTCCATTGATCTCGAAATCTCTCTCAGGCCATTGCTGGCTTACGATATAACGATTTCGTTCCCTTGACACTCGGATCTAAGTAATCGGAATGGACCCGGATTTTAATTCGGCCAAGGACTGACAACTCGGCACCCTTCCTAGAAATTTGTCTTTCTTTTCTTTCGCTACAACAACAACAACGCCACAACAATTGCTGGAAGACTTTTAGCTCAGGTTTAGGCAGGTCAATTTCACTTATGCATAATTTGGGTTTCCGGCCACAGAAAATTTTCAGGTAACATAAAGGCAGGTGAGTTGGTTAAGCTAGGAGTTTTACAAAGATCAAAAGCGTGCTTTATAATAATAAATAAGCAGTTGAAAATCAATAATCAACTAAGTAGTTTCATTGAGAGAAAAAAAGTTTAGTTTACCAAATTTAATTTTTATCCATTCACGATTTCGTTGAGTAAAGACAATTGAATTTATTTACAACCTTTTTTAATACAAATATCCCCGTGTCTTTGGCTTGATACTACAAGATGTTCGTCTGCACCTGAACTTAGTCATTTATTACTTGCTTAGATGCTCTGTACCGAAAACCAACAATTTGATATTTTGGTTTTGTTGTAACAACAATCATTCCGTTTATAACAAAAAAACAGTAGTTAACGGTAAACAGTGTGTTATCACTTTCGCAGCGATCAACTTGTCGCGTGCTCACGTTGTGACGTAAAAACCGGCTGGAGGAACCCAATTGGAATCCCCACATGCTGCTACTATCGCTCTCAATGCTTACGCGTTTATACAACTCTATTTCGGTTTGTGTGCGCATGATTCATGAGATTTTGCTACAATTACTGGTTGTCATTATTCTCTGAAAGCGGAATTTACGCTAAAAAAAGAGTCACCGACGCTTTCAATGCGTGTAAGTATGTAATTGTACAAGATGCTGACACCTATTCATATTTAAATACAACTCAAGCCAGTGGACATAATTTTACTTGTGAATTGATACTTCCGCTCATTTATATATCTAAAATTATGCTCTATATATATTTGTATATATGTACATTGAACCAGGTACCATTTATTGGTCAGTAATTGGGCATTTGTATGACCAATAGTTCTTAGATTTTGCGTTATTTAGAAGGAAAAGGCGGAAATTTTTAAGAATACCACAATTGAGTGTGTCGAATTTTTAAACGAACACTAGATTTAATCGCTGTCTCAAAACGTTTTTATGAGATTAAAGATATGCTCATTAAAATCGAAAATCGGACGCTGTTATTACTCAACTTTATACGGTCCACAAGCACATTTGTACATATATAAGTAAACAGTTAATTGCTGTTGATTTAATGCGTTATTTTCTAAAGATAACTCTTCTATGCACATACGTACATACATACATACAAATTATTGACACCTGTTTATTTTGCTGTAAGATTTAACAATGAAAATAAGAGTAATTCATAGTAACCTTAAGTGGTCTTCTGTCAGATTCTTCGGAATCCACTATATTATTACTATTCCATTATTCTGCTTGCTATTTAAGATTCTCCTTTTAAAACTTATGTATATATAATATACCCTCACCTCAAATTTTTAAGATATTTTTCTAATTTTCTGTTGGATTTTTCTGAGGTCAAACTAGTCAGAATAGGCTGCTACCCATTATAGAACCACTCATTAATGTGTCAGTATACCTTGAACGGGGTATATTTGGTAAGTCACGAAATTTGTAACCCACCCAGTAAACCCGGAAGGAAACTTAAGAGACCCTAAAAATATATATAAAGGAACTGTTCGTTTTAGTCATATCCTCATGTTCGCTAGTCCTTCAGTTTTTGAGTTAGCTATTTATATTGTTATTACGGTTGATCCAAGTAGAGGTACTTTTTTTCCATAAAATTTTTTTGTCAAATCATTGGGTGAGCTGTGTCAAGCTGGCATGTTATTTTTGTTTGGTATTTAATCTTGGAAAGACTTATGCCTGAATAATGTTTACAAATCGTTTAACTTTATTACGAAAATTCACGTTCTGTAAAGAATATGTTTCGCGCATTTCGCTCAACTTATGGTCAACATAATCGGCCTACTGAGCGTACTATTCGCAACAGCATCACCCATCTTGAGACCCAGCATTCATTATAGGATAATATTCGACCGAATAGACCACGTCCAGCACGCAGTGAAAAAGATATAGCAGCCGTAGCTGAGAGTGTACACGAACGCCGTGGAGAGTCGATTCGGCGCCGTTCGCAGCAACTCGTGCTCACGTATGGAACGACTTGGGCATTTTACGTCGAGATCTTAAATTGAAAGCATACAAAGTACAGCTTGTTCAAGAAGCCGCTCGGTCTTCCCAAGCGACATCACTTCGCTCTATGGGCTCTTGAAAAGTTCCAAGAAGATCCGACGTTTTCGAGAAAAATTTTGTTCTGGGATGAGGCCCATTTTAAGCTTAATGAGTATGTAACACAGTACCTCTACTGAGGTATGTAATTAAGCAAAATTATCGCATTTAGGACGAAGAACAATCTGAAGATATTCAAGAGATTTAGTGAAGTTTGTGTTCGAGCAAGCAACCTTATATTGCGCTTTTCTGCAGATGATATATTGAACATTTTTGCGTCGAATATGATGCCTTGCGATACTGCCGCAGTGATTGAGACTCGAACAACCCGCGTTATCTCGGCGACATTTCAGTCCGCAGGTTTCAACAAGACGGCGCAACTTCCCACACATCGCAACAATCAATGGATTTATTGAGAGAACACTTCGGTGAACAGAAAATTTCACGTTTTCTGCCGGTCGATTGGCCATCAAGATCGTGTGATATCACACCATTAGACTTTTTCCTGTGCGGATATGTAAAGTATAAAGTCTACGTGGAGAATCCGGCTTCGTTTCAGGTTGGAGCGAAACATCCCGCGTGTCACTCGCCAGTTACCAGTCGAAATGCTCGAACGAGACATGGAAAATTGGACTCAACGGATGGACCATCTGAGACGTAGCCGCGACTAGATAATCTTCAAAGAATAAATTCAAAAAAATGTTATTTCGAATGATCATATCATTTGCTTCTATGAAAAGAGGCAACCTAGTTGACCTTGTGTTTCGTACTAGTTCTAAAGTAGCTAAAACTAGTTAAATTGACTGAAGGATTAGTACATTTCTTCACACATTCTTTTCATATAATGTTCAATACCAAACAGATCCCAATCTTTTGTTGTCTAAGCATAAATAGATAATTATACCCGCCAAGTTAGTAAAAGAACAAGACGCACTTGTTGCCTCTAATTAACTCAGTGTGCAAATAGTAGCATTATTTAAATCGTGAAGCGAGATAGCTCATAGTAAATTAAAACCTGTTTACGAGTACAATTGCATTGCTTTTTGCAAGTGCTCTGCTGAGTTCGGGTATTCGCCAGCTGACGGCAATGCTTTACTGAAGGCTCATAGCCTGCACATGCCAACGCATATATCTCTTCCAATTAAATGGCAAGCGAAAAGTTCTTGAATTAACCAAGTTTAATGTTGGTGGCTGCCACACAGCTCGGCATGAATCCGCTCACCGAGCCACTCGGTTGCAATGTGCTTGTGATTACACTCCAGAGCAACGTTTAAGCCGAGGCTCAACCGCGGCTCAACAGCTGTAGCGAGTTAGTTCGCTGACTAACTCTCGGCGGCGGCGATATTTATGAATTATAAAACCGCAAAACTACTAAGCGCCCACTTCAGTCATTTGTTTGTTGCGCGTTCGCGTTGAAGTGGTGTTCTCTAAAGAATAACGCGATTTGCGAATTTAACCAGCGTCTGCAGTAAGCGTTCAGTATCACATATCATATCTATTGGTGAATGAAAATAAGTGCACATTAGCTCCCACAAGTGAATAGTAGAATAATACACCGTCAGTAAAGCAATTATAACTTTACGCTCCAACACACCTTTGCATAGGCATACATATGTGTGTATGTATGTGTATACATGCATAATTAAATGAAAGTGAAAATGCCACAAGACACAATGGAACGCCAGAACCAAATCATGAAAGATAATATTAAAGATAAATACGGACGTCCCGTTAAGCCAGCTGCAACGTTCACAAATGCTGCATTCACCAACGATGAGCATGGTGCAGAGACCATATTTCGGCGCAAAAGCGGTAATGCCAATGGTCTACAGTTGGCGGAAAGTGGCAATGCCAAGGAAGCAAGTGCGCCGAATCCACCGCCTATGGACTTCGATGACATACTGCCGTTGATTGGCGAATTCGGAAAATATCAAAAAATTCTATTCCTACTGATGATACCGTTCGCCACATTTGTGGCCTTCGTTTATTTTTCGCAAATTTTCATGACACTCGTACCGGAGCAACATTGGTGTCATGTGCCCGAACTGGAAGAGCTCACTGTGGAGGAGAGGTAAGTTCAAAGATTACAATACATTTTTATACCCTGAACAGGGTATATTAAGTTTGTCACGATGTTTGTAACATCCAGAAAGAGCGTCGCAGACCCTATAAAATATATGGGCCATTGCATCAATTGGCGACATGGTTTTGTACCCGTGGTTCTCCGATTTTGACTAAACTTTAGAATATCAGAATATAGACCAAAAGAAGAATATCTGTTAACTTTTTAGTGGTCAAAGTTGCTCCATTGTTTTTTGGCGCGCAATTCAAATTGAGATCAAACAAAAAAATGACTATTTCTTTTATTTTTTAACGACCTCAAAATTGAGTGAAAAAAATTTTGAAGTTATCCAATTTTATGTAAAAAAATCTCAGCTTTCTGATAAAAATATTTTCAAAATCCAAAAACCGTTTTTTTGTGCTTTTCCACCAACTTTTTTTCAAAATTGACTTTTCCATTCGATTCCTCGTTAAATTCTACATAAGAATCAGTGTTCAAAAATATGGGACTCTGATCTCATGAACAGCAAAAAAAATGCAAAGTTCTTCTTTCCATATCGGAACCGCCGATATCGGACCACTATAACATATAGCTGCCATATAAACTGAATGAACGGAATCAAGTTCTTGTATGGAAAACTTTCACATTTGACAATGTATCTTCACCAAATTTGGTATAGATTATTTCCTAAGGCAACAATGTAATCTCCGAAAAAATTCTTCAGATCGGATCACTATAGCATATAGCTTCCATACAAACTGAACACAAAGTTACTAAAAAGAACTGCACCTGTGAAGGGTATATTAGCTTCGGTGCAGCCGAAGTTAACGTTTTTTCTTGTTTCTACTTAAATGAGTTCCGTATTAAATGAGAAATCTATACGAATGCTTTAATTATCATATATCAATTTGTTGATCATATCCGGCTAAAATAAACCCATTCTTGGGCTAATACCATATTGTATATAAATTGTTGTGAAAACCATATTTTAACATAAAATTCTAATAATGTAGAATTACATTATACATTATTAGAATTATAGTAGCCGAGTTACTTGTTGTAGTTCAAACAAAGAACCAGACAGGATTAAGTTTTGAAGTGATCAGCTTTTTAATTCGTTTGGAGCAACAATCGGAAAACTTGTACAATGGCATACATTATCAAGTTAGCATACTAAGAATTTTGGACAATAATGCCAGTTTGAAACCATACTACTCAGGTTGCATTTGTTCTGGCTATCAATAGTTCAATACATAAATAAATAATAATACATACATACATATGTGAGTAAGCATCAATTGATTATGATTCTAGAATATACTATAAACAGCTACAAAAGCAGCTGGCCGTGCTCGTCTTCCTCACTCTATATTTAACAAAGAAGCGTTCAACTGGTTGTTGGTATCACAATTATGAAATGTTCTCAAGTGAGTACAAATTTCTTAGGCTGGTCCGATTAGACAAAAACTTAATTGAAATATTTAAGGAAATTTGCTCCCCAATTTATGAAAAATATTGCAAGTATATTAAATTCATGTGTCAGTGGTTCCTCAATCACAATTGCAGATGGTATGAGATATGTTTTCGAAGGGTGTCGTCGCCCCGGGCGCAACGTCTTGGGGGCGGCAAAACGATCTTCGCTGTTTTTTAAAACTCCAATTCGGGCAAAAATTCCTGAAAATTGTGTCAAAAGTGTACAAGATATACGGCGAAAATGGGTTCTTTTTATGGCTTTTAATAAGATGTCTTGTAAATTTACTATCAATTTCCTCAAAAACCGTATTGTGAGAATTTTGGAACTTCAGAATTTGCGTGGCCTTCCTAAATTTTATATACTTAATATCGAAGATATTTAGGTAGATAGATAAAAGGGGGCGGCAGAACATCCTTGGCCCCGGGCGCCCGAAGTTGTAGCTACGCCACTGTATATGATAAAGTAATACGATCCGGAAAATTTCTTCAGATATTGTAGCTTTGTCTCGGACAATAATCCATGTCAAATTCTGTGGAGATATCTGTTAAAGTAGAAAAGTAAAAAAAGTTTTCCTTACAAGAACTTTATTTTGATCGTAAGCATCTTATTGGAAAGAAAATTTTCAGATCGATCAAAAACTGAAATATAAGTTCGCCTATATACAGACATAGATACAGCTTAATTCTGATTATTTATATATACGATCGATGCCAATGCTGTAAAAGGCTTACGATGATTCGGTTTTATCAAAAACACAAGCCTAGGAGTGGTACAAAGCCTTCAAAGACGGTCGAGATCGTTGATAACATCCCTCGTTCTGGACGACCTTAAAAACCGTAATTACCGTAAAAGTCACTTTAGATATGCTTGATCGTGCGAATTCCGATCCCACATTCATGGAGAGCACTATAACTGTCGTTGAGACATAGGTTTATGAGTTTGACATGCAAACAAAAACCACGCCAAATCCGCTCATTGTTTTATTTGTCTATAAGGAGTTCCATTTGGTCATATTGAGACGTTTGCGTGAGGACATACGTCGAAAACAACCGAAATTGTGGAAGAACAACTCATGAATTTTGCTCTATGATAATGGACCGTGGCATCGAGCCACATTTAAAGCCAAGAACGAAATTAGTACCATCGATCAACCACGTCACCAGATTTGACTTCGTGTGATTTTTTCTTATTTCCCAACTGAAATTGGCACTTCATGGAATTTGTTTTCAGTCGATTGAAGAGATAAAACAAAATTGGCTGAAGGAGCTGAAGGAGAAAGTGCTTATGAAAAGTGCTTCGACGACTGGAAGAATCATTGGCATAAGCGTATTACATTTTTATTTACAATTTCCGTACTTTTTTAGTACCTTTTTGGTCTGGCGTCACTGTCTCTGGCGGCGAGAGCATTCATTATAAGTCTTGTATGGGTGCCGGGCCACAGCGGAATCGCTGGTAACTGCAAAGCTGATGAGCTAGCAAGGAAAGGCACCCTCTTGTGTTCTACTACTAGATAGCTGGGCCTCGCGGCTGCTCGGTCAGCGATGGGCCAGCATTAGTACCTGCGCGGTCGCAAAAGCCTTTTGGCCAAAGATAGATCGAAGGAGATCTAGTGATCTCTTTGCCCTCAACAAGGCTAGCCTCTCATTAATGATGGGGCTCATGACGGGCCACTGCCCCATTGGCATACACGCTGTAAGACTGGGAACCTTACCGGACGCCCCATGAAGAAGAAAAACTAGCCAGCACTTCCTTCTTGACTGCCCTGCTTTTGGGAGGTCAAGACTGCACTTCGACATCCCACCGATCTGAAGAATCAAATTTATATTGGCACTAAACGCCGATCTCTATTCGAACACGAGAGTTCATTTTTCATTTAGGACTACTTCTAGTCCATTGCCGTACTTTTAACCTAACCTAACCTAGTACCTTTTTGTCCCAATTATTTATTATATAGGGTCTCCCAAGTTTACTTCTTTGTATAGCAACTTCGTGGCTAACTTAATACACATATACTCTTCAGGGTATAATAAAATAATACTAATACGTTTTGTTGTAGTAATTAATTTAGATTTTGCTCCGATTCATTCTAAATACGAAAAGCATGAAAGACTCATTTTCCGCAGATGCAATTAACGTGACATGATGTAACTGGGGCAAATGGGCAATGTGCATCCACATGTCTATATATTCGTTTTAATAGCTGTTATGTGCAAAAGTTATAAGTAAAAGTGTAAATAGAGGAAATAGTTCATATTTTTCAAACAAAGCAAAGTTAGCGCTAATTGAAAACATTCCTCCTCAGAAATACCAACAATCTGTAACTTGAGCACATTATTAATGTAATGCGTACACACCATTTGTGTAAATAAATTTCATACTTTTGCATTTCGAAATTTTCCGTTGCAAATCAACACAGATTAATCTTCTAAGTTTATAAGTATAGACAATGAACATGATAATTGGAAACAGATTAGTTTCATCTAAGCGCGAAAACTATTAACTTTGCTTAATATTTGTTGCATAAACTTTTTCTTCTCATCATTTCTCATAAGTTACTTTTTTAGCCTGCCACTCATGGCATTAATTAGCTTTAATTCAATCCGCAAGAGCATTTTGTTTTGGACAATCGGACTGATG
Source organism: Bactrocera neohumeralis (assembly GCF_024586455.1). Lineage (NCBI taxonomy): Eukaryota > Metazoa > Arthropoda > Insecta > Diptera > Tephritidae > Bactrocera > Bactrocera neohumeralis. The sequence goes on from NC_065923.1 coordinate 34,941,307, forward strand.
CTTGCATCGTGAACATATCTATTGAAAAGTTTCATTGGACAACTTATCAGATACATCGACGGAATAATTTTTTGCAGCTTGCGTTGTCGTCTTTCATACCTTTCGACAAACTAGTGCCCGTAAATAGTAAATAACACGCAAAATATTTCATTAATCATTAATATTAATTTTGTCGCGTTCAAAGTAATCCCCACCAGATGTGTGCCCACTATTTTTCTAGTCCTCGAAACACTTTTCATTTTTGTGGATGTCCTTCAACTCCGTCATTAAATTTTGTTTTATCTCTTCAAGCGACAATTTCAGTTTGGGGAAGAAGAAAAAATCACACAGAGCCAAATCTGGTGAATACAGACCCAAATCATGGTTGATCGATGGTATTCATTGCGTTTTTAGCTTTAAATCCGCTCACAATCGTGGCTCGATGCGATGGTGGATTACATATCATCATGTAAAGTCCACAATTCCTACCTTTTTTGACGGATGTTCTCACACAAACGCCTCAATAGGTCAAATAGAGCTCCTTATTAACCGTCTGTCTTCCGGAACACTTTCATGATGCACGAAACCACGAATATCGATAAAAACAATGAGCATCACATTAATTTTTGAGCGCATTTGGAGTGTTTTTTTTGGTTGGGCTCATTTTTTTTCTTTCCATCCCGTTGACTGTTGACTTGTTTGCATGTCAAACTCATAAACCCATGTTTCGTCGGCATACATATATGTATATGGCCCCAATGAATGTGGAATCGGAATTCGCACGATCAAGCATGTCCATAGAGACCTGTTTACAGTATTCTTTTTGAAAAAAAAAATCACCTTTATCGGGACGAGTCGAGCAAGAACGCGTTCCATACCCAAAATATCCACCAAAATCATTCGAACGAACTCTCTAACACTAGCCTGACGATTTTCAAGTTCCATATCACCTGACGTACCCTGACCTTCTTGACACCATCAATCCATGAAGTAATCTTAGTTCTTCTAGAAATCTGTGGCATTCATCGACGCTAAGGTTAGAGATATAGAAAGCCTTCTTTGCAATTTATAATGAATGCAAAATTCTGACAGTGAATTTGCTAAGTTGGTAGGGTTGTCCTTAATTACTATGCTAAATATGAGCGCGATCTGTCAACCAGTTTCTTTACAGCAGCTGCTTAAATCGGTACCCCTCAGCAGTGCGTTGCGATTTTTACAATGAACAAAAATATGGAAAAAAAATTTGTCTCAAATTTTGTGTTTTTAACCAAATTTTGTTTGCGGAATCGTTGTGTTGGAAAAAGCTTAGGGTGTTTCAGTTTAATCAAAAACACAAGCCAACACGTGGTACAAAGCCTTCAAAAATTAGCACGATTAGTAAATAAACGTAACTTCTGTGAATTGAAAAATAGTTTTTTATTAAATTCCAAGTTGACGAAGTCGCTGTCAAAAGTTATACATATGTATGTACATACATATGTATATAAAATGTTGTTTATTATTTTGAAGAGCAAGTAAAAATGCACAGATAAATACTATTTTCTATTTTCCATATACATACTATGTACATATGTACATATAAGTACATATAATTTTTTTTGTATTTAATTACCCTGTCATGTAATAATATGCAAACATACGATTATGTAATTATGTTTGCCCACATATTCTTCTATACAGCAATACACGGCTCAGTAATCACAGAACAGAAAATAATTAAAAAAGCACTAAGGCTAAGTTGGGGCAGAAACGAATGAATGAATTCGACATTTTGCAGAAAAAAATATTATTAGCTTTTTTCAATTTAAGAATTTAAGAAGTTATACAAGTATATTTTTCAAATTAAAAGTTTAAGGCTAACGAAGTTACAAAGGCATGTTAATTCCGGAAGATATACAAACTGGTATTGATAGTGTTTTTTATCCGATGAACAGGGTATATTAAGCTTATCACGAAGTTTGTAATTACCAGATGTAAACATCGGAGACCCTATAAACAATATACCATACATAACATATACCATATACTAACTTAAATGATTAGCGTGACGAGCTCAGTTGATTGAGACATATCTGTCTGGCTGAATATACGGGAACTAGTCCCTCAGTTTTTGAGATATCGATCGGATATTTTGCACATGTCTTTTTCTCTTTAAGAATAGTGTAGAACTCTTAGATAAAATCATAGATTCTCTATTAATAAAAAGTAAAAGTCACTATTGACAAAGCAACTACACTCTTTCATATCAAGGTCAATTGGAAAGTCCCCGTTCTGAAATGTAGATATTACTACCATAATAAAATACACATGATTTTTAGTTGGTCCAACCTTCAAAAAGCGCATGTATAAATTTGACAGCTGTCGGATCATTAGTTTGTGAATTATATCAAGTGAAGCAACGTTTGTTATAGTAAAAAAATTATTAAAGGGAATTTCGCGTTTTGAGAGAATATTGCTTTTTGAAGGCAAAAAATAATAATATTCTGAAGATATCAACTCAATGTGTACATCTATCATTCACGAATATTTTGATTAGAGAATGCTCTGTGCAAAGTGGGTGCCGGGCAAGCACACTTTTGACCATAAACGTGACAGAGTTGATGATCCACAGCAGTGTTTGGAGATGCTCAAGCGTAATAAAACCCCTTGTTTTGCATCGATGTGTGACTAAAGATGAAACATGGCTCTATCATTTCACTCTAAAGCTGAATCGACAGTCATCTGAGTGAACTGAATACGTTGAGTCTGCTCCAAAGCGTAGAAAAACGCAACAGACAGCTGGCAAGGTTATGGAGTCTGTATTTTAGGATACGTATGGAATATTTTTTTATTTTTTGAAAAAGGAAAGACCATCAACAGCGACTAGCGACTATTGCATAGCGCTATTGGAACGTTTGGAGGACGAAATCGCAGAAAAACGGCCTCATTTGAAGAAAAAGAAAGTGCTATGTCAGCAAGACAATGTACCATTACAAGTCAGTGAAAACGATGGCAAAAATCCATCAATTGGTCTTCGAATTGCTTTCGCCGCATCCACCGTATTTTCCAAATCTGTCCTCCCGCGACTATTTCCTGTCCTCAGATCTCAAAAGAATGCTCGCTGGGAAGAAATTTTTGTTGCATGAAGAGGTGATCGCCGAAACTGAGTCCTGTTTTGAAGCAAAAGATGAATCGTACTACAAAAATGGTATCGAAAAGTTGTAGAGTCGCTATAATCAGTGGATCACCCTTGTTGAGAACTATATACATTTGTTGAATAAAAAAAAAACGATTTTGCAAAAAAATATGTTTTACTATGGTAGGCCGTGGACTTTTCGCTTGACTTGTTATGTGGGATTTATATAATTTGTGTGATCTGATTAGATCAAATTTGTATTATTTATTTCTTAATTTTTATAACACTTGTAAACAACATTTTACGTGCGATTTGAGAAGTTTGGATAATTCCAAGATTATTTCTATTCGCTGATATATGAGTTATTCTTTTCTAAAATTTTCACAACAATATTTCCGTTCCATTTACTAAACATATAGTACATACATATATCAAGTAAGTAAGGTTAGTAAGAAAAGTCTTGAGTAAGTCTAAATGAGATACATATATCATAAAATCATTTATGCTTCAAAATGAAAATGAATCATTCAAACGTCATCCAAATATAGAATAAAATACAGAAGAAATTAACCATAATCGTTGTAATCATTAAACCCATTGCGTGAAAAAAACTGATAAAAGCATTGAAATTTTATGTTTCTTATGAAATATCGAATGCTTAAAATAATTTATTTTCAAAAGAGCAGTACTCCTCAGGCTCGTTCTTCTAACGCTAATAACAGAAAAATATAAGTCTTCATTCACCGAATTATTATTTTAATGATTTACATAAATTACGTTTTTGTGGTGGCATTTGGAATTAAGCCAGTGTGGATACTTGGAATGCTTAAAAAGTCAAGCCACCGTTGCCATTAAGACTACAAATACGAAAAACAGCAGAAGTGAAAATTGGTTTGGTCAATGCCATGCAGTGGTATCGGCGCCGGTGTTAACTATACACTTACATACATATGAATATATCGTGATCAGGCGGGTGTTGTACACGAATATACAGTAAAGTAAAGTTGACTTAAGTAAATTAACTGGATATATCACGGAAATTCGACGAATCGTTGAAGACAGTTCAAATAATTTTAAGTGTGCCACTTGCCAAAACGAACAGGTGGCAGTTACACCTTTTTATACTTGAATGAAAACAATTATAGTTCTGAAATATAACTGCGTTGACGTGGTTCACTGCAGAAGTACCTACATATGTATAAATGTATGTATGTATTTTTAAAATAACAAAATAAGTGTACATTCGTACAACTTAATTTGTTCTAGCGTTATAATAGCCGATTGCAATTTCATTTAATAACTGTGCTATTAAATATAATACAAAAATACTTCAAACAAGTTTCCTAGCAACATTTCATTAGCTCAAAATTTGTCTACATTCGCATTGAGGCTGTAACAATTTTCTTCATTCATCGTTATGACCTTTTGCTTCCCCGCGGTGCTATATAATTCAATGCATAGTATGTCTATGTACATATGTCAATCGTTTGTAAGTTACAAACATATCACAAATGGTACCACCATAGAATCACCGATATATGTATGTATGTGTGTTCATAAATATGATTACACCACAGCGGCTTCTCTGCGCAACAGAACATTTGATAAAGAATAGACATCTTTATAAATCTTAGCACACATCTTTCTACCAACACTAGGCTACACAATACTAACACGAAGATTTAACTTATTCCAGAAGACTTTTTATCGTATATTTTGATAAAGTTGACACTTTTCTTTTGTCCTATTTAGTTGATATACTGATCCGTATCCGGCCTTTTAGATTAAAAGTGTGTATGTAAAAAGGTCTACTATTACTCGTGGGTTTTTTAGCTTTCGCGCACACATACTCGCTGAAATTTAGTATACCTTGTGACAAAAAAGCACTCAGAAATTGTAATCTAATTCCGCTGGTAAATGACATTTCAAAAAAAAAATGTATTTCACTAAGTTGGTAGGATTGTACTTAATTAATATGCCAAAAATGAGCCCGATCTGTCAAACAGTTTGTTTACAGCAGCTGCTTAAGTCGGCACACCTTAGTAGTGCATTGCAATTTTTACAATGGAAAAATATCGAACAAAGAATTTTTTTCAAATTTTGTATTTCTAAACGAATTTCGTATGCGGAATCGTTGCGAATATTGGAAAAAGGTTACTGTGATTCTGGTTTTCTAAACTGAAATTGTCGCTCCGTAGATTCCGTTTTCAGTCGATAGAAAAGTTAAAGCTAAATTTGCTGAAGGAGCTGAAGGCCATCCTAAAAAGTGCTTATGAAAAGTGTTTCGAGGACTGGAAAAAATCGTTGCCATAAGTGTATTACATCTGGTGAGGATTACTTTGAAGGCGACCAAATAAATATTGATGAATAATTAAACATCTTGCGTTTTATTTACAATTATATTTATTAAAAAGTGCAAGTATCTCTCGGATTCAAAGTATATCCAAATAACACTGGTTAACAAAATTTTAATTTTTGTCACATGAAAACTCATATCAAATTTTGAATGTCCTAGGGCCACTTTCAGTTTTTCTTCTGACATCAAAACATATATTTTCCTTAAAGATGTAAACATCAGCTATATTTAGAGAAACTATATTAAAACTGATGATTTTCGTGAATATTTGACTACAGAAAGGTCTTTTTTAAGTCTACAACAATAATCTGCTGGCATTCCGGCGGCCCATTTCTCTTAATATACAAGCGATTCTCCATTAAATGTCTCTCGCTTCGTTCGTCACTCACAGCACCCAAATTTGCCGAAAAGAAATCCAGTTGAGAGTGCAGCATATACATATATATTTAAGGACATTATATGTTCATTTACTAAGTCTTTGTAATTTTAGATTTAAAGTTTCCTAGAAGATTTAGGGACAACGTTCACAAAACATTTTTTCTAGGCGAGTTTTTCCTGATCATTCAGTTTTTCTTCAAAGCTCTTAACCTTTAGTTGTTGCCGTATTTGTGGACCTACCAATATTTCCCGTGTAATTTTTGTCTCGCTGAGTTTAGCGAATTTTTCTTTCTGATGTCAAAATCCATTGCCATTTCTAGGCATAGCTTTTACAAAATTCTTTATCAGACCGAGTGTGCAATGATCGTTAAAACACTTTCATGACACGTTTACGATGTAACAAACGTATGTATTATGTAAGTTAGTTGAATACAATAATTATTCAGATCGTATAAATGGTGTTATTTGAAAACTTATATGAGTACTTGTTGTCACAAAAAAACTAGGTCGTAATTTTAACCAAGTTATTATACTTTATATTATTAACGACAAACAATGTTTAGCAGTGTAATTTGTCAAAACAGTTACAATTGCATTTAGGCACCGGATAGGCATTTAAATGTGAGGGGCATAAATATATAATTTGGCTAAATTCCATGTTGATGATAAGTGTCAAGCTGCTCAAGTTCATTTATACACGTTTGTTCTATATATTCTTAGCGCTCGATGCTAATATGTTCCTTAACTCACTTTAGCTATGTCCATTAGGGTTTGCGTTAAGTTTTTTTCCCCCAAAAACCCGTGAAGTTTCTAGTTTTGCTCTAAAAAAGAGATCCAAAGTAAACAAGCTTTTTATTTTGAATTTAAATCATATTTCTGTTCCTATCCATATAACTTGAGATTTTTTGATATTTTGAATGAGCAGGTAAATCTACAACTTTGAAAAAAACTATATTTTAATGCAAAACTCCGCGCTCTACAGAAAGCGTTTTGAAGATTTTTTTCATAAAAGCATTTCTTTAAAAGTTATATGGAGTTAAAGTAATACATCAAATTATCTGAGCATACCCACAAGTGACTTACGTATTTAGTGTTGTTCATACGTCATGGTGTACTGTATGAATACCACGCTTTTGATGCAAAATTTTAACTGCGTAAAACTTTTAAAGGCACGCTTTTATGAAAAAAATTATTCAGACCTTTTTTGTAGAGCGGAAATTTTTTGTTAAAATATCATATTTTCAAAGGTATAGATTCATTGACTTTGGAGATAAAAAATATTTACAAAAAGCAAAAAAATCTCATATAAAATATATGGAAAATGAAAATGATGAAGGCTCAATTAAAATTTCAAATAAAGAGTTTGTTTACGTTGGATCCCTACTTTTAGGGCAAAAACTGAAACTTCAGAGGGCAAAAATCAGTAATGTTGGGCAATAACAGCCACCCTAATGCAAACGAATACCAGTATATATCCAAGCATTTTAGTTATCTATTTTTGTAAGCTACACATTTCATTATTGTTATTCAAATTAAATTTTCTGTTTTAGCCAAATGTAGGTTTGTAAGTATGTATGTACATTTACTAACAGTATTAAACGCGGCAAAGCTAGAAGAACTATAAGTGGGCAACTAACTGGCAAGTGTTCAAGTCGACAACTGCCTTCAAGTGTATAAACAGTTTGCCTGAATATTTTCTGTCTTTTAGTTAGCAGTTCACTTCTGCATCTACATATTTTAATTTTAGAATTAAGAGCTAATTTGATACGCTTGCCATTTCATGCTGCATTCCACTGTCAGCGACTGCAAAACTGTATTTAGAAGTTGATGTCTTTTCATTGAAATTTGAATTTTCCGCAACGGAGTGGAATTCACATTCCCAATAGCTTTAAAAATTGAGGTTTCTTAAATTTGTCATTTATTCAAGGCTTCTCTAACAAGCTAACAAGTTTCGAATAATGCGAACTACGTTGGAGAAAGCTTAGTGCGGTTAAGTGCTTCGACGTTTTCTTGCATTGAGTTCAGATGTGAACAGTACAAAATTGTCTGATGTGTCATCCCCACGGCACGGCATCTAATACTTTAACAGAATATACGAACCATATAATACATGTGTTTACTGTATGTTGGTATTTACTGCGAGATGTGATGTGTGATTTGTGGAATGTCGCACATATGGTTTTAGCATTAGTTGAATCATGCATTTGCCCGTGTTAGAACTTAAACAAACGAACTCTTATGCAATTTGCACAGCTCAGCGGTGTGAAAAAAACCCTTAGCTTTGGTTTCGCCGAAACTAAGGCACCCTTCACAAATAAAAAAGTTTACAAATCAAGAACTTGATTTTGATCAGTCAGTTTGTATGGCAGCTAACGGGTGATCCAAATAGAGGTAATTTTTTCAATAGCCTTTTTTGACAGATCACGCGTGAGTTGTGTCAAGAGATTGTATTTCGCGGGCTTCGCTCAACTTATGGTCAACATAATCAGCCTACTGAGAATACTATTCGCAACACCTTCACATTTTACTTCAGGATTTTGAACTGAAAGCCAAATTTTGTTGAGCGATGAGGCCCATTTCTGACTCAATGGGTCTGCAAACAAGCGAAATTGCCGCAATTGAGACGAAGAGCAGCCTGAAAATATTCAAGAGCTGTCATTTCATCCAAAAAAAACAACAATTTGGTGTGGTTATTTGCATATTTCTTCAAAAGTGATGCCAGTGAGAACGTAACCGTCAATGGCGATCGTTATCGCGCCATGATAACCGACTATTTGTTGCCTGAAATTGAACCTTGTGATCTCGGCGACATTTACTTTCAACAAGACTGCACAACTTCCCACACATCGCATCAATCAATGGATTTTTTAAGAGAAACTGGTGAGCAGATAATTTCATTTTTGTTCGATTGGCCCCCAAGATCGTAGGATATCACGCCATTAGAGCATGGAGTAAAATATGACGCGTGCCAATCGCCAGTTAAGTGTCGAAATGCGCGAATGTGTCATCGAAAATTGAACTCAACGGATGTACCATCTGAGACGTAACCGCGGTCAACATTTGAAAGAGATAATCATCAAAAAATAAATGCTAAAGAATATCCATTTATATTAAGGCCATATGAGCCGCTGAAGGAAGAAATTGATAATAAATAATGGCTGAACAAAGCTATGGAAAACTATGTGTCTTACACATCTAATATATATCGGGTGATTTTTTAAGAGCTTGATAACTTTTTTTTAAAAAAAAACGCATAAAATTTGCAAAATCTCATCGGTTCTTTATTTGAAACGTTAGATAGGTTCATGACATTTACTTTTTGAAGATAATTTCATTTAAATGTTGACCGCGGCTGCGTAATTCGTCAATTTTGGGCAACTTTTTCGAGCATTTCGGCCGGAATAGCCCGAATTTCGGAAATGTTGTCTTCCAAAGCCTTGGAATAGTTGCTGGCTTATTTCTGTAGACTTTAGACTTGACGTAGCCCCACAAAAAATAGTCTAAAGGCGTTAAATCGCATGATCTTGGTGGCCAACTGCCCATGCATCCCGAAAAATGCACTGTTTGGTGTGGTTTGTACGCTGGTGGAATCATTGGACCGTATTTTTTCAAAGATGCTGTTGGACGCAACGTTACGGTGAATGGCGATCGCTATCGTTCGATGCTAACAAACTTTTTGTTGCCAAAAATGGAAGAACTGAACTTTCGGTTGACATGTGGTTTCAACAAGATGGCGCTACATGCCACACAGCTCGCGATTCTATGGCCATTTTGAGGGAAAACTTCGGAGAACAATTCATCTCAAGAAATGGACCCGTTTGGCCACCAAGATCATGCGATTTAACGCCTTTAGACAAAGTCTAAAGTCTACAGAAATAAGCCAGCAACTATTCCAGCTTTGGAAGACAACATTTCCGAAGAAATTCGATTCCGGCCGAAATGCTCGAATCTTCTTTCCGAATGGACCAAAGACGCAGCCGCGGTCAACATTTAAATGAAATTATCTTCAAAAAGTAAATGTCAAGAATGTCCATATATATTAACGTTTCAAATAAAGAGCCGCTGAAGGAAGAAATTGATAATAAATAATGGCTGAACAAAGCTATGGAAAACGATGTATCTTACACATCTAATATATATGATGTATAGGGGTGTATAGAGTGTGGGCCCTCTGATCCATCAATATTGATATTATATTTTATTTATTTTGTGACTCGATTCGTTTAAAACATCCTGAAAAAAACATTCATGCTGTTATCAAAAAATTAAAATTTTCAATTGATGGTGACAAAATGTTGTAAAGCACAGGGCTCCCCTGAGATTTCTCGGCCCATATCTTCCCCGCTCTTGCCTGTACGCTGTATACTATAGTCACAGCAACGCGTGGTTAGATCTTACTAGTAGACATATGTATATATGACAATTACGAGTCACGTTGTTCGTCCGGGGTAAACTGCTGAACTACTGAACCGAATTAATAAAACTTAGCACACTGTAGCCAGTTTAAACCAACTTAAAAGATAGGCTAGTAAACTAATATTTAAAAGAGAGGATCAATTATATTAAACTGTTATATTCACACATCTCAACAGAAGAATCTATTAAAAACTAAAAAAAATACAATTATCATAACTTTGAGTAAAATGTTGAATGCCGTAAAGAAATATCAAAGCTCAGAGATCACTCGAAGCATTGCACAAAACAATGCGAGATTTAAATGGCAACGATTATCTTTTCGGCCGAAATATTTATGAAGCACTCAATGCATTGACTGGGAAGTTTAAGGAAGAAATATTGCTTTAGCAGCAGAGCAATCTTCAGCAGGCTCAGTTTGCCATTGCGTTAACATTTGTCATTTCTCTAAATAAGTCTTGAAGTTCAAAATAACCATTTTTGTTTAGATTTTTTTCACTAATGAACATTACTATAAACATTTTTTTTAAATTAATTTCCAAATACAATCCTTTGGATTTTGGTACGTTTTCGTCTTTATTCGTAATACAATTTAATCAATTGGGGAGTATATTTCATCAATTCTACTTTTAAACATTCAAACTTCATACACATACTATGGAAGAACGCTTAGTAGAAGTAGAAAAGCGTCCGAAGCAATTACCTAGTCCAAGACTTGAAACAACCGACTTTCTTCCTACTGGTTCTGCACTCTATTTGTAAAATAGTGAGCAATATTTTGAATGAAAATGTTGTTGTTACAACAACTTAAGTGAGTTTAAAGTTAGATTTAATAGCAAACGCTTGCCAAATTATAAATATTCCAGTATTTTATGCAAATCTAATGACAATCTCTATGCGCACCTGAACAAATGTGGATGCTCATAATACATAGTTCATGCATTTCACATGTCTGTTATCAAGGTTGTTGACAATTTCAGTTGACGCAATGTCGTTAGAAAGTATTTAGATTTTCCGTTGCTTTATTAATAAGCATGTTTAATATAGTAATAACTAATTATGTGTTAATACAGCTCGTTACTACGAACAGAATTAGCAGCACACAGCAGAATCGTTTAGATTATTCGGCTGATCGCACGTCAGCACACTTGTTTTGGTAAGAACAGCAAGGTTCTTTACAGTATAATATCAAGGCAATTGACTTTTATTCGAAATTTACCGTATTTCATTTCGACCAAATAAGCCATAATTGGCTGGCAACCAAAAACCACACAAATGTCAACAACAAAAACAATAAATATACTATACATAACTGAAGCACTTGCAGCAAGCCACAACTACAATAAATAGCATTGAAGGTCTATCCGCTTGTCAAGTTAATGGTTAACGTTAAACACATTACAAAAACTTATCGACATTAAATCTCGCGTAAATAAACGTGGTCGTAAAGCTTCACAGCAGCATTTTTATAAATAAACGTAGCTTGTTGCACAGCGCATTTGTAGTTGTGTTCCGTTACCGGTTGTTTGTAATGGCACAAGCTCATTATCGCACTTGCTGCGCACCAATCAAGATCAAGAAAACATAAACGGATAATTTACTAGTTATATTTTGAAAAAAAAATTTATTAATTAAAAATAGTTTGAAGAAAAAGTTGTGAGGAATATTTTTCGCTGCCTCTTGTACATTTCTGGTCTTCATTTTCACCAATTTCGTATATACATACATATGTACAAGTATATATGTTCACATATACCAGTTAAAGAATATAGTAGCGATTTCTATAGCGCATGCTATGAGACTCTTTTAAAAACCCTTGAGAAATATTATAATATATTGTGACCTTGTAACATAGTGAAAAGTAGCCGCAATTTCTAATTAAATTTCCCGAGTAAATGATATTTCAAAAAAATGCATTTTGCTAAGTTGGTAGGACTGTCCCTAATTACTATGTCAAATATGAGCGCGATCTATCAATCAGTTTGTTTACAGCAGCTGCTTAAATCTTGCGATTTTTACAATAAACAAAAATATGGAACAAAAATTTGTCTAAAATGTTGTATTTCTAAGCAAATTTCGTGTGCGAAATCGTTGAGAATGTTGGAAAAGGTGATTCATTTTTTTCAAAAACACAAGACTACGAGTATTACAAAGCCTTCAAAGATGGTCGAGAGATTGTTGAAGTCATGCCTCGTTCTGGACGACTCTTCAACTGATGAAAATATTAAAAAAGTGAAGGATATGGTGTTTGATAATCTTCAGACAAGTGTTAGAGAGATGACATGACATTTCTCGCGAGTCCGTTCGAATTGATTTTGCTGAATATTTTGCGTACGAAACGCGTTCTTACTCGACTCGTCCCAATAAATCTGAATTTTTTTCGAAAAAAATACCGTAAACAGGTATCTTTGGACATGCTTAATCGTGCGAATTCCGATACAACATTCATGGAGAGCATTATAACCTATGAGACTCGGATTTATAACATTTCGGATTATAACAATCATCGGAATGGAGGGAAAAAAATGAGCCGAAGCCAAAAAACCTCGCCAAAGCCGCTCAAAAATCAAGGTGATGTTCATTGTTTTTTTCCGATATTCGTGGTTTGGTTTGAAATTTGTTCCAAAGGGACAGACGGTGAATAAAGAGTTGTGTTTGGCCGTATTGATTGCGTTAGAACATCCATCGAAAACGGCCGGAATTGTTGAAGAACAATTCTTGGATTTTACACGATGATAATGCACCATTCCGTCGTGCCACGATTGTGACCGAATCTAAAGACAAAAACCCAATGAATACCATCGATCAACCAACGTATTGACTAGATTTGGCTCCGTGTGATTTTTTCTTGTCCCCAAACTAAAATTGCCGCTCCGTGGAACCCGTTTTCAGTCGATCGAAGAGATAAAACAAAATTCACTGAATTCTCAATTAAAGGCATTTTATGTGAGTTACCTCATTAAGAATGAGAAAAAAAGCCATAATGGGACGATCCCATCAACCTTGATACCTACTTTCAATCACGTTTAGATCCTGGTGAAACCGCTCTCTCGGGTTCTCACTACAATTTTCTAAATTATCCGAAAACTTATCCAGTTGGTTGCCATTATACCCTAATTTGATAATCACATTTGTTCTTAGATCTTAAAGATTTCAACTATTAACACTTACTTTTTCCAAGCTTCACTTTCCGAAACAGTCATACCATTGATAAAGTCTGTATTTTTCATACGTAAGTCTTATTAAAGGATCAAACAATAGTCCACTACTCAACTTTTTCATACCAAACTTCGAAAATTTTCTATAAATGTAATTGAAAAAGTATCTTTCCACGTCCTAAACTTTGAAAACTTGCTTTGTCAAATGTGTCATTATTAAATCCTTGAATTAATTTTAAGAAAGTAACTCTGACGTAGAGGTTGCAATCTTTTTAATTTCCACTGAGCTATTGTACCCATTTCTGGAAATTTAGTAAGAACATTGTTGCAGATCGCAAGCGAATTACTTTAGAAGCTCAAAGGGAGATTTTCATTGAGTAAAACATTTTTTCGACTGAGGTTTTGATATCTCACTTTCGAATTTTATTAAACCTCAAAATCTTCCGCATATTTCCGGTAAAAACCCTGAGTGTGTAGTTCACATGCTATTAATATGGCCGAAAAATGGACGCCGAACACTAAGCATGACTGAAAAAAATAAATTTTATTACTAATAAGCCGATAATTGATCAAAATATAAAAAATGCAAATATCATAAAGACAAGAACGCATACAATATTTTCGTGTATAAATTCTTAATCTGAACACTTAAAGCCATCGAAATTTGCTGAGGTATCCAAGGCAACAAAAATAAATAATTTTCTTTACAGCTGTGTAATAATCGATTTCACTCCAACTTAGCAGTTTCTGCCATACATCCAGTTCCTATAAAATACTACATTTAGTATGAGCACATTCTCACGCTAACCGCCCTCTCTGCTAATATTTGGCCAACAGCTGTTCACCGATAGTCAAAATTAGAGCACGTATATGTACCTAATTATACCCTGGCCAGTATATGTACATATATTAAGTTTGCCAAGAAGTTGGTAATAACCAGAAGGAAACTTCGGAAACCCTGTAAAATATATATATAAACGATCGGCGGGGCGAGATATAGCCCACATCCCTTCGACTGCCCCTATGTCTGTATATACGCAAACCAGTATCTCAGTTTTTAAGAAATCGATCTGAAATTCTCCTTTAGAAAAAACTCATTAGTAGAAATATCGGACCATGATATCAAATAGTTCCCATACTACGAGTAACTGATCGAACAAAATCAAGTTCTTGTATGGAAATTATTTTTAATTGACGAGATATCCTCCCAAAACTTGGCCCGAATTATTTTCAAAGACAATGATTTTATTTCTAAAGAGTTTTTTCAGATCAGACCACTTTAGCTGATGGTTGCCATACAAACTGATCGATCAGAATTCAGTTCTTGCGTGGGAAAAAAAATTTTTTTTACGAGATATCTTGACGAAAATTGGCATGGATTACTTCCCAATGCAACGGTACATACCCCGAAGAAATTGTTCAGATCGGACCACTACAGAATTTAGCTGCTATACAAACTGGCCGATCAAGTTCTTGTATGGAAACTTTTTTTATTTGTGAAGGGTATTATAACTTTGGTGCAATCGATGTTAACCATTTTTTTCTGATTTGTATATTTAATTCAGTTCTAATGCCTAAGGCACCAGATTTTCTTAAGTATTGTATGTATGTGCATGTTTCTTCTATGGTATTGTTGTACTGTTAATATAATACTTTAGTCATTCGCGGATAAAAAAGCATTAGGCGCAAACTCTCAAAGTTCGGCAACCGCAGCTGAACATTGGCTTGAACTAATTAGAATGCAAGCGTTAGCCACTTGTGCGTTACGGCACCTGCTTGGCGATTGTACTTAGATTTTGGTAAATTGACATAGACAAGCAAATTTTTTTCTAAATCACGACAAAACTATTTCCTCTCGCTTAATCAAGGTCGAGCGCTCATTCTCAGCTTATTGTTCAGCCACAAACGTTGGTATGCAGAGACCGGTCCAACCTAAAAGCGTTACTGCCGTTCAGCATAATTTTTGGTGGTACTTGCATACATACATATGTATGTATGTGTGTATGTATGTCTGTTTGTGTGTTCTTATTAAAAATTTTGGTGTACACGCATATTTATAATCTGCGCTGTTTCGTGAGCACTGTTTAATTAGTTTATTTTTTGCCTATAATTGTTAAGTGTTTTTTAATTTCTTACTTATCCATTCTTTCATTATTCATTTTTTGCACAGATTGGCGCTGTCAATACCGCGTATGAGCGGCATTCGGGAATATGACAATTGCAAGATGTATGATGTGAATTATACGGAAGTTTTGGCGAAGGGCATGCGCAAGGCTGATCCGAGCTGGCCGGTAGTAGCTTGCCGCCAAGGTTGGTCATACAACTTCACCGATTATCCATACCCCACAGTGGCAACCGAACAGAATTGGGTTTGCGAGCATGATGCGCTGCCGACTTATGCTCAATCGATATTCTTTCTCGGCGCTATTGTCGGCGGCTTACTGTTCGGTTGGATTGCCGATAAATTCGGTCGTATACCTGCTTTAGTCGGCTGCAATTTGATTGGTTTTGCGGCCGGTGTCGGCACTTCGTTTACGAGAAATTTTTGGCAATTCGCCTTGATGCGCTTCTTCGTGGGATTCGCATTTGATAATTGTTTTACAATGATGTATATTCTCGGTAAGTATGAAATTTTGTTCTAAAAACAAGAAAAAAAAGACCACGTCAAATGAGGAAGTTTCCCATGCAAGCATTTGATTCCGATCATTCAGTTTGTATGGCAGCTATATGCTATAGTCAACCGATCTGAACAATTTCTTCGGAGATTACATTGTTGCCTTAGAAAATAATCAATACCAAATTTCGTGAATATATCTTGTCAAATGTGAAAGTTTTCCATACAAGAACTTGATTCCGATCGTTCAGTTTGTATGGCAGCTATATGTTATAGTGGTCCGATATCGGCAGTTCCGACAAATGAGCAGCTTCTTGAAGAGAAAATTACGTTTGCAAAATTTCAAAACGATATCTTAAAAACTGAGGGACTAGTTCGTATATATACAGACGGACAGACAGATGGACATGGCTAAATCGACTCAGCTCAACATACTGATCATTTATGTATATACTTATATACTTCATAGGGTCTCCGACGCTTCCTTCTGGGTGTTACAAACTTCGTTGCAAACTTAATATACCCTGTTCCGGGTATAATTATATTGAGGTCAAAGACCAATCCGAAAGTGTATAGCATATTCTATGGAAACCCGTTTCTTAGAATCTGCAAGTATTAAACATACAGCCATGGACACATAAATAGCACACATCTGAATCCCATATTAATTCTAATTTTTTTTTAATCCTAAAGTAGCTGAACAATAAAAATTTGGTATGTATCTACTTGTCACTATTATGAGGCTCATTTCCCTGCATAAAAATACTGTTTATTTTCTATTAAATTTTGTACGCGACAATTTTATTGCGTATAGTGTTGATTTGAGGTGGACACATAAATAGCACATTTTTAAGTTCGTACTTTTTTTTTTAATTTTGTGTGAGGTTCTCGCATATTTTTAATTTAATTCTGCGAATATATAATTATTTCATCGATATTTCGTTAAAATGAGAAGGAAAAAAACATTCCACGCCGGAAAAGGGAGTCCTTATATCCAATATGAGCAAAAAAGGAAAAGATCCTGTCAAAATTGCTAAAATAATATATTGCTCTCCAAAAATGTTATAAAATGCTCTTTATGCAACAAAACAGACCCACCTTGTGTCAATAAAAAGATACCAAGAAAACCAGGACCACGTAAATCCGATATTTGTGTTGACAAATACATAGTACGGAAGAGCAAAGCGGATCCTTTTAAGCCAACCAGAGAAATTATGATCGAAATTAATGACGAATATGGTGTGGACGTGTCCAGAAAGCTTGTAGGAAGACGACTCAACTTATCTCAACTTTTTGGACAAATTACCAGCAAGAAACCACTCCTGTCAAAACGCCACATCAAAATTCGACTGGCATTTGGAAAGGCCCACGGAGACAAACCAGCACAATTTTGGAAGAACGTGTTTTTGAGCGACAAAACCAAGATAAATAGGAAGGTTCCAGTTGGAAAATCATTTTTACGTCGTCCACAAGGTCAATCCCTTAAACCTAGGTATACCAAAAAAACCATTAAGTATGGCTGTGGAAGTATCATGGTCCGCGGCGTGTTTTCATGGCATGGCATCGTGCCAATTGTTCGAATAAGTGGTAAAATGGACCAGTTTTAGTATTTGGATATACTGAAAAATAAAATGTATTTCAATCCATGCCCATAAACTGGACATTTATGCAAGACAATGATCCGAAACACACCGCAAAGATAGTAAAGTATGATCTCGGCAATAAAAAATTTAAAATTTATGAGTGGCCTGCGCAAAACCCAAACCTGAAACCAATAGAAAATTTATGAATTGATATAAAGTTCAAAATAGCAAGCAAAAAATTCAAAAATTTTGATGATTTATGGGCTGGAATTGAGGAGCCTTGGTATTCAATCCCAAAGGAACGATATCAAGAACTGGTGGACAGCATGCAGAAAAGATGTGAGCGGATGCTTAAAAATGATGGATATTGTACAAAATACTAACGAAATGAACAATCTTTTGCAATTTTTTAATAATTTTTATAAATTTTTGTACCTTTTTTTAAGCCCCTTTTCAGATTGTGCTATTTATGTGTCCAAGCTGTCATATAGGATATTGATGTTTTCGTCTTTTTTTGGCAATAATAAAATATTTATTGTTTCAGTGTTATAGTTATATTAAAGTGAATAATTTTTAAAATAAAACGCATTCCTCTTTAAATCCGTAAGTGATAAACCTAAGGAATAAATAACTGTTTTCTTATTTGATGACCAAGTGTGCTATTTATGTGTCCATGGCTGTATGTAAGTATATACATATATAAAGAAAATACATATACATGTTGAAACAGAGTCACTTAACGGTTGTTTGTATCAGCCAAAAATAATAGAGGATAGATAGATATAGGGTATATATGAGCAGGATGATAACAGATTGATTATACATATGTCTGTCCGTTGTTGTTGTTGTAACGTGTACCAAACATGGTAACCTCCTTAACATGGTAAGAATTAGATAAGAGAAAGGAGAAGGGTGTCAGATATGTAGGGTTATCAGGGCATGCAAAGAGGTGGCTAGCGTCATGCGTGGGCTCATTGCACGCTGGACATATATTGGATATGTCTGGAGATGGGGTCTATTCTGGATAAGTAGGAGGTTAACCTGCTATAGTATCCAGAACGAAGCTGCTCAAGGGTCACTCTCGTTTCTCACGGCAATAAGAGTTCTTCGTCTGCAATGGGTGGTAGTTTCACTCCAAGTACGCCATTCACTGAGAGGGAGTTGGTGCAGGTGTTAATGGTTCCGCTGTGTATGGCGGTCAGTGCTTGTCGAAAGTTAGTTGCGTCCAAAGTCTGACCGACGTATTATTTGATGTCGTCGACGTAGTTGAGGTGATGCTCCTAGGAGGCGTTTCCACCCCAAGCAGGTGGACTGCAGGGATGATTTCTGCGAAAGCACCCCAATAGGAACTGTTTAGAGAGGTGTTCATTATCCTCCTTAATCCAGGCGATCATATTGGTGCGGCATAGTTACCGACCGGCCTGCCGATTGCCTTGTATGTTGCCAACAACGTTTCTTTGTCCTTTCCCAATGTGCTGCCGGCTGGCGACTAGAGGATTTTGTGTGTGATGTCTGTCCGTCTGTTCGTTCGTCCGTCCGTTCAAGCTGTAACTTGAGTAAAAATTAAGATACCTAATGAAACTTGGTAGATATGTTCTTTGGCACTATAAGAAGATTGGTATTTGAGATGAACGTAGTGGGACTACTGTAACATAAAACACCATTAACCGAAAACATGTCAAGCGCCATAACTAAGCCGTAAATTACGATAAAAAAAAACGGAAATTTGACACAACAAATCACAAAACAGAGGGGCTGGGGTTTGTAATTTAGGCGTGGCCCAACCGCTAATAAGTTTAATGTTTCTCAAATTTTTTTTTATTATCTTAAGTGCCATAAAGACCCTTTAACACTATTAATATAAATAATGATACCTCGAATTGATTAAAAATAAAACTTAATATCCATATACAAAATATAAAATATAAAATAAATAACATTAACATACATACATACATTTTTTTGCAGTTCTAGAGTATGTCGGCCCTAGATATCGGACGTTCGTCGCGAACATGTCGATCGCATTGTTTTTCACGGCCGCTGCTTGCATTTTACCTTGGATAGCATATTTTATTGCAGACTGGAAGCTGTTTGCAATCGTTACATCTGCGCCTTTGATTTTGGTCGTACTAACACCTTTCGTAATACCTGAATCTGCCAGGTAAATAACACAAACTGACCAGTACTTACATATGTATATACACATATACATGCATACATATGTATATATGTATGTATATAATAATGTTTTGACTTTTTGATAATTGACCGATTTAATTGCAGATGGCTTGTATCGCAAGGGAAAGTGGACAAAGCTGTGTCTATATTGAAAAGACTTGAAAAAGTTAATGGCAAGCACGTGCCAACGGAGACCTACCAAACCTTCAGCGCCAGTTGTTTGAAATTGAAGCAGGAAGAAAACAAAAATAGCAGCTATTCAATTCTGGATCTTTTTAAAACGCCCCGATTGCGACGCACCACACTTCTACTTATTGTCATTTGGATGGCAATTTCACTGGTGTTTGATGGTCATGTACGAAATGTGAGCTCGCTAGGAGTAAATGTGTTTTTCACCTTTACTGTGGCTTGCTTCACCGAGTTTCCGGCCGATTCCATACTAACAATCATACTGGACAAATGGGGACGACGTTGGTTGGCTTGCGGCTCTATGGTTGCCAGTGGTATTTTCAGTTTGTTCGCTACACTTGTGCCAACGGGCATTTATTTCGCCTCATTCGCCATTATGGGTCGCTTTTTCGTTAACATTTCATATAATATTGGCCTGCAATATGCCGCTGAGATCCTACCCACTGTTGTACGCGCGCAAGGAGTTGCTTTCATTCACATCATGGGTTATGTGGCCAGCATAATCGCTCCGTTTGTTGTGTACTTGGAGAAAGTTTCACCAGTTCTTCCGCTTGTGATTTTGGGTGTTCTAGGTATTATTGGGGGTCTGCTGGCTTTGTTGCTGCCAGAAACCTTGAACCATGATCTACCACAAACACTAACCGATGGTGAAGAGTTTGGACGAGGTCAGAGTATTTGGGATTTCCCATGCTTGACGAAAAGGATGGATGAACCTAGAAACTTAGAAGAACGACAACAAAATTTTGTGCGTTCTACGCAAACGGGCGCTTCGCTGCGATCTTCAACTCGTGGTGAACTGCGTTCAAGTATATTAAGAAGGTCCGTGAATTCACGATACTCATCGAAACTTTAAATTAAAAAAAAAAATGTACTTATTTAAATTAATTAATATTAAGCATTAATTTATCATAAGTATAACTGAAGCAATGCTTCCTACATATTGATCAAGAAGTTAATTGAGTCCATAAACTTGTGATATTAGTAATAATTATATACAAATGCATATATATACATACATATATGCATATAACGAACATACTATAATAAAATAAGAATATAAACATTGGAACAAAGGTATAAAAAAAAATAGTTTTAGTTGTAACATAAATAGCTGAGGTTATAAAATATTTAATAATCTCCCAAATACCTGTTAATATCATGTTAATAAATTTAAAATCCAATATTTCAACTGTATATTTTCATTCAAACTGTCAAAATGTTTGAAATTTATTATTTGTTTTATTAAACTATGTATATCTACTTAAATATATGTATGTACAAAAATATTTATCGCCTCTTCCTGCCCACAGCTGTTTTCTTCCCAGGTGCACGCTGGCCACGTCCACCTTTTGGCTTCTTACCGCCCTTACCGCTCTTGCCACCTTTTCCTTTCTTTCCCTTTTTACCTTTCTCAGCAGGGTTGGTCTCTCTCCTGTAACACAATTTAAAAATTTTAATAAAAAAAACTAATATATTAAATACTAACAAATCACTTACTGAAGCTTGTCCTCGTTCTTTTGAATAGATATCGCTTTCTCAATATCGAATTTTGGTTTCTTGTTTAATACACTCTTTATTAAATCAAGGTTAACCTCTTTTTCGGGCTGGGCGCTGATATGTGACGCTTTGCGCTTCGCGCCTGGTATCAATTCTTTTACACCAATACCACGAGCTTGTTTTTCCTTGGGTAATTTATCTTGGAATTTCCCCACAGATGCTGTTGAGGATTTAGCAACAGTTACTGCAGTGAGCAACTGTCCAGATGAAGCGACTTCTGGTCCGAAGTACCCACCTCGTGGTACTTCGACTTTTTTCGCTCGTACAATATTTTTCATGCGCTGTATTTCATTCTTAGCAACCTTTTCATTACGCAAATCAATTTTCTTCTGGAACATATCTTCATTTGGATCGACATTTTTAGGCACTTCCAATACCCATTCCTTTTCTTTTTCAGCATCCGCTCGTTTGAAACCATATGTGGGTACCCATTTCTGTGCGTTATCAATAAAATATATAATTATTATTTATATACTAACCCAAGTAACCTTATTATCTGGGAACTTACATCGAGTGTGGTATCGTACACTTTTTTATCCTTCTTCTTCTTCTTAATGCCCTTTTCTTTCGCGAATTTCTCCCATTTAGTAAGAGGTTTCGGGCCGGGTACTTTCCGTAGTCGCGGCAAAACAGTAGTTGGTTCCGGTAACTTCGCCACAATACATTCGTCTATACGCTCTGTAGGTAGCTCCCAAATCGAATTAATCAGCAACTGAGTGTTATCACGGGTAAGATCAAGCAAATATTGTTCCCGGTTATTTCTAAAAAATAATTAAATATAGTATCTGCTTTTCTATTTATGAGATAATTCATACTTAAGTTGACTGTCTTCCAAATCGTTTGGATCAGTGCACAGCAAAGAACCGACATCCAATCGTACCTCCAAATGTTTATCTACGGTGATTGGTTTGTATTTTTCCAAATCACGTTGTTGTTTTTCTAACACTTCCTTTACAATATCCATATTTGATATATTTTATAGATCATTTATTTAAAATAGTACAATTTTTTTAAATTTGCAAACACAAATCGTTTCTTAAAAAACTCAAATTTTGATTGCACGTGTATCACCACGGTTGCATTGCACATATAAACAATAAAAAGTGTTGGAAAGCGCTGATTGGTGTTTTATTCTTTATTACCATTGAGTAAAAAGAACTCACCTCAAGGTTGATTGGCAATATTGGCACAATTTTTACAAATTCTAATATAATTATTGTGTTGTGATAACATCTTCTGTATTAAGTTAAGTTTTTTACAGAAACTACTTTAATTATTATATATAAATTTAAATACTATTTTAAAACAAACATGATTACTGAAGATAGAAAAGGTGAAGATATTTCTTGACCGACACTTCATAATTCCCTTGTTTGCTGTATTTCGTTTCTTATATGCCGAGTGGAGACCCTCATTATATGTGATGGAAGAGTTGATTGTCAAAAACACCTGATGATTGTAGAAGTACCGGTATTTACAATTGTAAAATAGATGCTGGTGAGCTTGCAATTAAATATTATATCGGAAAGAATGTAAACAAATAATCCAAGTGCACAAGTACAAACAGTATTATACATTTTAAGAATAAAACAAGAATAATGGCGTACGAGTCAAAGGAGAAAGTGGCGAAAATGCAGGGATATCACTTCTACAAACGCGAATTGTGCCTATATTTTGGAGTATATTTTGCCTACCTCATATACGGACTATGGATTCTGATTGACTTACGTGAAATATTACAAAAACGTTCAGGATATACGCGCGACCCCTTTAACTACGAGTTGGACATATTCAATAATTATGTCCGATCGAACTGGTATTGGTACCTCATACATGCCGTAATTGCAACCGGCTCGAGGTTTGTTTTTAATCCGAATAATATCGGGCTTGCATTCGCATGTGTATCAATTCTATCTCTGTTGAGCACGCTTCCATTCATGATGAACGTATTTCTTGGCACAATGCTTTTAATTTTTTATTTAGTGTCGTATATTGGCAATAGAAAATTGATATGGTTCGCAACAGCCTTATGGGTAGCAGTACTTAATATTTTAGCATTAAATATCGGCAAGTTTTCAGACGACCAAGATATTTTTTATGTATTTAGTGTAATATTATTTTGGACTTTGTTACGTTGTTGTAGTTTTGCGCACTTTTGGGCCGACTCAAAATTAAAAAGGGAAGACCTTTTAGAATTGTCCACGGTGTCGCACTATCTAGGATATACATTATATTTTCCTACGCTTGTAAATGGTCCATTTTTGGACTATAAACGATACATTGTGATATTAAAAAAGAAGGACGCACATGCATTATTTAATGAAGTAAAATATTTTACTATTGAAATAGTGCGCATTTTATTCTGGTGGCTTGTTTTAGAGCTTGGAATGCGTTACTTGTTTGTACATTATATGGCTGTAGAAACAGACAAAGCAAAACTTGTGAGGTCACCTTTCGGACGTCATGCAATTGGATATTTCTTAGGTTTGTTCTTTTTCATGACGTATCTTGTAAAATATGGCTTGGGAATCGCTTTTTCCCGTTACGATGGGATGTATCCTCCAAGTAAGCCACAATGTATAGGTCATGTTCATTATTATTCAAATATGTGGAAACATTTCGATCAAGGACTTTACGAATTTTTATTTGATTACATTTACCACCCATTAGTTAATGCAAATTATTCTAAATTCGTGTCGACGGTGCTCACCTTTGCATTTGTTTTCATGTGGCATGGTTGTCAGACTGATATTCTTATATGGACTGTTATGAATTTCTGGTGTCTGATATTGGAGAAGTTATTGAAGCACGCTATGCGTTCGACATTTTATAAAAGTTGCATCGAACAAAATTTGGGTCAACAAATGTCACAACGTTTTCAAGCCATTGTTTTTAGCCAAGTTTTCATAGTGGCTGCCTTTGCAAACGTTTTCTTTATAGGTAGCCCCGAAATGGGCGTATTTTTAATAATGAACGCATACGGGAATGGTTTTGCGAATTATCTTGCATTATCATTTTGTTGCTACTGTTTCTTTCAATGCTCTGAATTAATATCTATGAAACTTTGGAAAGAAAATGGAAAAAAACTAAAATAAAATAACTAATTAGTAAAAATGTAGTTTAATTAACGATATACTTAAAAATTATGATTAAAAAAATGTAAACATTTATTTTAAGCAAATAAATTTTAATTAATTAAAAATATTTGTTTTGCATTTAAAGGATCGAAATGGAATGTACGAGTCTTTCGACTTGTTGGCTTGTAAATGATTGTATGTGCTTAGTTCAATTTGAACAAGAAAATACTTGTTATAATAATAATATTTATAATAATTGGTGTAAAAAGATCTTTATATCGATTTCGAATGGCCAGTTTAAATGGAAACCCTAAACTAAACTGGTCAGATCTACACAAAATGTTCGCAGATTGTAGCGATGCTTTGAATAATAATTCTTGTGAAATTGCATGAAGACACCAAGACCTGTCATATCTAATGGCAGGTATAAGCTATAGTGTTCTAATCTGACCAATTTCTTTGAAGAATATAGAGATTCCTTAAATAATAATAATAATCTGTGCCAAATAACGGTAATCACTAATGATAATAATAATAATACCTATTGAGACACTCTGTATACAAAGTCAGCTGAGTTTTCAGCTGTGAACAAATTTGACAATCATATGATGTAAATTTTTTTTTTGCAAAAATCTATGCTGAAGTGCGATTCTCAAATTAGACAACTATCAAAATTAACTCGATGAAGTTGAAATGAGTTTTCTAATTCAACTCATACAAAGTTTTATACAAAAAATGCTTGCGCTTTTATCGTTTGGCCAGAAAACCATTACAAACAGTTTAAGTATTTATATTAAAACCAACACTGGTAGAACGTTATCTGTGAATTTAGAACCACAATGGGACATAAAAAATGTTAAGGAAATCGTTGCACCGCAATTAGGTTTGCAACCCGAAGAAGTGAAAATCATCTTCGCTGGTAAAGAATTGAGTGATGCAACAACCATACAGGTAAGTACACTAGCACTACACAATCCCATTTTAAAATATTGGCCTAGTTATTTTCAGGAATGTGATTTGGGCCAACAAAGTATATTACACGCGATACGGAGTCGTCCTCAACCGCAACGACAACGGCTACAATCCACTGTAATGGAGGAAGAACCGCAAGATATTATGAACATATCTACATCTACTGGTAGAGCAACACCTTCCCCGCCAGAAGAACCATCTAAACCTTTATGCGAAACATTAGTAGATTTACAACTGCTGAGCGAAGAACGCATAAATATTACTGAAGAAGGTAAATAAATAAATAGAGTCGATATGTAAACCTATATAATCATAAATTGCAGATCGGCAACGTACAAAAGCTCACTTTTTTGTGCATTGTGCCCAATGTAATAAGCTTTGTAAGGGAAAATTGCGTGTTCGCTGTTCGCTTTGTAAAGGAGGCGCATTTACGGTGCATCGAGATCCAGAATGTTGGGACGATGTATTGAAACCTCGACGCATAACTGGTCATTGTGAAAGCCAAGAAATTGCGTGCTTTGATAACGAAACGGGAGATCCGCCATATACTGAATTTTATTTTAAATGTGGTGAACATGTCTCTGGTGGAGAGAAAGATTTCGCTGCTCCTTTAAACTTAATTAAAATTAATATTAAGGACGTACCTTGTTTAGCATGTACAGAAATTAGGTATGTATTTATATATATTTATGCGTTGTTATATAAGTTGTGAATAAGGTCGTATATTTAGTGAAACTGTTCTTGTCTTCCCCTGTGAATCGAAACATGTTACCTGCCTAGAGTGTTTTGAGCAATATTGTCGTTCACGACTGTCCGAGCGGCAATTTATGCCACATCCCGATATTGGGTATACCTTACCATGTCCAGCGGGTTGCGAAAACTCCTTCATAGAGGAGATTCATCATTTTAAGCTTTTGTCGAGAGAAGAATATGCCAGATATCAGCGTTTTGCAACGGAAGAATACGTATTGCAGGCTGGCGGTGTATTGTGTCCGCAACCTGGCTGTGGCATGGGGTTATTAGTGGAGCCAGAGTGTAAAAAAGTAACCTGCCAGAATGGCTGTGGCGTAAGTTGTGTTGTTAAATTATCAGACGACTATAACAATTGTTAATTTATTTATATTTTTACTTAAGTACGTCTTCTGTCGCAATTGTTTGCAAGGATATCATTTAGGAGACTGTTTGCCAGAGGGTACAAGCACCAACGCAAGCGGATCTTGTGAATACTCTGTCGATCCAAATGTATGTGTACATTGCTAAGAAAACAGCTTATTTGATGCACAATGATATTTTTTTTATAGCGCGCAGCCGAGGCTCGTTGGGACGAAGCAAGCAAAGTGACGATAAAAGTCATGACTAAGCCATGTCCAAAATGTCGCACGCCGACTGAACGAGATGGCGGTTGTATGCATATGGTATGCACGCGGGCCGGCTGCGGTTTCGAATGGTGCTGGATTTGTCAAACAGAATGGACTAGAGACTGCATGGGTGCACATTGGTTTGGTTAATAGTGCCCAAGTGCCCACGGCTATTTATAACTATATTACACGCTATATTATTGTACTACGTTAAATCTCGTACGTAGTAATATTTATGTAAAAATATATTTTTGTTTTCGTAATCTTAAACAATTTTATAAAAGGACGTACATATATTTAAAGTTTTCATTACTTCAATTGTTAAAAAAAATTAATTAATAGGCAATAAAGTTAAAGTTACTAACAAATTAAAAATTCGAATATCTTTATATTAGGTATACTGAGGCTATTAATATTTCCCTAATCCAATTTTACCGGTTTTTGCCACAAGGGCACATTATTATGAGAAAAAATTCTCTTTGAGCTTCAATATATCTCAGAGTTTTACCGTTATTTTTGGTAAAAAAAAATCATATATCAACAATATCGGTCATATGTATGTATGGCAGTGTTAAATTATTTGTAGAACAGTGCGTATAAGTAATGTTTACTTTTGGTAAAGTCCTATCGCAAGGAATAATTGAGGAATATAGTATAGCATCGTTTGCTATTGAGCTGTTTTATATATTATATAACCCAAAAATGAGCGGAACACGTACAGTTATATTCCTGCGAGCTGGGATATGATTTAGTGCAGAATACAGTTTTAACATATTGTATTTGCAATAGATTAGATTTGATCAATATTCAGGATTGCGCTAGTACCTGTTGTTGTTGTTGTAGTGGCAGAAAACATACCAGAAGAAATTTTAAGGAATGGTGCCGATTTGATAACTCTTGGTCGGCTAAAAATCCGGGTCCGTTCCGGTTACTTCGACCCAACTGTCATGGGAACGGCACTGTGACCTGTAGTCTACATCAGTCATTTTAGCATAAAACTTTATTTAATCCAGTTGCAATTGCAGGAAGTTAAATAGCTCCACTAAGTGTGACAAGTTCTCTGGGTGGTTACATCGTTCCGTTAATCTAACTCCTCCTTCTTGCGAATGCTGGTGCTTGAAGGGGTTATATTCTCTGGTGTCACTGCCGCAAGGTCACAGAACCGACAGTGATCTGTTTAGTAGATCCCAAATTTGTGCAAATTACACATACTAATCCTTTCTTTTTTCCAGAGCTCTTCTTTAATTTTACGTGGACCCACTGCGAAAAAAGACTCCGGTGCTACCGGCTTCGTTGTAGCCGCTTCTTTAGCTAAATGGTCGACCAACTATTTACCTTTATAGCCAAGGATCACGTGGAAATCCTTTCTCCTTTAAACTTGTCTCCCCTAAAACCTAAAACTTAGCTTGAGCAAGTAAGGAAAGGTCTTGTTTTCTCACCTAAAGGGATTTCCATGGCTCTGATCTTTCCAAATTGCAAGAATACAAATTGTTCGGTTACACCCGAACTTAGACCTTCCATACTTATTCAATATATGGACATATAAAAAAAATAACGGTAAACTCTCTCTTTGGCATTTTTTCGTTGCTTTGATTTAAAATTTTTCAACCCCCATAAAAAGCTGTTTGCTCTCTGTTTTGGTTTACATTTTCTTTTGCTTATCTTCGTCTTTATTTGCCACTTCCGCTTATTGTTATTGTGCCCAATTGTAACATAGAATGTTACGAAAATTGGTGGTGAGCATATACAATAATGAAATCAGCACGTTTTTCCTCCTAAGTATTATCTCTTAAAAGTTATTGCTTTTCGCTCTCTTAAATCTCTTTTATTCCTATAGCCTCATTTCTTTTATTTACAGATGTATGTATGTATGTATGTATGTATTGGGTGCGTAAAGTCCGGTGTTGTCATCCAGCCTCCAACCCGTTGGCTTGTTTATATTTGAGCGTTTGCAAATCGTTAGCCGTTCGTGGCCATCATCGGTGGCTTCGCTCCGAACATGCGAAACACACAATCCGGGTCAGAATGTTGGTGCAAGTTTTTTGCACGGTCGGCTACATAGCACAGTGGATCGTTTCATGCAAAATATCGTCACTAAACAACTCAAAATTAATTAAACGAAAAGGAAAAGTTACATAAATTAGGATCCACCGCTTTTTAAACCCAGATATAGAGCCAATAACCTCCTCGATTTGTTGTTATATCGCTATATATGAAAATTACTCTATTTGGACAGTCTACAGCGATTTCAATATCTATACGAATGAATCCAAACTAGTTAGCCGAGTGGGAGTTGGTGTCTTTCCAGCAAAATTAGACAACAAAATCTTTCAAACGGAGATTACAGCAATTAGCATGAAGTAAACCTTCTTCTTCTGACATAGAATGTGCTATTAATTTATATACATAGTCAAGCGGCTTTGAAATCATTAAAGTCTCATAGGGTTTCGTCAAAGATAGTGAAAGAATGCCTTGATATGTGGTACCCACTTCTTAATTCAGGATAAACCAGTAATGGGTTCTAGGATACAGCGAGTTTCCTGGCAACTGTGAAGTAGATGTACTACCAGAGCGGGCATCACCCCACACTTAGACTCCAGAAAAGAAATAATTTGATTGCATCCAATTCTTCTTCTTATTCTTTATTGACGTAGACACCGTTTACGCGGTTATAGCGCGCCAGTCGTTCTTTCTTTTCGCAGTTTGGTGCCAATTGGAGATTCCAAGTGTGGCCAGGTCCTTCTCCACCTGGTCTTTCCAACGGAGTGCAAGTCTTCCTCTGCTTCTGCCGGCGTGTACTGCGTCGAGTACTTTCAAAGTTGGAGTGTTTTCATTCATTCGGACGACATGACCTAGTCAGCGTAACCGCTGTCTCTTACTTCGATTAACTCTGTCAATGTCGTCGTATATCTCATATAGCTTGTTCTTCCATCGAATGCGATACTCGCCGTTGCCAATTTTCAAAGGAGCATAAATCTTCCACAGGACCTTTATCTCGGCAGCTCGTAACGTCGGCGCATCAAATGTTGTCATCGTCCATGGCTCTGCACGATATGGCAGGAGGGGAATAATGAGTGACTTATAGAGTCTGGTCTTTGTTCATCGAGAGAGGACTTTACTTCTCAATTGCCTACTTAGTCCGAAGTAGCACCAGTTGGCAAGAGTTATTTTGCGTTGGATTTCGAGACTGACGTTGTTGTTGGTCCTGATGTCGGTTCCAAGGTAGACGAAATCATCTACGACTTCAACAGTGACGTGGGAGCCAAATCGCGAGTGCGACGACAGTTTGTTTGATAACAGGAGATATTTCATCTTGCCCTCGTCCACTACCAGACCCATTTGTTTCGCTCCTTAACCTTGAACATTTATTTTTTTGTACTGTTTTTTGTACTGTTTCTATTTATTTTGAACACTCTTAAAGTGCCAACCAGTATAAACACAAAAGAATTTTAATAATTTTGATGAGTAAAAAATGAAATTAGACCACAGTGCAAAACGAAAATTCGATTGGAGGTCCTTAGCATTTTCGCATGGCTTTATAGGGTACATTTGTTACCCATGTATGTATATGAATGTAGCTGAATTCTCGTCCACGCATGACGAATAGCTGATTCGTGCGCAACGGTGTGCCCGATTGGAGCCACGGTATGCACTCGATGCCTGCATTTAGGGTGCGCTACCCATTATCTATATACACGGCATACTGATGGCATGGTGTACTTACAGAGAATGCGGCTGCCACCAGCACAATCACTTAGCCGGGCCAACGAGCTGCGAGTCAGTCTTCGTCGCACTTTTGAAAACAACGGTCGCAAACTTTTCGCATACGAAACGCACAAATTGTGCTTTTGCTTGCTTAATCGACTATGTGGTAGGTGTTAGTCACAAACGGGCTCTATTCTGTGTGTGTGTGCGTGCATAAGTGTGGGTGGTGGAAGATACACGGCATTTTCTTGGTGCTCTAACTTTTTTACGGCACCAAAGAGGAGCTGTTCGAAAATTACTTAGGTGTCTGCTGAAGGCAGTAAAGGGTTGCAGAGATTTCGGGTCTATAGAATTACATCGATCCCTACATTAACTTGTATGTGCACGTGCGCATAGCTATACTTGTATATATATAAAATTTGATAATGTAACGGTTATGTTTTTGAAAATCTACAAACGTATTGCAATGAGTAAAAATTTTAAAAATTTCAAATGTTGTGCAAAGTGAAAATCGGACGTTGTGCCTGCATAAATATGCAGCAGAAATAAAGACCGCCAGAGTACCGTTCAACATATAAACAGAGGTATGCAAAAATCTATTAGCCACCGTTAGCTTTGCTGGACATTTTTATTTCTTCCCAAAAATCCGTACTTCACACCCTCAGACTGCATAAAGTTCATATAAATGACACCTCCTAGCACTAAATATGTCATTGGGGGTTTATGTCGTAAATGAATTAAAGGACTTTAATATACATATGTACATATACATATATATACATATACAGCATATAGAGTTTAGAGTGTATACAACAAACAAACTTGTAACACCTAAGTGGACAACACCCTTTTATCGGTGAATTTAACCGCGAAAAAATTGCGCTTTTATATGGTTGTACATATGTACACGTGTGCGTGTGTGTGCAAAGTACATATATGTTGTTGTAAGTCTGGACTACTTAAGCATATGGTTCCAGCGTTGTTGAGAAGTCCCACACTAGCTCATTTTATAACAATGCAACGCTAAATCTTGACTGATGACTTCAACGAATAGAAAAGTTGTTGACAAAGCCTACGTTGACTTACCCAATTGAGGCAGGCAGAACGCGCCAAATTCTAAATTAGTTACATATATGGCGATACACACTATTACAGATTAGGCAGGAAGTACTGAAAACCAAAAATATGCATCCGTTGTAAGATGTTCAGTTAATTTAGAAGCACCTTTAGTCAGCATTTAATGCGTCAGAAAACCTGACTAACATCTTACTCAATAATGCCCAGAATCTTATTTAAGTTTAATCGGTGACTTAATTTGATTGAACACATTTTGCCCCGATTTTTCCAAAATGTGCTGATTGGTGAAAAAGGCGACCATATGGAACCGCAGAATCTAATATACGAACATACTCGTGTGTATAACTCAATAAATGCAAAGGCACACTCGCCAAGAAAAAGTGAGCATAAGGAAATGTTGTTAGTGTATTTCTTTTTGTTGTTGCAATTTGAGAACTTTTGATACATTTATACATATGTACAAACGCAGCATATAAAAGCAGCAAACCTGTCAGAAAGTATATAAGCATATTAGGGTGGGTCATAAAAAATTTCGCCTCTAAGAATGTCTTTCCAAGCATGAGAACCAAGGCGTGCAGGTCCTCCGGCTTACAGTTTTCTATGTTTTTGTCATATCAGTTAGAAGAATTCGTATCTCGCGTCCAACTACTTGAAAAACTAGCTCGTTTTATAAATTTTTTAGATTAAATGCTCTACAAAAAAGGGTTGTACGCTTTTTTCGTAAAACTAACCGCTTTCAGCCTTGAAATCCAACGCAGGATCACTCTTGCCAATCGGTGCTACTTTAAACTGAGTAGACAATTGAAAAGTAAAGTCCTCTTTCGACGAACAAAGACTAAACCCTACAAGTCTCTCATCATTCCCGTTCTTCTATATGGTACGGAGGTATGGACAATGACACCATCTGAAGAGTCGGCCTTAGGAGTGTTTGAGTGAAAGGTTCTGCGGAAGATTAATGGCCCTTTGCGCATTGGCAAAGACGAATACCGCAGTCGATAAAACGATGAACTGTACAAAATATACGACGACATTGCATAATTCAGGGAATCAAGCGATGCAAGAGAACACTCCAGCTCTGAGACTAATCAACGCAGTACCCGCCGGTGGAAGCAAAGGAAGAAAAGTATCTCCACTCCGTTGGAGAGATCAGGTGGAAAAAGACTTAGCTGCTTTTGGTATCTCGAATTGGCGCCAAATAGCGAAAAGAAGAAACGACTGTTCTTAACTCGGTCTAAACTGTGTAAGCGTTGTCTTAGCCAGTAGAGAAGAAGAAGAACGGTTTAAAAGATTTTAACGTTTGAAGTTTGATTATCTTAAGGCCTATTTTGCCTTATGAGTTTTATAACTCAAAAAAAAAAATCATTATAAATCGAAAAACTCATATATAGAAATTACTGATTATTATCTTTTAAATCTTCGATTTTTTTTTTATCCACCCTAATGCATTTTTTAGAGATCCCAAACGAAATCGTAAAGGATAAAATCTTTAGAAAATAGGCAACAATTCACTATTTATTTAAGGTACATGGACTTCCGCGGGTAAAAACAGCCTTTTTTCAACAATTTTTTTCTCATATAAAAAATTAGAATATTTTATTAGAATTTTTTATTGTTACAAACATACACTATTAACAAAGAAATTCTGAAATTTTTGAAAAAAAAAATATTTTAAACTCGGCCATTGTGACGCCATTGCCGGTGACCCCTCGGTAATAGGATGCGCCCGCGTTGTCAGCATAACTCTTTACAGAATCACCGAAAGTGAAAAATACGTGTTTTATTTAAAACCTTAACTTAGAACTTGAGAATGGGGAAAAACCAGAAAATTGGATTTTTGGCAGACATTTTTAGCAAAAACTAAAATTTCGCAACTTTTTTTTTTGAAATAGTTGTAATTGAAAAAAATCCTACATCCAAGTCTTTAAGAATTGTATTTCAAAGACTTGTGTAAATTTTCATGAAGATCGGTTGAGTAGTTCTCGAGAAATCTTGCCAACCGACTTCAAAAACACAGTTTCGAGAAAAACGCGTTTAAAGACGGCGCACTTAGTCTTAGCTTCGAGCGCACAAGTTCTCAAGGCTGTATCTCCGAAACTGTTACTCGGATCAACTTGAAGATATAGGACAATATTCTAGAGATGTTATAGAATTCAATAAGACAATAATCGATTTTTTGAAACTCGTAAATCCATGTAACCCTTTAATTAAATTTCATGAATCCGACAGACATTCTACAAACATAAAATTATTATGATATCTGAGTATGGATCAATATTTCAGGGTATGATTAAATGTTATGAAAAGCTATTTCGTTTATTTGTTATTTTTCTACTAAAACCAATAAACTTGAACTATAAAAAATTAGATAATATTTGACAATTCATAAGACTGACATTTTTCTAAAGGAATCTCTTAGTGCTTCAGCAAGTAAAAATCTCTTACTTGCATGGAAAACGATAGTCTGAGACAGGCTGATACTTGTCCTGTCATTCACACTAAAGTAGTTAGTAAAGAGTAGTTCTTACTAGTTGATTTTACTGCAAGGTTTAAGTATATATTTTTTATGTTTCCCGATTAGCATGCTTTTAGATTTTGTATATGATTACACACTATTTACTTCCAGGCCATCCTTGTTCACCATGTATCTACTCCAATTTGCATGCATGCTTTTACACATTTTGCTTTAGTCATGTTTCTCTATTTCGCTTGTTTGATTTTTTGCGTTCTTGTAAAGTGTGGTGTTTATTGATTAATTTCCGTCGCTGCTGTTCCGCTGTTCGTTTTATGATGCACCAGCGACATTGTTAGCAACTATAGCGTGCCGACAGCTGGTTGAAACGACAGCAACTAGGGGTACACACAATTGTTTATCGTCCTTTCACAAAGTAGCAACAAAATATGTGTATATCTACGCACATCACAAAAACATACGCGAAAATTGCAAAGGCTAACCGATTATTTGCGAGGTCTACAATATCAGGTCCAGGGTGCTCATTTGGTAGCGGTGTTGCTTGAAGAATCAATCTTCATCATCCGCCTAGTCATGTTTAGGTGTGAGTCAATGATGTATACAACCGCGTAATTTATTACAAGTTATGGAGTTTGCAATTATATTTTTGTTTGAAAGCTGTCCCAATGAATTCTCTTCATGGTTTCTCCATTTACTCTTAAAAAGAATTTCATTCACGTTTACATATCCATACATACATATGTATATAATAATATCTCTTAGTTATCTTATTAGTTTTTATTGACTTTTTCGGCACTCTTCCTTCTTCTTGTTTACTATTATTGAACTTCATGAATCATTAAAAAATGGTAGCAGATTAATAATATTAAAGGGTGATCCATTTCGAGGTTCCCTACTTTTTTTTAAAGAAAAAACTCGGCAACTTTAAATTAAAATGTTGGCCGCAGCAACGTCTCAGATGGTCCATCCGTTAAGTCAAATTTTGGAAGACTCGTTCGAGTCAGACCCCAGTAACTGGGGTATAACCCGCGTGATGTTTTGCTCCAAGGCCTCAAAAGGGATTATTTACATAGACCTTAGACTTTACATATCCCCATAGGAAAAAGTTTAACGGTGTAATATAACACGGTCTTGGTGGCTAATCGACTATCCCAAAACGTGAAATTAGCTGCTCACCGAAGTGTTAAATCCATTGATTGATGGGATGTGAGGGAAGTGGCGACGTCTTGTTAAAACCAAATGCCTCCGATATCACGTTCCGTTAAACCGTTGGTTATCATGGCGCGATAACGGTCGTCATTGACGATTACATTGTCATCGGCATCATTTTTGGAGAAATATGGACCGTTGATTCTACAAACCACAAACCAAACCGTTGTTTTTTTTTGATAAAATAGCAGCTCTTGAATCTCTTCAGCTTGCTCTTCGTCGTGAAAATTTTGCTTGTTTAGTTACCCACTGAGCCGGAAGTGGTCTTCTCCGCTGAACAAAATTTGGACGAAAACGTCGGGTTTTCTGCAACTTTTCAAGAGCCACAGCGATGTCGCTTGGGAAGATTGAGCGGTTTCAGTTCTTGAACAAGCTGCCTTGTGTACGCTTTCAATTAAGATCTCGACGTAAAATGAGCCAAGTCGTTCCATATGTCAGTCCGAGTTGCTGTGAACGGCGTCGAATCGACTCTCAACGGTCTTCGTGTACACGCTCAGCTACGATTGCTATATTTTCTTCACTGCGTGTTGTATGTGGTCTATTCGATCGAATATTATACTGAATGAATGCTGGATCTAAAGATGGGTGATGGTGTTGCGAATAGTATGGTCAGTAGGTCGGGTATGTTGACCATAAGTTGAGCGAAGTGCAGGAAACATATTCTTTACAGAACATGAATTTTTATAATAAAGTTGAAAGGCTTGTAAACATTGTTCAGGCGTAAGTCTTTCCATAATGATATGCCAAAGAATACTGGAAAAAATAACATGACAGCTTGAGGAGACTCACGCCTTATCTGTCAAAAAAGGCTCTTGAAAAACTTGGATCACCCAAGTTATGATATGTATAATATAAGTTATGCTTTT
The DNA here is from genome assembly GCF_024586455.1 of Bactrocera neohumeralis. Lineage (NCBI taxonomy): Eukaryota > Metazoa > Arthropoda > Insecta > Diptera > Tephritidae > Bactrocera > Bactrocera neohumeralis. The sequence goes on from NC_065923.1 coordinate 34,977,561, forward strand.
TGTAAACAACATATTCCGGCGTCTCCATAAATGGGGTTTGCGGAATGTCTTCTAACTATTTTTTATTAAGAAGAGACTTTTAGCTTTCTTTTCATGATAAACTGGTACATTCGGAATTAAAATATTTACTAAGATCTTCATATTTCTATGGTAAAAATGAAGCAGAGGGCAGCAAAAAGTCTGTCCATATATACACTAACTAGTCCCTCAGATTTTGAGATATCGATCTGAAATTTTGCACACGTCCTTTTCTCACCAATAAACTGTTCATTTGTGGGTTTCACTGATATCGAACTTAGCATATAGCAGTCATACAAACTGAATAATCAAAATCAAGTCATTGTATGGATAACCCTTATATTTAACGAGATACCTTCTCGAAATTCGACGTGGGTTATTGTATTGTATTGTGCCCGATTTTCGGAAAAAAATTTTTAGATCTGATCACTAAATGTCAGCTGACCGCACAAAATCAAGTCTTTGTAAGGCAAAAGTATTTATTAGACAAGCTATCAAGGCAATGGTACATTCACCCAACAATTTTTTCTATCGGAGCCTATAGCATATAACAGTTTACAAACTGGTCAATTCAAATCCAGTTACTGTGTGAAAAACTTTTGTCCAAGGCCAAAGTAAAATATCTGAAGAAATTATCGGTCCACCATGCTGCCATACAAACTAACCGATCAAAATTAAGATAAAAAAACTGCACATGTGAAGGGTATTAAATCTTCGACGTAGGTGGAATTTAAATTTTATCTTGTTATACCCTGAAAAGGGTATATTAAGTTTGTCACGAAGTTTGTAACACCCAGAAGGGATCGTCGGAGACCCTATAAAGTATATATATATAAATGATCAGTATGTCGAGCTGAGTCGATTTAGCCATGTCCGTCTGTCTGTCCGTCTGTCCGTCTGTCTGTATATATACGAACTAGTCTCTCAGTTTTTAAGATATCGTTTTGAAATTTTGCAAACGCCATTTTCTCTTCAAGAAGCTGCTCATTTGTCGGAACGGCCGATATCGGGCCACTATAACATATAGCTACCATACAAACTGAACGATCGGAATCAAGTTCTTGTATGGACAACTTTCACATTTGACAAGATATATTCACGAAACTTGATATATGTTATTTTCTAAGGCAACAATGTTATCTCTAAAAAACTTGTTTAGAACGGATTACTATAGCATATAGCTTCCATACAAACTGAACACATAGTTACTAACAGAAATGCACCTGTGAAGGGTATTTAGCTTCGGTGCAACCGAAGTTAAAGTTTTTTCTTGTTTTTATTTCACTTTAAATTTGTTTTACCAGTTCCATTACATACCCTTTAATGTATTATATGTATATACGCATATTACATACATTTTTATTAACAATATTTTTTCTCTTTATTTTCCAGAAAAAAAGTTTTCAAATATGCACAAAGAAACCCATTTGTAATCAAAACTTTGAAAAACTCACTTGATCTCACGAAAGTCAATGGAATTAAACGGCAACGTCACTGAACTGACATGAATAGGAGTGAATAGAGTATAAAAGAGTACAATGGTCAATTTCACTACGAAAAAAGCGACTTCTAGTTGGGAGAGTTTCTCTTTTGTTCATGAATGCAAGCAAACAAAAGACCATACAAGAAAATTGAAGCAACCAAACATTGTGCGAATAGCGCCAAATGAAAAACTCTACAGACAAAACGAACAGTGATGGAACTGTGATACCAGAGGGAGGTACGTAATGGCAGATAGAAGTGCGGAGGAAAGAGGAAAGCATAGTTTTCGTATGCAACTCAAGAATTTAAACGTCACACATACACGAAGCAGAGCGAAAAAGAAGGACACAAAGCTAGGGTTGATGTAGTAGCTTTATGTTCAAAAGGTAAAATTACCCAGATGAGATAATATAAACACAGCACTGATTACACTTAAATATAAAAGAACAAATGAAAATTTGGAACAACACAGAAAAAGTCTACTAATTGTAAACATTTGCTGAAAATCCGTGCAAAATGAGTGCTCAGATTGGTTATTGTTTAGCTTCCAAGGGGATCAGTTGGAAAACCTCATATTCAGAGTAGGGAAATATGTTTATGATAGCACCGCAAACATTCACATCACAGGCGCTGATCAACAAATTTATTAGTATATGTAACTGAGAAACCGAGCCTCAACTATGAACTTCCCAACAACGCTCCAAAGACAAAGTTTGACTAAGGAATATCCAGAGCCACAGGCTTCCAATATGAGGTATCCGGCCAGTGTGCCGTCACCGCAGCCACAAGCATATGCCTCTGGCTATGGGAATTTTGGCGATGCCGCACAATTCAATGCTCACGCCTCACGACAAGCAATTCACCAACAACATTACTCAGCTGAGCAGTTACAGTATCACCAACAACAACAACAACATCTTCATTATAATAACACTTTCAACAGTAGGCTAATTGGTGATGGCCCCAATCATAATGTGTCCAGTGGACCAGTTTCGAGTATTTATAGTAACCGAGCACGATACTTTCCCTATCCGCATAGTCTGCCGCAGCATTCATTGCGTGGCATGTATACACCTGCTGGCCAGCAGTTGATACCATCCAGCGTTTTGCATTATCCGCCCCGTAGTGAGGCCTATCAACCAAACGCCATGACATTGCAACAGCAGCGTTCTGTATTGACACAACCATATGCGTCGGCGCCACACACCCAACCGCAACTGCAACCACATTTACGGCAACAGCAGCAACCGTCACCGCAAGCACAACTGCCGCATCACCAAACCGCATTTGGGGGCAATGAATCGCAAATGCGACATTACGCTGACGCCCTCAACACGACACAACCAACATACAGGCAAGCAACGGGCGAAACGCCGAATTTGTTGATGCATTTACATAGTAGCAGGTCTCCACCTGCAACTCCAATATCGCCACCATCTCCAGGTGCCACGCAGATCGCACGAAGCGTGTCTCGGCCTCCGTCAGCTGACTGCAATACTTATTCACAGTTAAAAAACCAGTACCGGCAGTCCGTCAGTTCGCCTACTCGCGCCCAAACATTATCCAACGAGGATTTACATACTGCAAACACGTTAAAATCTCAGCAGAGCGTACCACCAGCTCAGCGATTGCCTGGATTGCAAATACAATCTGCTTCCTGCACTTCCTCCGAGTTGCCAACAGTGGGTGAAGACGCACAAGATAGCCCACGAGGTAGCCATGAGGAAAAGCAACTTCAAGCTGGTACGTCTCTTTCACTCAGCAATAGTAACGGTGCATTTACACCGCGACAAACGTCTAGTAGCGAATGCTTGACCACTTCACCGCCATTAATAAGCGCCACCGGCACGGATAGTGGTATCAGCATTAGCAGCTGTAGTACTCGCGCCCGCAGCGATAGCACACAAAGTACACCAGTTTACAACGGTGAATATCCAATGTCGGTGGGCTCATCCTCGGGAGTGTCATACCAATGCGCGGATATAAAGGATTTCGAAGATTTCGGCAGAGAAAAAGAAGAGATTACAGCTTGTGCGTCTCTCAACGAAAATGAATTTTTAAAATGCAATCAGGAAATCGTTGAAAGTGATATTAATGTGGGGCATGCAGTGCCTGATAGGATAAATGAGAAAAACTCATTCAAGACGAAAGAACCAGACATAGACCGAAAGTTCTTTAATGAGGAAAGGAAACAAAGTGGTGAGTGATTATATGAAACAAGGAAAACACTTATAGCAGATTTAACATCATTTAGGGTATATCATTTAGTCATTGATACCTTACTTATTTCGAAATTTGTATTGGTTGAAAAGAAAGGCGCCGGAGCGGCGGACCGCAGGCAGTCCCATTGCGCTCTCGGGTGGTAACCAAAGTAAGCTTTATCAAGCAACGCAGTAACTTCGGTAAAATATCTAATTTTTACCAACACAGCTTCCTCTTAAGTGAGAGCATTGAGTGCATTGGAATATATTCCAACTCATCCGGATGAAGACACTGGCATTCGCTAAAATAATTTTCCAGCGTTACATCAAAAAATACGCCCCCCCCCGCCCATGACCTGCATCGCACCGCATCCACCTTTTCAATTTTTTGAAGGTGTGATTTTAAGGTTTGATGCTCTGTTATGACCCCTACAATATTATTAAGTTCCCTTTTGTCTCGAATTAGAAGCTTTTTGGTCTATCCAGCATCAACACTAAAGTAACTTTGTGATATGCCCTGTGTAGCGTAGTTTTCCAAAATCTGCGGGGTTCCTTTAAAGACCACTGCTTTAAACAACCCTTAAAGGAGCCAAAGTCTGGGGCAGCTTTGGGGAATTGTGTTCCTAGTTGCCCTCGATCGGGGCAAGAGCTTTCGGCCCATTTCTCTGGCCTCTGTTTACGAATAGCGCAAACGACACATAATACTCAATTAGTATCCTTGTTGACAGTTTGGCCGATTCGGAGTGCACCACTCCTCGATAATTGAAGAAAACTGTCAACATAACTTTGATATTTGACCTGCTTTGATGGTTTTTTCGGCTTCGGCCCACCTTTGCCAGTATATTCGGTCGATTGATCATCTGTCCTGGGTCGTAAGCATAAATTCAAGACTCATCGCCAGTAATAATACGATCCATGACATCCTGATAATCGGAAAGCATTGCTTCACATCCGTTAACGCGATGCTGTGTTTCGGGAAAAATTTAGTGATTTTCGAAACAATCGTGTTTTCACTTTTCTTAGGCCCAAATGATGTTTCAAAATGGTTTTCACTGACTCTTCCGATGTTCCAATGGTGCGAGTAAGATCTCTGACTGTTAATCGTCGATTCTCAAGCACCAATTCTTATATTTTATTGACGTGTTGATCATCAGTTGATGTTGGTGGCCATCCTGGACGTGGTTCGTCGTCAACAAGTTCTCGACCCTCTTTGAACAATTTGTACCATCAAGTCCTCTTTTAGGTGGACTTCGCAGAGGCACGCGAAGCACCAGACAGCTCAAAAATGGTCGGAATCTTTCGCTCGGTGCTTTTCAATCTGTCGGATAATTCAGGGTGAGATATAATTCCTTTTGGGACATCAATATCATATGCAAAGGAGCTGAAAAAAGCTTTCTACGTGTGGCCATTATTAACGAGGATACATGTAGAAAGTGCAAGAGAGAGTGTATGAGAGAGACGCATGAATACCTGCTCAGCTTTGATCTGGCCTTAACTAAAACTCGGCTTAGATATCTAGGAGCTCCGCAGTTCGAGGGACTGTATGAAGTATCAGAATAAGATGTCAAGTCGCTATTAAAGGTCCCAAGAAACGTTCAGGTTTTGCACGACATTAACTTTAGTATTTATTAACAATGAACCTACATCTGGCTTTACAAAGGACCTAGAGTTCTATGTATGGCGTGACAGCCCGTCAGTGTAACTTAACCCATGCTGAACCGATTCGTATTTAAAAAGTTGTTCGGATAGCCTAAAACTAGTCGAGGAATCTCCAAATCGGAGTATTGGGTAGAAAATATCTTGATGTATTAAAGAAGAATGACTTGAAAATGAAATTTGTAAAAAAATATCTATACGGTATATATATATAAATATTTTTTTTTTTAAATGCACACAATTCTTGTTATTCCAAACCTCCTTGTTTTGAAAACAAAACGAGTTTCTAGGCAAAACTTGCAGTGTTACTCTCCACTTAACATCTGCACACGTAGTAGCTTTGCTGATCGTTTCCTGTGTGTTAATCGATAAACAGCTTTGAACTCTGCGACGGTCTGTTGAATGCGTCGACATTATGTCCATACATATGCATATACTTGTATGTGTGTAAAAGTCGATATCGCAATGTGGCAAGTTCTATTTACTTTGAGCGATGGCAAACGTCCATATTGACATTAAGACAGCCCATTCACCGACAGGTGCACGTGCGAGCGACTCAAATGAAGGAAGGAGAAACACACGCAAAGGCGGCGATTTGGCTTAATGTCATCACGCCATGTAAATGAACTTTTAGGAACTTCTTTACGGGAAGCTTGTCAAACGCGAAGTCTATTCAGTATATCGGAAGGGAACAAAGCGTTTGGGGGCTGTGTTGGTGGCTGCGTATGGCGACAAAATCGATGACAGAAAAGTGTAGAGACAGAAATATGAAAGGAATGGCATTTTTAAAAGCACTTTGCAACATAGTCTTACGCTGAAATAATTTTGTTGCCATACTGTGGCTCGCTCTTTTGCCTAATTGTACATACCCGTGAGTATGTATGTAAATGCTACCGATGACAGTGTTAGCATTGAATTTCTTTTGCCCACATTTTGCACACATTTTCACATACATAAGAGAATGAAACCTTAGCAAAAAGAAAAACCGTTACTTTGGCGGCAAAAGCTATTGCTTTACTGTCCAAAGCCAAATGACCACTATCGTGGAGTCCAATGTATATATGTTACATGCCTGTAATATTTTTGCTTAACATTTTTCTAGTTCCATAAAAAGAAAAACTTCACTTTACTTATTGTGCCTCAATCTTTGACTTCCAATATATGTATACTATATAAGTCTATGCGTTAAGATAAGTATACAAAATTAGTTAAGGAAAAAGTCTTGGTGAATCATTCGACCTGCTCAGTTGGTGGTTGTGATGGCAACATTGTTGGTGTTGGCGATAATGATATCCTGTCATAAAACAAGACGAGCGTAGTTGTCTACAATCTACTAATGCCTCAAATGACTAAAGGAACCCAGTCCACAGGAAGAAAGTGACATTACGTCTACACTGTGGGGAATCTTTTAAAACGCTTGTTTGCCTTCACTGAATAAGTACAAATCGCGATAGCTATCTATATACACACACATAGGCATAAATCCCGCCCAGCTAAATAGGCATTCATTGCCACAAACACTCATTCATCTGAGCGTTTATCAGAGATGTTGCCACCAACGCCACTTCGCTCGCTGTGGCTTTGCAGCAATTGCTGTGAGAGTTAATCAATATTTGCAGAATGTTGATGCTTGAACTTACATGTGCACAAGCAGACTTATACACTACATGTATGTACAGCTGTATACGTATGTATGTATATATATACATATATTAGGGTGTCTGTTATTAACTAAGTTGGTTGTTGTTTTGCAAAGCACCCTATGAAATTTCAGTTTTTACCATAAAAATTAGGTTGCAAGGTTATTTTTTATCGCCAAAGAAAAAAAATTTAAAAAAATAAAAACTTTGAAAAAGTGATATTCCATAACAACATTTTTCGCTCTACAAAAAAGTTTTGAATAATTTTTTCATAAAAATATTCCTTTAAAAGTTATACGCCGTTAAAGAGATGCATCAAATGTACTACATTCATATAGTACACCATGTCGTATGAGCAACACAAAAAACGTAGGAATATCTGGTATGAATGCACAGATCATTTGATGTATAAATTTTTCGCCATATCGTCACCTAAAATGCAAAATAACGTAACGGCACTTTTCATAAGTTTACAGGCGAAGGAAAAACGAAATAATAGAAACCTCTAATTTGAGTTTTGGTTATAAAGTGGTTATATATTTTGGTTAATAAATGGTTATATTTTGGTTATATTTGATAGCGTAAGTTGGAAATTTTATGCTACATATATGTATATAATATGATGTAGTGAATCGTTAACAATAAAAAACTCAATTTCGATTTTTTTGATGATACCTTGTTCTTACGATATAACTTTTAGATGAATGTTTTTACAATAAAAAGATCAATCGAAACAAACCTTTTTAGTAGAGCAGAAAATTTTGTATTAGACCAGCGCTTTTTCAAGGTTTTAGAATAACTTGCTTAATTTAAAATATTAAAAACACCCAACTTATATACATGGAAAAAGTAAAATGATATAGACACGGTTTAAATTGAAAATAAAGAGCTTGCTTGCCTTGGATCCTTATTTTTCAAGCAAAAACTGAAACTTTAGGCGGCATTTTCAAAAAACCGAAGTCTACTTGGAAAATAACGCACACCCTAATACACATACATCATACATATATATAGTATACGTGAAAAGTTATCAGTTTTGCGCACTTTTTGGCTTTTCAGCGATGTGATGGCCAAAAAAATTGGAGTCCATCTGAATTTATACCAACACTAGATGGTGCGCGTGTCCGTTCGTCTGGCTTATATTGGAAATATTTTCGTATATACAAATAGGCGCATATCTTCCTCTTTTTTATTAGCGTAGACACCGCTTATATGGTTATAAGCAAGTTTACAACAACCCATCCGAGGCCGTTGTGTTCAAACCCGGCGCACAACACTGTAGAATGCTGATTCGCCTGCTCACTTTTGTTTGACTTCAAACGGATGTTTTTGGCTATTCAGAGGACACTTGGTCAAGACCGAAAGTCGTGAGCTGCTTGAGCCATATGTAAAAGAATCATTTCTGACCATTCCCCTGAAAATGGCGCTTAGAGAACTTTCCTAATTTGCGTGGTCTTCTACACATGGCACCTCCTAGATGTATATAGGTATATAATAAATATCAAAATCATCCAACATAATCCAATATTTTGCTAAAAACTGTGAGTGATTCTAGTCTCATCCCTATCGTCTTATAACTACTGTACAGCGACTTCCTCACCGTCTGCTACTATAATATTTTGTCTTGAAAAAAACGCTACAACTTGAAATTCCAAAAAAAAACAATATTCATGCAATTTTTTATTGATTTACAACGTCGTTTTTTTCAGTGAGCGCACCATACTTTCAGCGTAGTGGTGTGTGCCTTTTCGCCACTCAAGGGAGGGTGTATTAATGCAGGTTTTATTTTTTGCCTGGTCCAAGTGCATTTCAGCATTGAGCGGTACCTACGTACTACACACACCTACTTTAGACATATTTTCCCACATATAAAGCTCTTTTCAAAGTATAGCATAACGTAGGCGCTCTTAAATTTGTTTTCTCTTAATGTTTCTTAAATACTCATTATCCCACACAATAGCAGGGAGGTTTACTAAAGGGAAATCCATAAGAAGATGTTAATGAAATAAACAAGACTGGCACACGTTTTGTGCAACAAGTTAGGCAGTGCTCTTCTTCAGCTCAATGGAAATTTTCTGTGACGAATGAGTAGTAAAAAGAAAAGTGAGAAGTTGTATAGAATTGGTTTTTTTATATACATTGCATTCATAATACTCATTCTCCATATCAACCCTATAGAACGAGAGGCATACGATACAACTTTGAAAAGCTTACTTCGCACACATACTTTTGGATAAATTGATTATACAAGTATATGCCGCGCATTTTGTAGCATAATTTGTTCCATATGTGCAATGTAATGTTTGATGAAAATTTTGCGCTTCTAATAAAGTGTCCCCTGTCGCATAATAACGAATGTTGAATTCGTATAAAACGACTTTAAAATGGAATATTTCATGCTTTTTGGTAATAAAGATCCAACTACATGGGACTATTTTCTTTAATTATGCGTGGAGTAAAGGTAAATTTCAATTCTAACCGTTGTCAAGTAAAGAAATGATTATTTGTTCGTAGGCATATCATCTAAAAGCAGCACATGAAAATCTCTCAAGTGAAATCCCTACCCTATCAATCCTATCAATGTAGACTGTATTAATAAAAACATATTTTTTTGTGGAATCTTTACAGATGACAAAACAGAGGAAACAGACAAATCGACCAAACTTTCGGTAGCGGCTAAATCGTTACAATTTGATTCAACTGAAACTCAAAATAATGGAGAGGAACCTCCAAATGCCACTCGCACAAAAGAATCCCTTCATGAGTTAGCTTTAAATGCACAGGAGGTAAGAGTTCGGAAAATATACAATATATATAACACATATTTACAATAATATTGAGTTTCATAAAAGCATAAATGCATAAGACCCTGTGAAAATAGATATTTAAAAGCAACCCTCCAAGAAAAACGGCGAGGAATAATATCACAAAATATTCTGACCAATTAGCACTCTAGTGAAAGAGTCGAATTTTGTTGACTCCACTTAACAAATTTTAATATAATGATAAATAAAAAGGAGCTGGAAAGAGCTCAAGTAATACCTATGGAAATTTTTTCTCTATTGATGTCCTGATGTTAGGTTCACTTAAATTTTGAAACAATTTCAGTGCTCCTAACTTCATAGACTACATCCACGAATGATACTGAATGTCTTTACATATTTAATACGTATAAGAACATGTTCTGATGCATTTAACTTTGGGAGCATATTTATCAACCAGGAGAAAAACGAAGAATGTATTTTTCTAGGCAGAGCCAAAGCCAAACATGAAAAATCATTGTCACGTTAGGGCTCTCCAGCAGAGCTGTATCGACCGGTAGTGTTTACGTACTTTACCAACCCCCGCCCATAATTGCATGAGGTCAATGAGTACTGGCAAAAAGGCGGCGTGCAATTTCGCCCAGACACATTCTACTAGGTAACGGTGTGTAAAATATATAAAAGAGAGTTAAAAACGCAAGAGACTTGAAAAAATATAAGAGAGACTTATATGTATGTACGAGTACATAGGGAAATGAGTAGGTGAGAGAATAAATTTGGATGGACACCGCTTATAAAAGCCATAATACAGGGTATAGTGCAAAGAAAAAAGTAATCAAGCGGAAGTAAATTAATTTGAAGGCCCTGTTTTTGAATTATCTATTACATTAATAGTGATACAAAGATATTACAATTTTTTATACAGGGTTTGCCCAATTGTTACAATTCTTTAAAAACTATCAAAATACTTTCTTTCTGCATCAATGCAGCGCTGCCAGCGCGATTTCCAAGCTTTGAAGGCGTCACGGAGAACATTCTGCGGAATAGCCTTGAGAGCCGAGGTAAATGCTGCTTGGATCCCTTCTGTCCTCTCAAAATTTGTGGTTAAAACCCAAATCGCGGGAAGAACTGACTTTGTCAGTTGAATGTGGAGTTGCATTGCAACCGGGTGCCGGACCCAAAGCACGACAGAGGATTTAGATGGGCCTCGAACCCTACCAAGGTGGATAGTGTGTCCATTCCACACTGCCAATTGGTACTGAAAATGCTTTGCATTCTCAGGGCGCTGATTAACGCATTGATTTGATCCGCTGTGCTTTTGAGCGCCGTGGAGTAAGGCTGTCGTCAGCAGGTGCCCACGTAAAACACACCGGACGTTGTACTCTCAAAATGCTTGCTTTTCATCGGCCTTTTCATGCAAGAAGCAAAAAAAGTCTGGGGGCCACATCTGGGCTCTAAGGCTGCGGATGCGAATTAAAATCGAAAATCCTTCGTTCAAGCCTTTAGAAATGTGTAAAATTTCGTGAAGATCGGTTGAGTAGTTCTCGAGAAATCTTGCCAACCGACTTAAAAAACCCAGTTTCGAGAAAAACGCGTTTGAAGACGGCGCATTTAGCTTAGCTAACCTCGAGCGCAAAAGTTCTCAAGACTGTTTCTGTTAAACTACAAGTATTACTCGGATCAACTTGAAAATTTAGGACAATACTCTAGAGGTGTTGTAGAATTTAATAAGACAATAAAAAGAAATTCGATTTTTTGAAACCTGTAAACCCATGTAACCCCTTAAAGCCCTAATCTAATATTATGTTTACCCCAATGTACTAATATTATTTACCGCTCCACTTTCAGGGAATTTCCAGAATTATAGAAATTAAAAGTGAACCTAAAGAAGGTAAGGAGCAGCCTCCCCACCAACAGCAAACTCACAAGCACCACGCCGTAGGAGAAATTGTTGAAGGCACCGCTGCCAGTAATAATAACAAACGCGCCCCGCCACCGACCACACCACAAAGTCAACCACATTTGGAGCCTACTACCTTGCAAGAACAAGAACTACCGTCTCCGCCCGTGCCACCAGCTCCACCGCAAAATTCACCAATCGATTATTGTCGAACAACCAGCATCGCAAACATGAGTCCATATGCCTATGTGCCACCACCAATGACGCAATTAAAAGCACCGACGTCAGCGGCTGCTGCAGCGGCAGCGGCTGCAGTTGCGGCGGCGGCGGCAGCAGCTGCTGCGTCAATACGCACGAACAAAAATCGCATTATGGAATGTGACCTCATACCAAGCAGAAAATCGAAACGGAAATTGAACCCTATTTCGGGAAAGTGGCAAAAGGATGTGGGAGGTGATGCGAGCGACAGTACGAAAGAGAAGAGGGTAGGTAGTATGCTCAGGGCTTCTCTGTTTATACTCGTAAGAGATTGTAATGTTCGAATTTTCAAAAACATGGTATTTACTTTAAGATCATTATTTATTCTAAAATCGCAAAATAATTTAATGTATTATGTTATTTTTCTATGAATATTCAAAAATCTGTCTTTAAACAGGATATGACTCCGCTGCCTGGCTTCCAACAAGCCTTTGGCTCCACTGAAATCGGTCGTTTTTTCGAGACATTTTTATTGAGTCCGCCGGACTGCCACAGCTTCACTGACAACTACGAGCCTTTAGATGTCGAGGAACCATGGCAACAAGCTCACCAACACCAACAACAGCAGCAGCAATACCAATTACAAATTAAACAGGATCAGGAACAGCATGAACTTAATCAGTTACAACAATACAAGCAGCAACAACAACAATATGCACAACAAGAGTATCTTAATCGAAGATATGCTGATAATAACAGCTACCAATCGCTTCATCAACGACTGTATCCCCACTACCCACATCCGCCACTCCATCCCGCACACCCGTACCACCGAGGCCAGTCGTACCCATACCCCATTAGTGCTAACAGTAACCACCGCGATATGTGGATGTACGGCCGCAACGCCCTCAATCCTTATGTGATGCCTTTCGAATATGGTGCTGCCAGATCGGCCAGCAGCTCGCCCTCGTCGCCTTATCAAATGCCTTTGAATTTGCGATCAGGTTACGGCTCCGCATACGATGGGAGAGGTTACACCTATGGGCGTATGAACAGTACTTACAGTGGCATACGTTGTAATGGCTATTGAAATAAGTTTGTACAATAGGTTTTATGTGAGGAAAATAACCGTTAAACATAATTAAAAAGAAATTTTCAAAAACATTAATAATTTATAGAGTCAAGTGATAAGTTAGTTCTTCATGCATATGTATATAGGATCATTGATATGATCAGGTGAAAAGTTAATACAAATATGTGCCTTTTCGGACAAAATTCTGGAACGTCGTCTTCAGTTCAAAATAACAGTATGCAAACAATTTGATCAAAATTAGTATAAAATTATAGTGAAGTGTATATATGTGGAGATATAACACGAGAATGCAATGGATGAAATTGCTTTTAATCGCTAAAGGATACAAAAATATCAAAATAAAGCAAAATTAAAAAAGTACAACTGAGCAGAAATACTCGTAAAAAAATTAAATGTAAACAAAATTGCGAAATTGATTTAAACGAGTGTAAGAATTTTTCAATTAGCCGCGAAAAAGCGAGAGGAGAGAATATTGATGCTTATGTATATAATTTTTTTCGACATATTTTTCATTTTTCGATGACACTTTTCCTGGTTTAAGGTTCTAAGTAAACTGAAAAGCTATGCCATTTAAGGTTAGAAAGCGAATTTAAAAAGCAAATGTCATGATAAGATGCAAACAAAGGCACACCTGAGCTGTATCCATGGCGAAATGTCAAGCGGAGTCTGGGGTTGAGTTTCTATAGGCATGCAAGATGACAGCTTTTTGATCGGAAAATGGTTGCATTGTGTTATCTTTTTAAATTTAGAGAAAAATTCTCACAAAAAAATTGGTTATAAGAAAAACTTTAATATTATACATACAAATGTATTATACGATGGTTTTAGTTAACGCCACAACAACTTCACCAAAGTCACAGACATGAGTATGTATATTTATAAAACAAAAAAAAAAAAACATTAAACATCACACTACATATAAGCGTTAGGAGTAAAACTTAATAAAAAGAAACTTTGTCTGCTGCACTTGCATTAAAAACACGTGGAAACTGGAGCAAAAGTCAAAAGAAACAAATTCCAATAGACAAAAATAAATAAATAATAAATTTTCAACTTAAGTGAAAACAATAAAAAAAGTCTATGATCATGAATGTGCCATTTAAATATTTAATTATCGAATAATATTATACTCCAACTTCTCTAGACAATTGAAAGTAGTCAAATTTATGTGAATTAAATGTAAATGCAGAACATGCAGTTTCATGTTAAAAACATGCGTTTGCATGTCAAACATTTGTCTGTACATGCATGATAAACGGCAAATTTAAAACGAAAATTGTTACAAAGAAAGAATTTATATATGTATATGTATGTATATATAAATGCATATATGTATGAGTGTATTTATTTGAGTTTATTACTTTTTGTAATATTAATTGCATAAGATTTAAACGAATTTTTTTAAATACATATAAATATATTTTTAACTTATCTACTTACTCACACATCTACAACTATCCATTTATTCTAGTTTTCTTAAAAAAAAAATCATAAATTACTTTAGCGAAACAATTCGTTAAAAAAATTGGGCTCACTTTGAAAACATCGGTACGAAACGGGTGGTTTTCAATAAAGTAATACATACTTACATACATGAAGAGCAACAAAGCGACGGTGATCGATGGATTGCCGGCCGAGCTATTCAAACACGGCAGCGAAGAACTGATAAGGAGCATGCATCAGCTTCTTTGTAGAATATGGTCAGACAAAAGCATGCCCGACGATTGGAATTTAAGTGTGCTCTGCGCAATCCACAAAAAGTGAGACCCCACAATCTGCGCCAACTACTGTGTGATAAGGCCTCCTCAACATTGAATATAAGGTTCTAACGAGCATACAGTGTGGAAGATTAAAGCACACCGTCAACAAACTGATTGGACCTTATCACTAGGACCTTGTCACTTTAAGTCTGAGCCAAATCTCAAACGGATGTGTAAACTAACGTTGTGTAACACCAAAAGTTCCGTCAGGATCGCGAAGGACCTCTCTGAACCGTTCAATACCAAATGAGGTTTCAGACAAGGCGACTACCAATGAAAGTATTTCTTGCGACTACTTCAATCTACTCCTAAAAAATAATTTGAGCTTCAGATCTGAATAGGGATGGTATACGAGTAATATGTATATTTATACTACAAGAGTGTACAAATACTGACGTACGCCGATGATATTGATAGCATTGACCTCAACAATCGCGCCGTTAGTTCTGCTTTCTCCAGACTGAATAAGGAAGCGAAGCAAATGGATCTGGTAGTGAACGAAAGCACGACGAAATATCTCCTGTCATCAAACAAACAGTCGTCGTACTCGCGACTTGGCTCTCACGTCACTGCTGACAGTCATAACTTTGAAGTCGTAGATAATTTCGTCTATCTTGGAACCAGAACTAACACCAACAACAAGGTCAGACTCGAAATCCAACGCAGAATAACTCTTGTCAACAGGTGCTACCTCGGCCTGAGCATGCAATTAAGAAGTAAAGTTCCCTCTGGACGCACTAAAATCAAGTTCTACAAGTCATTCATCATCAACATCTAATGAGTCGGCGTTACGAGTTTTCGAGAGATAAGTTCGACTGAAGATTCATGGTCCTTTGCGCATTGGCAGTCGCAAATATCGCAGTCGATAGAACGATGAGCTGTGCGAGATATTCGACGACATTGACATAGTCCAGCAAATTAAGAGACAGCGGCTACGGTGGCTAGGACATTTCGTCCGAATCGATGAAAACACTGCTCTGAGAGTCACTCTTTTGTTTGCTCTATGAGCAGAAGGAATCATTGGTCCCTATTTCTTCAGAAATGATGCCGACCATATTATTATGTCAATGCTATAGAGCGATAATAGATGGCTTTTTCGTCTATACAGCTTACGAAACAATAAATTGATTGAAAAAAACTTTTGGACTTTTTGATTTTGAATTGCCAGCGTGCTGATATGTCGGTATTATGTCACACACTAATTTTCAATTTTTAATTCCATCGTTTTGGAGAATTTGAAATCTTATTGTTAATGCAAAATTTTAGAAATAAAAAATTTGCAACCCTGCTTAGCGACATGATATTTAACTGTGTAAAGTTTTGTTTTATTTCAGAACAAAGTTTTTTCTGTAAATTTCCGATCGATTATAAGTTTTGTGATATATGTACATGTATAAAAATATAAAATCAGGTTTCCGAAAACAACGTAACATCGTTGAATTTAAAACAAAAAATAATAAAAATACACATTTCGAAAACACCGTTATGTTCGCGTATTTGTTGAATGGGTTGTTACTTTCGACCTCTCAGCCTAGAGTTTGCCTCTTCCTCCTCTCTTTCGCATAAGTATGTGAATAGGGTGTGGAGCATCTTCAGCTTCTACTTCCAAATCTTCCAATTCATCGAAGAATTCCTTAGTTATATTCCGCATTTTATGTGTCATAATTCGCGGATATTCAACTGAAAAGAACGCACCAATTAGAAGTAATCACATAAACTTTAACTATGTACGAGTCTTTAAAGAATAAATTTGAGTTATGACCATAAAACAGCAATACAAGCCTAACTTTCTACAAAGAAAGTATTTCTGATTGTTTTTGAACGAGCAAACAGATCCAATGTAAACAAGCTCTTTATTTTCAATTTAAACCCTGGCTAATTTTACTATTCTTATATATTTTATGTGGGATTCTTTTGATATTTTACAATAAATTTTTTATCTCCAAAGAAAATTAAACTACAACTTTGAAGAGAAGATAGTTCAATAGGAAATTCTCCGCTCTACAAAACAGGCCTGAATATTTTTTTCATATAAATATTCCTTTAAAAATTATAGGCAGTTAAAGTTATGCATCAAATGTACTGTATTCTTATAGTACGCCACGTCGTATGAGCAACATTGTATGTAACAAGTCAATTGAAAAGTCCCGGCCTACCATAGTAAAAGAATTTTTTTAATTTTTTTGGAAAAATTCGTTTTTTTCTATTCAACATAGTTTACTTAAAGAGTGGTACGCTACTTTTTGTGGCCCTCCAGCTTATCGATACCATTTTTGTAGTACGATTTATCCTTTGCTTCAAAATATGCCTCAGTTTTGGCGATCACCTCTTCATTCGACGAAAATTTCTTTCCAGTGAGCACTATTTTAAAATCTAAGAATAGAAAATACTCGTTAGAGCCAGATCTAGGAAATACGTTGGATACGGAGCTTTTCGATGACTAATTCATGGATTTTTGCCATCGTTTTCACTGACTTGCGACACGGTGCATTGTCTTGGTGAATCTGCACTTTCTTTTTTCTTCAAATGCGACCATTTTTTGGCGATCTCGTCCTTAAAAAAACTATCTTTAAAAGTCGTTGACTCGAAACCGGTTTTAGCCAAGGGCTCTTAAAACTATTCGAGTTACCTGAAACACGCTTATTCGAATATTGAATAGTCGACAACAACAACGGTTAGTTTGATAGATAGTAAAAAATGAGCGGTTATTGAAATAATTGAGGACTTTCGACTATCCAGGTACTGCAAACCGAATATTATTATTCGAATAAAGCTCTAACCGGTTAATCCGGTTAGTCGATTACCAAAAGCTCTACTTTAGACCTATAGTCTCTTTGGTAAAGTTGTTCAGAATGATCCTGCATACGCGATTTTCCTGTTTTTTGGCTCCCTGTAAATGAACCCTATCTAATGCACTTACTATACACACATACATACATACAAATATATCACATGTGATATTTGGGCTGATTTCCAAACGTCTGATACTGTTATATATACATATATAAGTGTATATGTTATATCCAATGTAACTGCGTCTCATAACCATGCGATTATCTATTTCCTATTTCACCCTTACCTTGAAATTTTATAATTAGATCGCCGAACTTCTTTTTCTTCAATCCAGCGGGTCTCATATCAGGAGCAATTGGTAAATTTTCACAAACTGGAAGTCCCTCCTTTGGCATAATTTTCACATAGCCAGGATATACCACATCGGACACGTTTATTTTCAGAGCACGCTTATCTAATGTTTTAATTGTGAAGCTAAAGCCGACAAGCGCGTCCCTTAAAGTTATGTTATGGGTATAGACTAAATCATGATGGTGGCTGCGCTCAAATAGATGATGTGGTTTATCAGCTGTTATAAATATAATATCTGCTGGTATTTTCGTGGGACTGCGGTCACCTTCCTCCTTAAAGCAAAATCGTGTACCTTGAGTGGTGCCTGGTAGTATTTTGAGTTTAAGAGTTTTCTTTCTAAGCACCAAAAATATAATCTTTGTAGACGTTTAAAATAGTTTGCATTATTATCTCTACCTTTTCTCTGTGCGTGTTTCCTTCGTGTCAATGAACTCTTGCCTCCAGACGTGCATTAATTTCGTACAACCTTTGAATACTTCTTCTAACTCCAGATAAATAATTTTCTCTACCGGCGGGTCTTTCTTACGCACTCCAATGCCATGTTCCAATGTAGAATAGAGCAAAGGTGGGTTCGTAACGATGTCGATGATATTTGCGTAAGGCGAGTAGCTGCCAAAAACGTTATGATATACTTTCATATGATCACCATGATATTGGTAAGGCGGAAAGTAACCGTTAGGCAATTGAATGCCTTGAAAAAGTCCAGCCTCACCGAAACGATCATAGATGGCTCGATACAAATCGTTTCCTACAATTTTATGTCTTACAAACGTTGTGTCATATTTGTATTTTAATGGTGTTGGTATTACCTAAAACATCATAGGCCATGTTAATATATTCCCATTGGCGATTAGTTGACAACGGTTCCATATGTGTTGGTCCCAAAAGAGGAACGAAGTCACGTTCATACTTTGGATCGCGATGGGGACACAGCTGTATGGCCAATTTTCGATACGCCAACGTTATACTCTCCTTGGGCGCATCATGAGGCACATTTAATACTGCATAGTAATCGAGTTCTGTGCGATTCATGTGGGCTGATAATGGAATGCTCCAATTTGTTATTACAAACTAATTTATGTTTTCGATATTGAATATTTGAGCAAACCAATTGACTTTCGTTGAAAACAAATACTTTTGTGATTTTCATCAACAAGCAGATTGTGAATTACTGTTACTCAGACCGAACAAGTTCGAGTTCTTATGGACGTCAGAAATCCCATTTCGGCTCAACAATGTGGGATTGCTGCATTGTAGCATATTATTATTATTATTGCTTCCAGCCAAAGGAGGAATGCGGCGGAAACCGTTCAGACAACAGTCGGGTCTACATAATCGGAACGGACCCGCACTTTTTATCCGGTATCCGGTCAAGAACGGTCAACTCAGCAGAATTCTTAACAGGAATGCCGCAACATCTATAACAGACACTTGAAACCATACATTATTCATGCTTCTTATAACGAGCTTATAACGTTATTACCCTTCGTAGTTAAATGTCTCACCCATTATAACTTTTATCGCTTGCTTTGAAACCTTTTTGATCAAATATCGTACCTCTGAAACTAGGGTTATCCGTAAAAGGTGACTTACCACGACGAATTCCTGTGTAATTCGCCTTATGTGATTTTTTTATACAAATATTTACGAATAATGGTGCAAAGGTGAAAGAAAAAACAAAGCAAATAGCTTGAAATGGCAATACTATTTCTAATAAAACTTGGCAGCACATTTTTAAATTTAATTAGCTAAGCAGAAAAAAGACGAAAAAATTTGGAAAATTTCTGTCTTCTGAAAATTGTATAGATAAAAATCAAATATATTCGTGTTAAAATATTTTATTTCTGTTTGTGCGGATATACAATACTACATTCCAATGCATTTGGGAGCGGACATCTCTAGTGCCCTGCAGCAAATCGAAGCTGTTAAGAAGGGCATCGATGAATCTGAAGATCCGAAATTGCAAATGCAAACTGCCGAGAGCCTTAAAACAATTTTAGATTTATTACAGGATCCAGTTTTTCGTACAATTGTTCACGTACAGGATTCCCTTTCCGAATTAAATGCTCAGTTAGCGCAACATCCATCAATGCTTCCCAATGATTTTGATATCGACGTGGCTGGAAATTTGGTGTTGAGTATTAACGGTGGTGATGTTATGTATGATTTTTCGTCTGCACCACTTTCTCCTCATTCGGGTCCAAGTAGTCCAGGGAGTGGACAACTGACACCTTCTGTATTGACGGGAGCAATAGAATCCGACGAACAAGGACGTCCACATTCTCAAAATTCCAAAATAACAAGCGATCTTTTCGCTGCAGACTATGCTCAAATACAGGCCATTGAGTTGGTTAATGATGGTACTGGTCTTGGGTTCGGAATAATTGGTGCACGCACATCAGGTGTGACTGTGAAGACTATTTTACCAGGTGGGGTTGCAGATCGTGATGGACGCTTGCGTTCTGGAGATCATATTTTGCAAATCGGTGATGTAAACTTGCATGATATGGTGTCTGAGCAGGTGGCAGCAGTACTGCGGCAATCAGGTACGCACGTGCGCCTCGTAGTGGCGCGTCCTATGGAGCAGTCATCGCCTGGACAATTTACACTAGAACCTGGAAGTGCTATAGTACCCACGCGAGTTTTAGCGGATCCTGTGGAGTTAGAACGGTACTTAATTTCTACTGGTTATCCGGAGATTTTCGGTGAAAGTTCTACTGCGTCTACGCCACAAACTACAACAGAAGATGAAAGATTTATTTACCGATCGGATGATATTTCTAAACGTCCACCAATGGCAGTACCGACTATCGATTTAGTTGAATTTTTGGATTTACCCGAAACTGAGAAACTGCAAGTTGAATTAACTAAAGACATGAATGGTCTCGGTATTACTATAGCTGGCTATGTCTGCGAAAAAGAAGAACTTTCAGGTATATTTGTAAAGAGCGTTTCACCAGGATCAGCTGCGGATATGAGTGGACGTATTCGAGTTAATGATCGCATTATTGAGGTGGATGGTCAATCGTTGCAAGGTTTCTCGAATCACCAAGCGGTAGAGTTGCTCAAGAAATCAGGACAAGTAGTTAATTTACGCTTGGAGCGTTACTTACGTGGTCCAAAGTACGAACAATTGCAACAGGCTATTGCTGCCAATGATAAAATACCAAGTGTTCCGTCAACACCTTCAAGAGTTAATTTGCCTTCTCCCATTACTCCAGTCACATCACAACGAACATCGTCTGTGGCTAAAACACAATATGCGACTCACGTCGCAGAAGATTCGCATGACCTATCTTTTGATGGTATTTCTAATTTGTCATCGGCCACCGTCCCAGATTCATTTATGTCTGTCACGCCGGCAACTACTACGTCAATACCTACAACTACTTTAAGTAGTTTTGGATCAGGCAAAAAAATGATAGCAGTACGTGACTCCATTGATGGCACACCCAAAATTATACCTACAGACGTTTCCATAGGTTCGATTGGAAAGTCTGAAAGTGAATTAACTGAAGTAGAAGTAAGTAAAACCGTTAATGGTTATTGATATTTCACTTAACTTTTGTATTTAAAGGAACCAATGCATGCTAAGAATTCAACTTTAATTTCTCGGCACAAATACTATACTGATCCTGAGTTAACTCCAGATGTTGAACAGGAAATCATACGCAAATGGAAAAAGATTGTCGGTCCCGACGTTGATGTGATAGTTGCCCAGATTAAAAAGTTTGCAGTCGGTGGTTTAGGAATTTCTTTGGAAGGAACTGTTGATGTTGAAGGTGGACGTGAAGTTCGGCCTCACCATTATATCCGTTCAATATTGGCTGATGGCCCTGTTGGTGTAAACGGTGTTCTTCGATCTGGTGATGAATTACTGGAAGTGAATGGCGAACGTTTGCTTGGAATGAATCATTTGGAAGTAGTTGCTATACTCAAGGAGTTGCCACAAGATGTACGCATGGTCTGCGGCCGAGGCAAGAATGCTTTAATGCCATTCTCAGATGATACCTTAAAAAAATTGAGTAGCAATTTTGAGAATTTAATGCCGACTTCTGATCGTTTGGTGAAAGCCAAATCCGATGGCAGCTTGGCCACTGCAGGTTCGGTCAACGACGACTCGTTCAACAAGCTGAAATCACGCTCACTAGAGCCACTTACAGGACTTGCAATGTGGTCGTCCGAGCCGCAGATTATAGAACTGGTCAAGGGCGATCGTGGTTTGGGCTTCTCCATACTAGACTACCAAGACCCGTTAGATCCAAACGACACGCTAATTGTTATAAGGTCTCTAGTGCCGGGCGGAGTAGCACAATTAGACGGGCGTCTTATACCCGGAGATCGTCTGTTATTTGTCAATTCTATTAATTTGGAAAATGCTTCTTTAGATCAAGCAGTTCAAGCACTAAAGGGTGCACCCAAAGGAGTAGTGCGCATAGGCGTAGCTAAGCCGCTACCAATGACAGATAATTCTTTGAAGAGCGGAAATGGCAACAGCGTTGATTCGAAATGCGAAGACTCCTCAATGGATTCGAGTGGAATGGTGGGCAGTGAAAATGTCTCAATGCAGCTAAGCAATGCCTCCACAATGATTGTTGAGCCGGATTTAATTCCGGATTGGCGAAAATAAGTTATTCATATAAAAAGAGCCAAGGAAGGATATCGAAGAGCAATATCAACTTATACCAAGCTATTGAAGCACCTTCTATGCACCCAAATTAATTATTGAAAGTTGCAAACTGTTATCCTAGAATAGGTTACAAAAACATTACTCGTATGTCGGAAGTAGAGGATATCGAATGTTTGTGTTCGAACGTATTATGTTTTTGACGAAATGTCTCTTTAAATTTATTTTATTCGAAAATGTTAATTGAACTATACTTAATTTACAATCTTACTTATTCTTATATAATCTAGAATGCATTCCATTTAGTAAATTTATAGTTAGCATCCCTTTTGGAAGCTTTTATATTATTATTATACAAATATATGTGCACACATTTATATAAACACCACAAAAACATATTTCTATTCACTTAAATAAAAGTTTAAGTTTAATATAGAATACGATAATTAACCATTTTTAAGATGATATCGTTATTAATTTTAATCAAGAATCTGGAAGTAGCATTGTTAAATTTTAATCAGCATTACGTTCGTAACAAATTATTCTTAATACACTTAACTTATCGTTAAAATCTCATAACTTTAATACATACACATCCATATCCCAGTAGCCAAAAGCTGCATTACTAAAATTTGTAAACGTCAATTGTTATTAGAATTTGAGTTCGGAGTTTCAATCGTAGACAAACCTCTTAATGTTATTGCATGCGGTTCAATTGTCGTTCAATCTTTAAATGCGTTCTTCGTGATAATATTCGATCTCTAGCATATGAAACCAGATAGCTAAGAGAGCCTATACAAAAGCATGTAATCTCAAATTTAATGAAATTACGCTGGTCGATAAGCGCGACACGATCACAGCTACGCGTCACAGTTTCACCACTTTTACAACGTAGAACTTCCTTGTAGTGCGTGTGTATGCATACACCAAGGCTTTTGCTTACAATATCAAATTCGGTGCACGGATGACATTCCTGTATGACACTATATTCCTCGCGCTGCCAGCATGTGGAATTGTTTTCGATGACGAACTGCTGAGCTCGCGAGCGTCGAGTATTCTCACTGTCAGGAAAACGCGACTCGATAATGAGAACTATAACTGTTGCAGCCACTAATAGGCTGAGCCCTAGTAGCATGTGACGCCTTTGACAAGTTTCCAACATTTTTAGAGTTAAGAAATATTTCGCCAAAAGTTGTAAATCGTTTGTATATAATTGCAATTTTCTTTGCTATTGAATCCAATCAGATGTATATAAAACAGCTGTGAAACAGTGCTGACAAATTGGAAAAACAGTGATGTCCATTTATAAATAGGAATTCAATTTCTTTAAATACACAACATTTACTGAAACAAATTTCTTTAAATTTGTATTTATATTGCATACTACTGGCTTTGATTTTATAGTAAATAAATAAAGCATTCTGTAATAAATTAAAAAGTATATTTTGTATATGAACATATAAAAGCTCAGGTTATTGTTTGGTCGCACTTTTTACTCATATTTTTGGCGCCACTTTCTTGAATGTAAATATTAAACCTATTCTCATAACACACATTAATTTTATAATTCACATAACTTAAAACATATTCAATATTGAATAGTAATCAACAAAATGGATGATATAACGAAGCTTA
The DNA here is from genome assembly GCF_024586455.1 of Bactrocera neohumeralis. Classification (NCBI taxonomy): domain Eukaryota; kingdom Metazoa; phylum Arthropoda; class Insecta; order Diptera; family Tephritidae; genus Bactrocera; species Bactrocera neohumeralis. The sequence goes on from NC_065923.1 coordinate 35,001,677, forward strand.
AAAGAAAAATAACTAATTCCTTCAAACTAAGCGGATTTCTTATACGGTCTGAAAATAGTGCTTATTTGGCGGAGCAACTTCTTCCATTCGATGATGGAGAACGTGAAAAATGGTTAACTGTTATCACTGAAAACTTGCAAGGTCAGCGTTTACAGACGACACAAGTGGAGCGAGGAGCTCTGGAAAAAGCTATCAATGAAATAAATCGTGTAGGTTTGGACGAGGGTGAGACAATTTTTTCGGTTATCGATGCGTTCAAAGTGCCACGCTACCACTACAATGCACAAAATAAAAAATTCGAGCCAAATAAGAATTTACGCACCATATTGACACGTCCAGCTTTAAAAGCAGGTCATATGCGAGAGAGATATGCAATGTTACTGCAAAAGACGTTGCGTCACGAGTTGTTTGCTCCAGCTATAATACAGGGAGGAGTTTCAGTAGAGTCTCAAGTGAAAAAATTCAAACTGCAATATGCAGAGAACTTGCTTGCAACATCATCGGTAAAAGAAGCAGTTATACTTGGTCTATTGACACAACTGAAAGAAGGAAAATTTTACATAGAAGATCCTACGGGTAGTATTGAATTGGACTTAAGTGGAACACGTTTCCACTCTGGTTTCTTTTGTGAGGGATGTTTCGTCTTAGCTGAAGGTTCATACAATAATGGCATCCTTAAAGGTCAGTATGCTGAAAGGTAATTTAAGTAATATTTGTATTAAACTTATTCGATTTCAGTTGATGGCTTAGGGTTTCCACCTGCGGAGGCAGCGACTAGTTCGAGGGCATTTTTTGGTACACAAAATAGTTGGGGTGGAGAATCGGTGAAGTTACTGAAATATTCCACACGTCTACAAGAGCTGGAAAGTACAAATACTGAGGCCACACTTGTTTTTCTGTCCGATGTTCGTCTAGACAACCCAGTTGTTTTAGAGAGACTGCGTATGTTATTTGTGGGTTATGATTCATGCCCACCTGTTGCTATAGTGCTAATGGGACCATTCGCTGCTTCCAATAGCAATTATCATTCATTATCTCAGAATTTAACTGCACTGGGTTCATTGGCGACTGGTTGCGATCAGCTGAAAAAGCAAACGGATTTGATAATTATACCTTCTTGCGAAGATCCAACAGCTCCGAATATTTTGCCCCGTGCCTCACTACCTGAAACGCTCGCAACTGGTTTGCGCAAAGCATGGCCACGAACAATTTTAGCAACCAACCCTTGTCGACTACAGTATTGTACACAACAAATTGTCGTTTGTAAATTGGATTTAATGGCAAAGTTCTGCCGCAACACGCTACACTTCCCACCTGACACAGATAATATCGAACAACATTTTGCGCGTACATTGATATGTCAAAATCATTTAACGCCTATACACCCGATTGCTATGCCTGTGCATTGGGATTTTGATTCAGCTTTGTGGTTGTATCCATTGCCGGATTTGGTTGTTATTGGCGATTCATGCCAAAGTTTCTCAACAACACAACATGGTTGCACGGTGCTTAACACAGGATCTTTTGTTAAATCTAAATTTGCTTTTAAAGTTTATATACCGGCAAGCCGCACAGTTGAAGATTCAGAAATACCAGATGATATGACAATGGAATGAAAATTTCTATTTTTTTATAATTTTAAGCGTGATTGTATTTATATTTGGCTTATGTGTTATTTTTTACTGATATAATAAATGTTGCTAGATTTTATTTAAGAGTTCACAAAACATCTGAAAGATATACTAAAAACGCAGTATTTTGATTTAATTTGTATACCCTGAGGGTATAATAAGTATGCAACGCCCTGAAGGAAACGTCGAAGAGTCTAGTTAAGGAGCATAATGAACTCCTCTCCAGGCAGTTCCTGCTGAGATGTTTTCGCGGAAATTACCTTCTAGGAACATCAAGATGTCGTTCCTCAACTACGTCGAAGACATCACACAATACATCGACCAGACTTCGGACGTGACAAACTTCCGACAAGCACTGACCGTCATTCACAGTAGAACCATCAACAACTTCACCGACTCCCTTCCAGTGAATGGCGTACTCGGAGTCAAACCAGCACCCATTGCAGACGAAGAGCTCGAGTTGCTGCGAGAAACGAGAATAACCCTTGCGTAGCTTCGTTCTTGATAATGTAGCAGGTTAAACTCCTACTTATCCAAAATAACCCCGACCTACATATACAATATACATATGTCCTACGTGCAATGAGTCTCGGCATGATACTGGCCACCTCTTTATATGCCCCACCAAACCCAGTCAGCTGACACCCCTCTCCCTGTAGTCCGACCCCGTCGAAACAGCACGTTTCTTAGGCTTTCCGTTGGATGACGTCGTCGACATCTTAACTAATCCTTACCATCCTAACGGGGACTTGGTACCCGCTATATTAACAACAACAACCCCATAATATAAGTATGTACCTACATACATACATATATGTACATGAACATACATATTTATATATGATCAACGTGACTAGTTTAGTCGATTTAGCCATGTATGTCCGTCTGTTGGTCTGTATACATATACGCAAACTAGTCTGGTGTGCAGTCTATCAGCTGTTCCACTTGATTGTGATATCTCTTAGCAGCAGGTCGAGCGTGAAATCATTCCATTCAGCCTTACTGCCCATGGTAACTTTAATCTTCCCGGTGAAGTTCATCATTTTGGCAATGCTGTCCCTTGGAAGAAGAGTCAGGGGTATATCATCACTTAAGACCTTCATTTGCTGGTACGAGATTACCTTTCCTCTGCCAAATCCTTCTTCTGTCATTGGAAACATTCTATGTTTGGCTGATTGATTGAAGCGGTGTGAGTTTAGGCATGATTTCCAGTGCAGCCGCCGGGCACGTACGCAAGTCTGCGATGCTTTTGAAGCCCATGCCATCGCCTTAGACAATGGTGTACATTCACCTAATATTCCTTGGCTTGCAGCCCTATGATTTATCGGCAAGTCGATTACGCATCATGAGAGCTTTTGAAGCTTTGTTTATAGTCAGGCCCACATGCTGCTTTCACCGAAGTGTGGAAATCAAAGTGAGACCCAGATTTTATACCACGTTGGTCATCTCCCACTCTCTGCCGCCAAGGGATTAGTTCCTGAGCCAGGACAGGGATGAATGACGGTCAGTGCGTGCCTGAAGTTAATTACGAACGTAGTAAGGACTGATCATTTTTCTATCCTGTCTATGCAATCAATAAATGATATCTTGATTTCCCTAGGATAATCCAAGCATATTTCATTGTACATACAATCATCTGTATATGAGGTGATAGATATTCACTCTTGTTGGTGAGAGAGTTTCGAAATATAGAATTTACACAGTAGCGGGGAGAGGATACCGCTTTCCGGAAACCCTGTTTAATTTTTCTTAACTTAGAATTCTAACCTCGAAATAGTACGAATAATTACCGACAACCCAAGATAATTCATAGGCTACCCCTTTAGCCCTAGAGAAAGCGTAGATTCTTCTTCTTTATTGGCGTAGACACCGCTTACGCGATTATAGCCGAGTTAACAACAGCGCGCCAGACGTTTCTTCTTTCGTTACGTGGCGCCAATTGGATATTCCAAGCGAAGCCAGGTCCTTCTCCACCTGGTCCTTCCAACGGAGTGGAGGTCTTTTCTTCCTCTGCTTCACCCGTGGGTACTGCGTCGAATACCCTCAGAACTGGAGTGTTTTCATTCATTTGGACGACAGGACCTAGCCAGCGTAGCCGTTGTCCCTTAATTCACAGAACTGTATAAATCGTTGTTTGTGTTAATGCTGGTTCCAAGATGCACGAAATTATCTACGACTTCGAAGTTATGGCTGTCAACATGGGAGCTAAGTCGCGTGTACGACAACTGTGTGTTTGATGACCCATTTCTATACGCAGAAGGGTACGCTCGAGTTGTTTGTGGGTGTGTTTAACTTCTGTACAGATATTCCTGAGAAAATTATGAAATAATTTCGCAAAAACCCTTTTTCGTCTTTTTAAACAGACCGACATAGCTAAGTTCAGCTTGTCGTGTTGAACTTTTATATGATTATGTAACGGGTGATCCAAGCAGATGTACTTTCTTCAATAGTCATTTTGTCAGATCACGCGTAAGTCGTGTCAAGCTGTCATGTTTTTTTGTTTTATTGTTTGGCATTTCATCATGGAAAGATTTACACCTGAACAACGTTTCAAAATCTTCAAATTCAAAATCAACTTTAATACGAAAATTCATGTTTTGTAAAGAATGTACTAAACGCAACACCATTGAGACCCAGTATACATTATTGGATAATATTCAAGAGTGTACACGAAGACCGTGGAGAGTCGATTCGGCGCCGTTCGCAGCAGCTCGAATCTGACGTATGGAACTACTTGGAGCATTCTACGTTAAAATTTTAAATTGAAAGCGTATAAAATACAGCTTGTGCAAGAACTGAAGCCGCTCAACTTACCCAAGCAACATTGCATCGTTTTATGGGCTCTTGAAAAGTTCCAAGAAGATGATCCCACGTTTTCGAGCTAAATTTTGTTCAGCGATGAGGCCCATTTCTGATTAAATGAGTATATAAACAAGCATAATTGCCGCAAGAGCATCCTGAAGAGATTCAAGAGCTGCCATTTCATCCAGAAAAAACAACGGTTTGGAGTGATTTGTCGGTGGCCGATGGAATCATCGGTCCATATTTCTTCAAAAATGATGCCGATGACAACGAAAACGTCAATCACGACCGTTATCGCGCCATGATAACCGTCGGTTTGATGCTTGAAACTGAAGCTCGTGATATCGGCGACATTTGGTTTCAACAAAACGGCGCCACTTCCCTCACATCCCATCAATCCATGGATTTATTGAGCGAACACTTCGGTGAGCAGCTAATTTCACGTTTTGTGCCGGTCGATTGGCCAGCAAGATCGTGTGATATGACACCGTTAGACTTTTTCTTGTAAAGTCTTAAAACTATGCAGACAATCGCGCTTCGATTTAGGTCTTGGAGCAAAACATTACGCGTGTCGTTTGCCATTTACCAGTCGAAATGCTCGAATGAAACATTGAAAATTGTACTCAACGGAAGGACCATCTGAGACGTAGCCGCAGTCAACATTTGAAAGAGATAATCTTCAAAAAATAAATGCCAAAGAATGTTCTTTCGAACGTTAAAAAAAATTATCCATGAGATTTGGAGTTTCAGTGTTTTTTCTTTAAAAAAGTAGAGAATCTCTAAATGGAGCACCCTTTATAATTGACACCAAATTATATTTTTTTAAATTATACATTTTCAGTTACTTTTCATTCGCAAATTCTAGTTGAAAGTTATTATTATTTTTTACCTTTTTTGATATCTTACTGAAGGGGAATATTTAAAGCGCTGCTCATATGTTTTCTGCTTAAGCCCCAAAATTATTGCTGCTTTATTTCGTCACTCTGTTCGCTCTGGCAGAGGCGTGTGTTGTTTGTGATAAGAATAGGAAGTCGTACCAAAATCATCAACGAGCATTAGCAGGGCCATCATCATCATCATGCGCATCCTTATTGTCGGCATCAGTAAACAAATAAAGTTGTTGGTGAATGTGTGCTCACTATCAGAGCGCTTGGAATCGGTAACATTGTCACAGCATGTGTTCCATAGCAGGCAAACAGTATGTGAAAACGTTGTAAAGAAGCATCTTAACGCGAGTTGAACGCACCGCGCAATCTGTTACGGTTCCAAGCGAGCGAAAGAAATGTCTGCCGTATTGCTATATCACATATCTACATACATACATACTTTCTGCTAGAAAGTGTTAACCCAGGCAACCCAAGCTTGTGATAGATATATATAAAGCGCAGTTTATTTGTGATTTTTCAATGTATACATATACAATATTAAAACAATAATAATAGTCTATGGCATGTAATTGAAGACGAACGAATTTATGATTGGATATTTCTTCTCTTTTTACACTCAGAGATAAATAAGAAAAGAATTTCGAATATATTTTCTAAATCGAACAAGTTAATCAATTAAAAGAAAATATATAACTTCGAAGTATAATACTTTTATTTATATATATGTATATGTATGTATGTATTCACATATTTTTCAACAATAAATTTATAAGAAATATGCTTGTATAGTTTTGTATACCTCTTTGAGCAGTTAATTGCATGACAGTTTCCGAAATTTTAATATATGTGACTTGGTCTACGGAAAGGGGGCTTAGGTGTCAAAAAATCAATTTTCACTTTTTAGTTGATTCGGATGTTGTTTATTTTTAACAGCTGTTTCCCAGAAAACTAGTTTTCGCACGTTAGCTCCCTTTTCGTAGACCAGGTCACATATATGTATGTATATGTTATTTATTTATTAGAATGATTTGGTTTACTGGTATACATTAGACAACGTTCGGAACTGAAACTCTTTCCAGCTGGAGTTGCATAGAACCTATTATTTTTTATGACCTAAAGCCGATTTAGAAAAATATTGTTTCGTCAGTTGCACATGGAATATAGCGCAACCAAGATATGTCTATGACACACATTTGTATTTATGTATATAAGTATATATAAATACATATATGTATGTATATATTCTGTCTAACTCTGAGTTGTTAAATATAGCAGTAATTTTTAATGACGAATACAAAACTCTCTAATAATAATATTTCCGTGATATATATATTAAAGTTTTGGTCAGGCCAAATGCTATTTAGGGCAATTTCTGAGAAGTAAAAAAAAATAATAAATTTAATATATAATGGATGAATAATGGAGTAAATCTACTCCGAAACAACGTTTGAAAACCGAGCGAATTTCTTACCAAACATTCGGTCGAACCATAGCCCAGCAGAGTCAGTAATTCGAGGAACATTGGATAGGCTTCGCACCACGTTTGCACTATTGAACAATACGAATCTTCATAGACGGCGTACAGTATGTGTCGTAAATGCTATTGCTGCTGTGAAGCAGAGTATCGAAGTAGATCTTAAGTGCTTACAAAATACAACTCATGTAAAAATTGAAGGCAAACGACCATCAAGTCAACGAAAAAATCAATTTATTGAAGGAAACTTTAGTGAACGCATTATCTCGTGTCGTGGGTCTGTGGCTGGGCCTCCAAGGTCGTGTCGTGTGATTTAATATCGTTGGAAAATTGTGGCGTTGTGCGAAGTCGCTTGTCTACGCAAATAAGTTCGAGACGAGTGAGACCTTCGAACAGAAAAAGATGGAGTATTAAGAACAAGTTCGGGTCAACTATATTAAGTAGAAAAGTGGTGGAAGTTTGAACTGACCTTGTCTTATAGTATTAAGTAAAGTCAGACCTGCTATTTTTGGTCACTATAGAAAAAAGTAAATTTGTTGTATTTGTATGAAATTCTTCAACAAAGAAGTTCCGTTAAATTTTGTGTTCGAAATCAAATTTTTGGCGACGAAACGTTCAGAATGTAAAAATGGCCTTCAGTGATAATTGTTTGTCGCGAGAAACTTTTTTGATTGGTACAAATTATTCAAAGATGGTCGAGAACGCGTTCACGACGAACCATGTCCAGGAAGGCCATCAACATCAACCAATGATCAACACGTCAATAAAATAAAGAATTTGGTGCTTGAGAATCCACGATTAACATCACATAACATCACGGCGTGAGGGTCACCTAAACACTGGCAAGGCACAATTTGCTTTACTTTAAATAGTTCAGAATGTAAAAATGAATGATAATTGTTTGTCGCGAGAAACTTTTTTGATTGGTACAAATTACATCAAAGATATCCAGGCACGTTCAGGTATGTTGTCTACTTCTGGCATCGTTGAAATATCGGAAGGATCAGTAAAAATCACAAAATTTTTTCCACCACCAGTCACCAGCATGTAACCAAACCATATTATTACTGGCGATGAGTCTTGGATCTATGGCTTTCGACCCGGAAAAAACACGTCAAAGATCAAGGTTATGTTGACTTTTTTATTAGAGTGGTGTGGGCACTGCGAATTCTTCCGACATCGGCCAGACTTCAACAAGGAATACTATTTGAGTGTCATGCGTCGTGTGCCGCAACAACCGTATTTAGATCCGTGTGACTTCTGACTATTCATCAAACTCAAACGACTGCTTCCGGGAAAGCGTTTTGAGGGGGACGACTTAGATTTTGAACTAGAATAAACTAGAAATTTTAAAATTACGAATAAAGTCTCACTATTTTTTGCTCAAAGTAGTATATGTCTGTTGTAAGGCTTTCCCTTATTTCTGTACATTTATTCCATAAGGTTATAGCCATAAGTTTGTTTCTTTATATCGATCACAAAAAAGTCAAATATATATATATACATATGTACTATCCATGAATGGCGTAAATGATATTAGGCGAAACTCATACAAATTTAAAAAGACAAATAAATATTTTTTATTACGATTATGATTATTTCAGTTTTAATCGTGCCATATTCGAAGCACAACAAAAATATATAAGTAAGTCACAATGCTGATGCGGCAAACTCTATGAACAAATCTATTTAAAGTGAACAAATTTGCATACATACGTACATGGTATGTACGACAGTGTGAACGCAAAGCGACTGCGAGCATTAGAAGCGCCGAGAGTCGGTTTAGAGGAAACCGCAAGGCGATGGCAAATAAAATATTTAAATGAGTAATTCGGAAGAAAGTGTACTTAGCGCCATACCCCGTCGACAATGGCGACAAAAGAAAAGTGTTTACGAATTAAATGAACCAGAAGCAAGATTGTCAAAACGACGAAGGGTAATTTATTTAAATTGGCCTTTGTGACAACAATACGACAGTGTCATAGAAGTTTACCTCGCCACTTTTATTGGTTGAGTTTAGGTTTGGAGCGGTGGGCGAGATAAGGAGAAAAAATATGTGTTTGCATTTTTGTTTTTGTCAGCCTTATGTAACATTTCGTTTTCTTACTTTCGTAACTAATGACCCCACACCAAATTTACTTACTTATATAAGGTCTAATAAAACGAAATCTACATTTTTTTTCCAATAGATGATTTCGTAATATGTACCCCGTTTTTAATTATTACGATCGGGTCACGCTTTAAGGTATTGGAAAGATAAGATTTCATACTAAAAAGTCGTCTAAGATGGTTTGCGATTGCTTGACTCAATATTGTTTGAGCGCGACAAAAAAGAAAATGCAGGTTAGGATGTGGAATGCCTGATATAGGCTCTGGAAGGCCAATTGTCGCAAATGTTGATGAAATACGATCATTAAGCATTGTTTCGATTTTCCAATATTTAAATATTGCATTAAACCCAATTTGGAACCAAAAGAATTTTGAGGTATGAGCAACATACAAGAAAACTTTATGGAACCAATTTCCATCAGTGAATCGCTGTTTAATTGCAACAAAATGGATTGAATTCTAAATTACTGGTTGTAATAAGAGGATTACTAATGAAAATGTCAAGCGAAAACGGCCATGGTCCAAACGAGGTGACGCGGGTAAACGGCGACCGAGCCAGGACTCATGGTAAGGAAGGTTTTGATATGTGTTTGGTGGGATTGGCAAGGAACCATCTACTATAAGCTGTTCCTCTACGGCCAAACATTTAATTCGGTCCTGTACTGTCATCAATTGCATTGTCTGAAGGAAGTAATCGCCCACAACTGCCAGCGTTGGCCGGGAGGAGATACATTCCGTTCCATCAGAAAAACTTCAGTTTATACAAATTGATAGAGAATCATAAACCAGAAGTTGCTAAGAGCTAGAAGAGGAAATACTTATACATTCACTTTATAGTTTAAAACTTTGGCAAATAATTTTGTAGGCGTAAAACTGTCCTCAAGAAAATCTTCTGAAAATCGTTTGTACCAGTTTTTTGCTTTGAAAATGTCTATTTTTCCCAATACCACAAACTAAGGAACCAATCATATAGAGTTAAGTCAGCCGGATGTACGAAAATCTTGATATTAGTTATATAGGGGGTAGGTTAAGTTAAGTTTCCGCTCAAATTGATCTATTTTAGGCACAAAGATACTGTTATAAGTAAAATACGCGTTCTAATTTTCATTGAGATAACTCACATATTGGCCGACATATGCGGTACAAAGTCACCAGAAGTTCGAAAATCTTTATAGCAGGGTTTTCTATAGAAACGTTTTTATTAAATAAAAGCAAAACCGGTTTGGGATATCATTGAAATGCTTTATTCCTGTGAAAGTACATTCGATGCCATTATGTATGGAACTCGACTTCTTTTGCATGCCCATCACGGGCACGCTTGCATAAGTCCAGACGCTGACGCCCAATTTTCGACGGTTTCAAGCATAAGTCGGAAGATTCTGCTGCAATTTCACATGCGATACACGTACGAAGTTCATCAATCGTCGCTGGCTTGTTGACATAGACCATAGACTTCAAGTAGCCCTACAGAAAATAGCCTAACGGCGTCAAATCTCAAGACCGAGGCGGCGATTGTGACATTCGCTGTATGACTTGTGGCACCGTCCTGTTGGAACCACATATTGTCCAAGTCTATATCAGCCAATTCGAGCCAAAAATATTTGGTTATCATTGAGCGGTAGCGATTCCCATTCACAGTAACCTGCCTGTCTTGATCATCACGGAAGAAGTACGCCCAATGACGCCGCCGGCATTTTTTCGTAATGCAATGGTGACTGATGGAGTACGTGTGGACTGCTTCCTAACCAATAACGCATATTTTGCTTATTGACAAAGCCATTCCGCCAGAAATGAGTCTAATCGCTGAAGATGATTTTTCGATGAAAATCCGAATCATTTTCAAGTGGTTGCTCAGTCTTATTCACGAACATACTACGATTCTGGTGGTCACGCGGCTTCTTGCGTTAAGATCCAAGCTCTTTTCGCAAATTCGCCTCAACGACGTCGAAAAGATGCTCAATGTTTGAGAATGACGTGTGAGAGACTGATTTGGGTCTTCCGCAATTGATGAGCGGCGCTAATATTATCGTCACTATGGGCACTTCTTTGTCTCACTGGCACGGAAACATTTTGTACTGTGCCTTTGTATATATTAAAAATTTTCCGCTAAACGCTCAATTATTGATCTGCCAGAACGATTATAACGACCATAAATTGGACGCAGCGCTCTTAACGTTGAGGCCAATGACTCCGAATTTCGGTAGTCAATTTTAATAATTTCGACTCGTTGTTGAATCGTATATCTTTCCATGATGAAATGGCAAACCTTACTGAAGAGAAGTGTCAAAAGAGCGAGAAAAAATATGGCGTTGTTTGCATTTACGAAATCGGTTTATTTTGTAACGTCTCTATTGAAACCCGTTGCAATATTCCACTTGCTGCAGAAATAAAGATTTTTTTCTTGACCTAATAGCATAAAATACATGTGTACATATCGTCACCTGTACTGAAAAATATCACAACATCACTTTTCATAGTTTACAGAGCAGGAAAAAACTATATAAACTACTCATATTGAAACAAAAACTGAACATTTGTGAATGTAGTGAAACAAAAGCTCAGTTTCGAAATTTTTGATGGTACGTTGTTTCTCATACTAACGATATGTACATTCTATATATATATATGTATATATGTATATATGTGTATGTATTTGTAGCTTTCTATTTATTGAACTAGAAGCCACTTTGGTAAGAAAAAGGTGTCCAAATTCAATTTTGAGCTGCAATAAAAAGATTTCGTGTAATGAAAATGACACTTTGACCAAATCGCCTTTCCATTTTGTTCCAATAAATCATGAATCAATAAAGCGCTCGCACTTTCACCACCACCAAACTAACGTACCCACTCACACACAATAAAACATATTCGCTTGATGTGGCAAAAGACGGTGGCGAGGGCGCCGCAGGTCATTTTGCAAAAAATGATATCAGCAAAGATGAGGAGGTCAGAAAGCATTTGGCAAAAGTGAGTTAATGATAGCTTAGAAAGCAATTTTCGGAGGGAAAATGTGACACTACCTTTCGTACGAAAGTTCCATATGCTCGTATTCCCTGCCGGGAAATTGTTGCAAACAATTTTTTAGTGTTCATTTTGACTTTTATTTTTTGCAACAAACATTTTAATACTGGCTAGAAATTTTTAACAGAAAATATAGATGTATGAATATGAAGTTGCTCGAACACACTTTGCCCTTTCGATTCCAAAACTTTTTTTAAAAATCTTAATTTCTTACAACTTTTTTGTCTACAATGTCTGATTGAATTTTATTCGATGAAAAATTAAAAACATAACGAAATTTACCTTCATCAATATACACTTAGTTGGTGGATTGTAAAAGAGTCAAAGTTCAATAATCGCTTACATTATCCCTGCATGGCATGTATATTAAACATATGAAGATTGTAATCAATATAAAAATGTGGCACCCAATTCCTTATAAAAGGTTCAGCATCTTGATGTGATGTCAATCTAGGGCAAATCATGTCCTCGGGTCATAGCCGATAACAGATTGCTGAAAGAAACGTGAAAAGGTTGCTGTAGGTAAAAATTCAATTAGCAACTCTCGGGGGATTTTATTGTGAAGTGAATGGTTTTTTGTATTAAATCGTAGTATTTTAGCGAAATGAAACAATCACTAACACACAGATATTTAGTTCTTTAATAACACAGTAACATATTATAACAATATTTTACATCCAGTTCTCATAGTATTGCTGGCAGTAGACTGAGCAGAAAAAAAACATATTAAATTCGTTGGATCTAAACTGCCGTTATTTTTACAATTCTTACAATTTTCACCATTTAAGGGGTTACATGGGTTTCTTCGGGAGAAAAACAGCATTTTTTCAGCAATTTTTTTCTCATATAAAAAATTAAATATTTTTTTAGAATTTTTTTATTGTTACAAACATACACTATTAACAAAGAAATTCTGAAATTTTTTGAAAAAATATTTTAAACTCGGCCATTGCGACGCTATTTCCGGTGACCCCTCGGAAAGAAGATGCGTCGGCGTTGGCAGGATAACTCTTTACAGGATTATCTAAAGTGAAAAAATACCTGGTTTAGTGAGATTCGAACTTAGACGAAGGAGAAAAAACCCTGAAAATTGGATTTTTGCCAGATACATATTTTTACAAAGAAAATTAAAATTTCAGCGAAAATTTCGCGACACAGTTTTAAGAAAAACGCGTTTAAATATGACGCACTTAGCCGAGCTAGCTTCGAGCGCACAAGTTCTCAATGCTGTATCTTCGAAACAATTACTCGGATGAACTCGAAAATTTAGGACAATATTATAGAGGGGTTGTGGAATTTAACAAGACAATAAAAAAATATTCGATTTTTTGAAGTCCGTAAACCCTTTGAGAGGGTATGCGGCTTGGACCAAGGTCTAGACCAACTTCATTCATTCATATTCAGCGCTAAATCGCAAGGAAACTTAACCACTTAATTTGAATAAAATATCACGCATTAGCATTTAAAGTTACCTGAAAAGTCGAGTATACAGGGAATTTTAGGGGCAGAGAAAGGTCTGAGCTTGTTGCATTTATCTTTGACAGTTTTCAGGTATAATTTACACCGGAAGTTTGAATTCTTAAATAAATGTAATATAGGGGTTGTATTGACCCGATTTTATCTATTTTTGGCATTACTACATATTATAAACAGAAACCAATATTCTCTGTATTTCATTAAGGTACATACCATCACCAATATATATAACAAGTTTATAGTTAACCAGATGTTCGAAAATCCTGATATTAGTTATATTTTGTCTAGGGCAAGTTTTTACCCAATTTTATCCATTTTAGGCACGAAAATGCACCGTTATTACAATTTTATTTTATTAAGGTAACTCCAAAATTGGCGATATACGCGACTATAAGTAATATGGGGGCTGATTACGTCAAGAATTCCCCATTCAACCCTTTTTTTACATATGTATATACAGATATACCATCAACAGGAAAGGATTCTCTCCTAATTTCAATCGTATATTTCACACATTGACCAATATTTTCGGTGAAAAGTCAGCCAAAGGCACTGGTGTTCATTCTTAGGTTTCTGAGGGCTTGAGCAGTGTGCTCCTATTTTGACAATTTTTAGACGTGAGGAGGCATACCTTAAAGGCACTTTTTACGCAAAGTTTTATTCCGATGTATCCTGGAAAGGGAAGGAATAAGATGGAATTTAAAGTATTGTTATATAGGAAGTAGGCGTGGTTGTAGTCTGCTTTCATTTAGCACTTTGAAATATAAATGACAGGATATTACTACCTACCGAATTGAAATTGGTCGAATATGTCTGAAGATACGTGATTTCACCTAAAGGTGGGCAGTAACATGCTTATCGTCTAGTTTCAACCTGTTTCCTTTTTATAAGATTATGCAACCCTATATCTAACCCGGTTAGTTTTAGATGTTACAAACAATCGTTATGTGAACAAAACTATTCAGTAGCAACATGTGACAAGAATAAAATTACAGCTTTAAAAGAATAGAGGTTGCTATGGGTAACTTATGTAGTACAAGTATGTATGATTTAAGAGTAGAGTTTCGGATCTTAAATTAAACAAGTTAAAAAATGCGGAGAATTTTTATTTCAAGAAGTATCACTTGCATGTATGGAAAGAAGATAGTCTGTGACTGGATTGGCTTTTGGTTCAAGAGGTATATTGATACGAGTATACGCATGTACATAATTATATATTATACTTGAGTACATATGTGTGTAAGTAATTTGATTGAGTTGTTGAAAATGATTTGTATTCTTGGGGAATCTGGCAATCAATCACTTTGTCCTCAGCAAAGCAAGGAGTTTCTTAGCACTAACAAAACATAGTGATTGAGTTCCGTTTCCAATTTGCCACAGAAAACGGAGAGATGGGTACATACATATAACTACATATGCAGATAAATGCCAATTTGTTCTAGCCCTTTGGTTAACTAGACCGCTGCAGCAAATGAAAGGTGTCAACAAGCTAGATTAAAATTTGCCAGCAGAGATTTCCGAAATATTAAGGAACTTCTCATACCATAAACAAACATACATGCAAACATATGTATATGCAGAACACTCTGATGTATTTGTGGCGGGAAATGTAGAAGAAATCAACTCATTGTTATTTGTAATCAACGATCAAAGGAAAGAAGAGGAGTGAACGGCCTAGTGACGACCACAACAGTGATGCTTGTCCAAAAGGGTTGATAAATTCGCACATGCGTTGAGCAAAAATTACTTATTAACATCCGCATTTGTATTCACGTACTTTCATATTTTTACAAATGCTTGTTTTTGTGGTTTCTCTTGGGGGCATCCCTTAACTGTAGGATTTCTGAGCACCATATGCCGTCTGTCAGAATACCGCATGTCCATCTTAGAAAAATGATTTGAGTTTTTAAAAATGATATTTACACATACCACAGTTTTCATAAATATTCAAATAAGCGTATGTAAAAAAGTATTTCGGCTACAAGTAGTCAAACATGGGAATGATTGGTCCAAAAAGGGATGTGTATGAGAATTATATCAAGTCAAGTGAAAAGTTTCGCGTATCATTTGTGGTTGTTATTGTGTTGAGTACATATGTTCGAATATCGAGCAAAATTAATTCGAAAAGATTTCGTATTGTATATGCTTTTTCTTTGAGGTGACTTTTTGAGTTGGAAAATCAAAGTAAGAATAGTGGTGTGGCATTTATTACCACCATACGTAAACCTGGTTTTTTGATGTGGGTGAGAATTGTGCACAAAAAATTACGTATTAAGATAATTTAATCAAGAGAATGTTCTTTAAATATCTGAAACTGATGTTAATTAAATTATCTACTTATATAGATTATTTTTATTCAATCAATACGTTTTAGAGACTACAATAATTACTTTCACCACATGTTGCTATAGAGTACTATATATACTCGTAATGGTCATCTAATGGTTGTTTGTATCCCCTAAAATTAATCGGAATAGATAGCGAGTTAAATATATACTACATAGACGATTCAGAGGAGGGACGAGTTGAAATCCGAGTAAGGAAAACGTGAAAGGAAAACTACAGCCTCTCAGAATATCATACACTGATGAGTCTAACATCCCTTCCAGCTTTTTGTACAAAGGTAAATCATAAATAAATCGCTTTACATAAAGTTGGGTTAATCGAAAATTCATTAAATATATGAGAATTCACTCTTGCTTCTTCTGATATTAATTAAAACCTCTCGGCCTGGTTAAGTCATTTGCGAAGAAGAATTCACAAACTAGATAATTTGTGTCATCGTCAGTATCTCAGGTGATCAGGTCGTATTTCAGGTGATCTTAATCAATGAATTAACTCCTACTCTACAAAGAGAACGTTAAGATTTTTTTATGCGATCTCGCTGTCCTCGGTTACAGAGGAACCTTAATCGTTTATTCCGGCTCATAGGGACAGCTTTTGACATCTCAACCCACAGAGCGGAGGGTTATGAACTCATTGTTATTCCAAGAAAACAGAAATCTTCCTTTTACATGAAGGGAAACGAAATAGCTGATGAGATTGCCAAAGTGACACACGCTTTTCTTCCGAACCAGTACCGGAAAGGAGCAAGTCTCTAAAAACGATACACAATGTAATTTCCGAGAGGTTGACAGACGGATCTGTGTCAGATAGAATGCCTTAGGAACATGCAGGATCGCCAAGATCATATGCACCGGAGTGGAGCGAAAAAACTCAAGCTGTCTACTCACACGGACTAGAAAAGACAGCAGGACACTTGCTGGCCTAATCACAGCTCTCAATTTACTGGCATCCCACACCACCCGTAGGGGTATTATCAACGACTAAAAGGCTTAGACTTTAGCAGCTTCACTGTTTAAGGGACTAAAAGATGTATTAGAATTAGATATTAAGTTTTTATTAAACGTCGCAAAAAGCGTTGACGTTATGCACGACGTAATCTTCAGCTCGTATTAATAATGAACCTCCATTTGGCATTACAAAGCAACTGTGGATCTATGTGTGGCGTGACAGCCAGCCAGTGTAACCCAACATACTATATACATATGAAGGACAAATATTTAAGTATTAAAAGTTAAGACTATTGCACTCTCGAGGCCTGTCAAAAATATCTTGGGGTTATCCTAAATAAAATATTAAACTATAGCTCTTCGAATTTAAAACTTCTGCAGCGGAGCCTTTGCTCTACTCAAGTGTGAGTTTCATACCAATAAACGATGTATTGGTATGATCAATCTACATTAAACCTCTGGAACAGGTGCAGCGGACCCACTGAGGATTACAGGT
The DNA here is from genome assembly GCF_024586455.1 of Bactrocera neohumeralis. Lineage (NCBI taxonomy): Eukaryota > Metazoa > Arthropoda > Insecta > Diptera > Tephritidae > Bactrocera > Bactrocera neohumeralis. The sequence goes on from NC_065923.1 coordinate 35,018,866, forward strand.
GCTTTGAAGACAATTTTATTAAATGTCTGGAGGTAATTCTCGATATCTGGTCAAAACATATCCAAGTGAAGTATGATGTAGAGCTTACGATCAGCCGACTCTGGGTCTAAGCTAATTGGCTCAGGCGCAGGTATGGTATTATAGTCGGTCTTATTATAGATCTCGCACAAGTTTGGAAAGTGGCTGAAAAAGGAGAGCTTAAAAACAATTTTTTCCCCCTGTAGAGATAACCGACGGTACTAACAGCGTAGCTTATGTATTCCCCGATGGATTAAAGGGGGAGACAGGAACAGAATTAGGCTTCTTCTGTATCGATCCATACACAGAAGAAAGTTTCACAGTTCAGTTTGTAAGGCCGAAATAGTAGCAATAACAGAAGACGACAAGTGGGAATCGGAACAAGAAGCCTCACTGCGTTAGATTATATCAGGAGCCAATGATTACACTTTCAGTGGAAAAATCGGTGAATATTATCTGGGTACTCATAAAGGAATAGAAGGAAATTAAAACGCAGACTGTTGGCCCGCTCTTAGATAAACGGGAATGTAGTTGCTCCATATAAGTTCTTGCAGGATTGAATAAAGCAATGGAGTCTAGAGGAAACCACAGGTCTTAGAATACCAGCAATACAGTTACTAACGATATCTTTATGTGAATTTGAGAATTTACGAACTGTTTAAGGTTAAGAGGAACTTGCTAAGTTTCCTTCAATTTATTGAGACTGGTAATTAGTGTACAGTTGTATAATTGGAAAGAGAGGAGAATAACGTAAATGAATAAGGACATTAATTCTCAAACATTCTCCACTTTTAAATTAGAGGCAACGCATTGTAGGAAGGAAGGAAAAATATTATTAATGCGAATATATAATGTGACGTCATTATGATTTCTTCGAATTCAATTAGACACGAAAACTCGACTGTGTATCTCTCATTGCTCCATTTCAAGAAAGACAAGCCACGAATAAAAAACGTGTCAGCTACGAGTGAGAGATAAAAATTATGGCGCAACGGATATCCTGTATTACGGTAATTTGTATTTCACTAAACTACTGTTACAACAACAATGGAAATACTTTTTTATTTACACTGCAACAATATGATAGAAGGTGCGTATTATGAACGATCTCCGACGCCGCCACTGCCACCACCACCCTTGACGACGGCAGGCACGTGTCCCTTTGTGGTACTTAAATACCGCAATGATAAAGGCAAATTTACAGCCAACTACATGCTGGGTATGTGTGTATGTGTGCGTGTATCCAAGCAGCGTGGGTTTGGAATTGTTAGCTGTGCTTTGATTGCTGAATTGGTTGGGTGGCTATAAATTAATGGGCGGCACGTGACACCCACCAAATGGCAAGCGCATCTTTAAATCTGAGCATTTGCGACCACAGCAGTTAAGGTAGAGTCAAATCGCTAATAGAATTGCTCTTCAGGAACGCAGAGTTCATAATAATCGTTTTTTGGTCGTGCTGGCTCGTATAAAGTAATACCAGTACCGCAAGTGTCACTTTTTATTATCGCGCGCACAATTTGTATTGTCGTGATGCGAGCAGTAAGAAATGATTACTGCTACAATGCTGATACATTTCAATTAATGGCGAGAAGTTTGCAAACTTCCAAACAAACAAAAGACCACCCATGGTCAGGGCGATGACGTGTGTGTGATTTCAACGACACTCTTTGATGACCTTATGGCCGTTTAGTGGAGTTTGAATATGCCGCTGAGCAAACTGCTGTTCGGGCTGAACTGAGCGATATGTTGGATCTGCCAATTGTCGCGTCGTTGTTAAAAGATAACATTTAGAATCATACGTAGTAATTATATGCATTTGTATTAATGCACACCTAACACACCAAACGGTTGTTTGGCACTTCGTGAAATAATCGTGTTAGATATTAAGTAATAGTATATGCAAAAAAATATAACCAGTACGTCCAGTACGTCGGAGACCCTATAAAGTTTATATATACAAGTATGGGCTAAGGACAATGGACTAGGTGTTAACCCTAATAAAACAGAATTGATGCTATTCACAAACAGAGCCAAAATTGCACAGTTTCAACTTGCAGTACTAAACGGTACAACACTCTATCTATCCCCCACAGCTAAATATTTGGGGGTGGATATTGACACCAAACTGTCCTGGAAAATAAATATAGAAAAAAGAATAAATAAAGCATATATGGCCTACTATACTTGCAAGAGAATCGTCAGCAATAGTTGGGGCCTTAAACCTAGTATAATCCTGTGGCTGTCATAAGACCTATACTTACATATGGAGCTCTGGTATGGTAGCCAGCGCTAAAGAAACAATATAATATTAGGAAATTAAATCGAATACAAAGAGCAGCATGTGCAGGTGTTACAGCAGCAATCAAGTCATATCTGACTGACGCCTTCAATGTGGTCCTGCATCAACTATCCATAGACATCTTCATTCACAAAATAGCAGCATGTTCTGCAATAAGAATAGAAGAATTGGGTGATTGGAATCAGCAGAACTATGGACATAGTGATATTCTATACCAGCTCAACGTTAATAAATCAGACTACATTCTCCCTATGCTGGATTTCAATAGAAACTTCACTCAATAGGGGAGGAATATACCATCTCAGTCTATATCGACGGGTCCGAAATGGACTGCGAAGGATGCACGGGAGTATTTTCCGATGGTCTGGACATTTCTCTCTCTATTTGTCTATCGAACTCGGGTAGCATCTTCTAAGCGGAATTACTAGGCATAGAAAAGGTCTGCGAAGCTCTATTGGAAAACCACGATAGGATACGTAAAGCAGCAATATTTACAATTAGCCAAGCGACATTCCTGGCCTTGTCTTCGCCCATGACAAATTCCAGCATAGTCCACAATTGCAAGAAAGCACTGAGCTCAATAAAAGACAAGCTCCACCTAGACTTGATCTGGGTTCCCGGCCACAGGAACATTTTCGGCAACGAAAAAGCAGACGAATTGGCTAAGGCAGGAGCTTTCCTTAACGAATCCGAGGCATAGCTAATACCCGCTAGGATCGATCAAATAAGTTGCAAATAACAGATGGAAACACATAACAAAATGTAAATATAACTAAACAGTTATGGCCAATATATGACAAGAAAAGAACTTAAGACTTATTAAATAGGTCTAAGAAAAGTATCTACAGAGTAACAGCTACCACAACAGGGCACTGGCCATTTGGAGAACATGCGTTCAAAATGGGTATGCCCTACAACAACATCTGCCGAGGCTGCGAAATAGCAGGGAACAAGGAAACAATTTCCACTTTCTCTGTGCCCAGCCCTATCACAGATCCGACACAGAACACTTGGAATCCAGCAAGCACCAAACCTTGAATGGATGTCTACAAAAAGCATATCGGACATAAGTACCTTCATCGAAACCTCAAAATGATTTGAAAGAAAATATGAAATGTGATAGCAAATATAAAAGGTCTACGAAGTGCTAAATGAGCCCGAAAGACAACAGGGCGGCCCTCCTACCTACCTATCTTCCTTGTAATAAAGTTGAAAGAGTTGTAAACGTTGTTCAGGGGTAAGTCTTTCCATGATGAAATACCAAACAATACTGAGCAAGAATAACATGATAGGACTTCAATTTAAATGTTACAAGATACCCCATTCGACGAAATTTTCTTCGAGGTTGGTATGACAGAAATTATTCAACAAAAAGGTTCCCATAAATTTTGTGTGCGGAATCAAATTTCCGGTGCCGAAAAGTTCAGAATGTTGTTGGTGCCTCTGAAACAATGCTTTCCGAACACCAGGATGTCATGAAATGTATTATTACTAGGGATGAATCTTGCTTACGACCGGGAAACAGACGATCAATCGTCCGAATATCGTAGCGCAGGTGAGCCAAAGCCAAAACAGGAATAAAGCAAAATTATTTTGTGGGGGACGATATACATAGATTTTGAAGAATAAATTAAGAATTTTAAAATTACAAACTTGTAGGTTTAACCTTCGTAGTGCTCTTTCCATAATCTCACTTTATTACGAAAATTCACGTTCTGTAAAAATGCGCTTCGCTCAACTTATGGTCTACATAATTGGCCTACTGAGCGTACTATTCGCAACACCATCACCCATCTTGAGACCTAGCATTCATTATTGGTATAATATTTGACCGAATAGACCACATCCGGCACGCAGTTAAAAAAATATAGCAGCCGTAGTTGAGTGCGTACACGAAGACCATGGAGAGTCGATTCGGCGCAGTTCGTAGTAGCTCGGACTAACGTATGAAACGACATACAAAATATAGGTTATGCAAAAACTGAAACTGCTTGACCTTTCCAAGGAACATCACTTCACTCGATGGGCTCTGGAGGAGTTCCAAGAAGATCCGACGCTTTCGAACCGAATTTTGTTTCATCGCCAATTTCTGACTCAATTTGTATGCAAATAAGCAATGCTGCGTTTGGGACGAAGAGGAACCTGAAGAGATTGAAGAGCTGCCATTTCACCCAGGTTTGGACGCTGATGGAATCATCGGTCTACATTTCCTCATAAATGATGCCGATGGGAACGTAACCGTGAATGGCGAACATTATCCCGCCATGATAACTGACTATTTGATGCCTGAAATTGAAGCTCGTGATCTCGGCGACATTTGGTTTGAACAAGATGGCGCCACTTCCCACTCATCGCATCAATCAATGAATTTATTGAGAGAACACTTCTGTGAGCGGATAATTTTACGTAGATCGTGTGATATCACATCGTTAGACTTTTTCCTGTGAGGCTAGGTAAAATCTAAAGTCTATGCGTACAATCCTGTTTCGATTCAGGCCTTGGAGCAACACATCACGCGTGTCAATCGCCAGTTACCAGTCGAAACGCTCGAACGAGTCATCGAAAATTGAACTTAACAGATGAACCGTCTGAGACGTAGCCGCGTGCAAACATTTGAAATCTTCAAAAAATAAGTGCCAAGGAATGATCTTTCGAATGATAACAAACAAAGGAAAACGTTTTGTAAACAAAAATTACTAGTATGTATGCTGCCTTGATAACTGCCCATTACACTTGAGCTATTATGCAATTTTTCTCCACAGAATTCGTAAACAAGAATCTATGTAAAATTCCACCACAGTCAATAAACTGACTCAATAATATTATCGAAATTGTTGAAAACTGATTTACTGGCGTTATATTTTGTCAGTTTACGAATAAATGCATAAATTGGCTAGAGCTTTAAGCTCTCTTGATAATTCTACGCTGTGATGCATATTCAAATTAAGAAACTATGTATGTAGTTGCAGATAACTAAATTTGCTAAGTAATACATTTTGGCAACATTTTTATTGCCCTACTTTTAAACACAATAAATGCCTGAGAAAGCACTAAAACTTTTATTACAAATCTTGAGTGTTGCATAAAAAGATAGTAAAATGGCTGCAACTTCATGATTGTGGCTTTAGAATAAAGTTTTTCCAACAAAGTTGCATTTTTATAATGCCATTTAACTACTATTTTCCCATTTGAACCATTTATATGGATTTTTTATAAGCTTTGTGGTTACTATCTTAGTAAGTGGTAAAAATGCATCACTGCAGGCAGGACACATTTTATGCCGAAATCGAATATATATATTATATTATATAAAAAACAAGACAAAGCTTGAATCGAGGCGATAATACCCTTCACAAATACAAAAGATTTCTTATATGGATTGCATTTTGCTCGACCAATTTGCATGACAGTTATATGCTATAGTGGTTCGATCTAAACAATTTCATTAGAGATTGCACCGTTGCCTTGGAGAAATATTCATGGCAAATTTCGTGAAGTTACCTTCTCAAATAAAAAAGTTTTTCAAACAAAGACATGACTTTTTTTACCCTGAACTTGTTTTTTTACCTTGGTATATTCAGTTTGCCCTCAGTTTTTGAGATATCGATCTCAAATTTTGAGCACGTTCTTGCCTCCCTAAGATACGTAATATGTCGGAACCGCCGATATCGGTCCGCTATAACATATAGAACGGTTGCGTGTTACAAACTTCTTTCGTAAACTTAATATGTCCTGTTCAGGGCATAAACATGTAGAAGAGAGCAAAAATAGGGATCAAAGAAGGGAAGCAATTAATTTCATATTTTGTTATCGCCCTTAATCATCGGATGGTGATGTAAAGGCGAGCAAATATTATATGTGTTTCACTTGTCGTTGCAGTCAGTTTGTCGCTTTCTCCATCCACCCGACACGTTGTCACTCAGCTTTCCTTTTTCACTGCTTTGCGCGAAATCATATTAACCACACAGCAATCCAAGAACGCGTAAAATTGAATTCGCTGGATTTCACGCAGCTTATGTTTTTTAACAATTATCACCACATTGTTACTCATGTCCGCTTATGCCGCAAAAAAGGACACTTCACACTTCGCACTTGTCGACCGCATTGACGTTTTGATGCGATGTGCGAGAGATAACATCATGTCAGGCGCATAACAATCGCTTGATCCTCGTACCATGCCCAGGATTTTATTGTCTATGCTTGTGATTTTGGAAAATATGTGTAGCCGGACTATGTTGGCTTCAGATTGGCTGCTTAGTAATATTGAAGGGTACTCGAGCTCATTAATAATTCAATTTTGTAACGAGAAGACATGAGAAAGCGACAAATGTTAAATTAGTTGAATTTGAAAAGTACTTTAATTATCAGTGTTGGATGAAAGATATGTAGAATTCTAAACAGAATGTTCATACAATGCTTGTTCCCATGAGAGTTATCTCTTTAAGACAAACCTTCTATTATTGTACTATTGTCATCACTCCAAATACGACAATTTCGTGTAACAAGTGAGCTTCTTCGCTGAACAAAATTTTCTTGGGAAAATCGAGATCGGTGGCAATTAGGATGTGCGACGCACCTAATTGTCGTTTGATTTCAATTCTTGCATGAGTTGCATTTGTAAATAGCTCCAATTATTCCGAGCGTTGGCGAATGAACTCATTCGGTTCTTCTTCGATACTCTGCTCCACAGCAGCAATGGCGTCTTTGGTGCGCATTGTACGGCCTCTCTGAGGATGGTTTCGAAGTTTTAATTTCCACTCCCGCCAGTTCGGTGGGATGTTTGAAGGTATGCACTCCCAAGTGTCTAAAGCACTACAACTAGGAAAGATAGTTCCTCCTTATTTCTCAGACCATCAGTCTCTCCAGAGTTTTTAGTAAGAAGTAGGAGCCCCTCACAGCCTTGAACATAACTCTGACTCGTCTCCATGCGCCCGGGATGTAACCCAGTTTATGCAGTTCGCATAGATAGGTGCCAACCAGTTGCATGACACCTTAACAGTCTGCTGCAGCTAAGCTTGTATAATGCCATTCTGTCCCGGGGACTTGAAAGATTTGAACGAATTGATCGCCCAGGCCAAGTACCGTTCATCCAGAAGGCCAACAACGGCCGCGCAATCATCTTGCAGCACTCCGCGAGATATCCCTTCATCCTATTGCTCGGGGACTGAGCATCAAGAAGCATCTGAAGTGCATCTTTACTGCTTAAGGCCTATTTCTCATTTGCGTTCTTAAGATAGCACGGAAAGACGGGGTCTTTGCGAGAATACGACTGAACCTAGAGGACTCATGACAACCCTCTACTTTGTATAAAAATGTTCGCAATCGGACTTTATTCACACTACACCCAAATTTTTAGTTAGTGACCTGTGACCATTAGCTTACTTCTTGCAAAAGCATCCCAAATGTGTCAGCTTTGAGAGAAAACATGGTTCAAATCGGTACATAACTTCCTCAAGCCCTATATACCGAAGGCATATAGGCTAATAAGCATCGAGACTTCTATTGTGTTATACCAAATTGTCGCTTGAACTGTAAATAATGAAACTTTCAACAGGTTTCCGCCACATTGCGTTCCCTTAAACGAAAGTGAAGACGGACTGAGAACAAACAATAAATTCTACAATTACACAAAGTCGAATTTATGCGACACTTTGACCCTTTTTGTTGCCTTTGTCTTTGCACATAACATTTAAAAACGTGCAATGACAATAATATGCCATTGATGCGTGTTCACCAGCGCAAAAATGTGTGTGCATTTGTGGACACGAGGAGCCGATTAGCATTCATGATGGCTCACAATATTTACATTGCTGCAGGGTGTCTCACAAGCACCCGTACACATACATATGTATGCATTCATACTTTCACATATTTAAGCTGCTGAGGGTTGCTATTGCGTTTGAGGCTTACCACAATCACATCGCCAGCGTCACCGTCACCATCACCATCGGCCTGAGCAGCTTTCACCGCATCGACAAATAGGCAAATACAGGTAATCGCATTTGTGCGACAATGAAACGTACATACAACACATACTTGTATATCAGCTACCACGCTCATGCATGCTTGGATTTCATTGTTTCTGTGAGGCCAGGAAAATCTGCTGAAATGCAGTGAAAATATTCTCCAAAAATTACCGACCTGCCAACCTAGCCGTCGGCCACTTATCCGTTTATACTGAAGTGGCCATTGCGTCCACAGCGATAGTATATCATTGTTGTTGCTGCTGTTGTTGTCGGTTAGGTAATGTTCTTGCCATGGACAAGCGTTGGAATCTTAAATCGGCTTATGTCACCAATGGTGATGGGCTTCCAAAGATTCTGTTTGTAATGCAAAAATACAGCTGTGAAGGAGTGCACGTGTTGTTGTCTGATTGGTGGTGGAGGCTGTGGGCATTTTAGTATGTGACAATGCTGAAGATAATGCTAAATTGTTGGGAGGGGAAGTCAATGCTTGCTATTGGATGACGCTGGTCACTTGTTCATTTTTGATTTATTGCAAGTGAATTTTGAGTCTTGAAATTTCGAGTTTTGGATTTATGAATAGCAAGTTTTGAATGGGAAGAAGGAGAAAGTTTTAGTACATATACATTAGAAACAAATAAGATAGGGCTAATTTTGGGTGAAAACAGTCATTCTCACACACGATAGTCGGTAAATTCAGCCTCCGCAATGAAACATCTTCAAATGTGTTGAGGCTGATCGACTTCGCCGGGGCACGAAGTCCAGCATAAGAGAATTCATCAAGCTATCTGGCTGTCTCCGGATCGAAAAGCCACCAACCAGTTCGATCATGTTGTGAAAGACGGAAGACACGTTTACAGTGTTTTAGATGTGCGTACGCTTTGCGAACTTAACAATTACTCGGACCTCTAACTTGTTGCAGTCAAATTACGCACGTCAACAAACACAAGCTTCCTTGTTCGACACAATTTTCAAGTACCGAAGGCGGGCATTAAGTTCATATATAATTCATGCCCTGAACGAAATATTCGGCCTAAGGCTTATGGTTTGTTAGAATAACGAAAATCATTATAAATGTAATTCCTCAATGCAGGTTATAACAAAGCCCCTTAAAAAATTGAGGCAGAGATTCGCAAAAAAAGCATAAAAATGTCATACTCAAGGATTGGAAGATTAGATGGATCAAAAGAGAGGCAGTGAGTGTGGCGCCGGAATTACGAACCCCTATCGTCGAGGCGCGTAAGGCCAACCCTAATATTTTGGTGGCGGTTCGTTGATGCTAAAAGGTTGAATGGATTGGAATAGTGTCGGAAAATGCCACAGCATTCTAGGACGAATGATCGCATTCGGTTATATTAATTTTTTGGATCAAAACATTTTACGAAGCCTAAGTCAACAGACTTAACTTAACTTTTCAACAGCATAATGACCGCAAGCATATCGCAAGAGTTACAAAAAGTTGATTCCAAGATAAACAAATTGAAGTTTTCGATTGGCCACCGGACAGCAACTCAATAGAACATCTTTGGGGAAAACTCAAAAGGTTCTTGGTAAGTATCGATGTAGTTCCCCAAAATATTGGCGAACTTTGGTAACAAGTGACAGCGTATTGGAACAAAATTACAGCAGAAACCTGCCAGAAACTTATAAGCAGCAGTTTACCAGAATAAGAGCCGTTCTGCAATGGGCGGCTATAAGAAATAAGTAATGACCGAAAGGCTTTATCATTGTTTTGTTTCACTTTTTGAATGAAAAAAGTTTTGGTTTAATTTCCATGAAAACGGCACAACAGATATATACGGTACTAGCTGACCCCGCAGCCGTTGTCCTGCGTGAAATTATGTGTTGTGAAATGAAAAGAAAGTTAAATTTATCATTTAATTTTTTTTTTTTTCAATGTAACGCAGCTTGATAAACAACATTTTTTGGTTTCTGTTCCGGTGTACAGAAAAGATGGTTTTCCAACTCGTGAGCACGCCACGGCCGTGTGAAAAACATAACATTTCCAAATTTATGCCTCACACTATGCGACTATCTTTAGGTGATTGTCATCTCACATGCAATTTTCACTGGAAACGAAATACGTTTGCACTGAAATGGGAAATCGTTAGAACTCAAAGGAATTCGTAGAATCAAGCATTCTGCCCCTTGTGTTCGATAGGTGCGTCACAATCAGTCGGGTTCCATTACACAGTTTCGTGGCATGATGATTGCGAAACATAATAACGACCGATCCTACTTTGAGACGCAAATGATGCGGTGGCATACCAAGCCTGTCCAAAGAATTTAGAAATACCACTGGATAATTCACGGCGTCGTCTTCATTGTCAAGACGATCGATCAATTTGCATGAGCGCAAGTCTCCCGGAATTTGACTTTGAATCTTCCAGTTTAAGTCAACAACATCGGTATTTTTGGCAGCTAACATTGCGCGTGCACTTAAGGAATCGTAGTTACGATAACTTCGACAATGCATTCCATGTATAATATTAAGGTATTTCCGAATAGAGCAACGTTCTCGTAAACGGATCACTGACGAAAGTTGAGAAAAAACTCGTCAATGTTAATTTTTTTGCTGGCGGTGTTTCCACTGGCTGTACTGTATTCTTTGAGTTGAAATACACATTAATATAAACACATAAATAGCATGGTTTGAATTTGGTTAGCATTTTCATTAATGTTTAAAATGAAAAAAGTTGTTGTAGTGACATAACTGCAATAGTTGGACATATGCTACCGCGAAGTTTTTTGTAGACATTATGATGTTCTTCAATATTGTTGTACATTATTTTGTTCTATCGCTAATAGTTTCGGCAGCGCATTCGACGAAAGACATTTTAAGACTCATTTTTCTACACCTTCGGTTACATTTTTCAAATTTTACCAAGGATCCCTAATTTTTTTCAAAATGAAATGTAGCCTATGTAAAATTGGAAGAATGTAGCATTCTATTGGTGAAAGAATTTTTTAAATCCGCCCAGTACTTTTTGAGCCTATTCATTACAAACATGCAACAATAGGTACAAATCTTTCCTCTTTATAATATTAGTGTAGCTAAACCCAACTGGAAGTTTGAAAATCTTGTTGTAGTATTGGTCCTCAATTTTATTCAGATTGCTCAAATTTCCGATATATGTGATATAAAGTCAACCGGAAGTTCAAAAATCTTTATATTAGATACATGGATATTAAGGGAAGTAAGTAGTAACCCGATTCCACCCATTTTCCATATACAGACATACTATAATCAGGACAGGATTCTCTGCGAATTTTAATAAAATATCTAACTCATTGACCGATATATTCGACAAAAAGTCAACACAAATATTGGGTGTCTGGGGGCTGAACAATTATGATACAATTTTACACTAGAGATAGCATACTTTAAAGGCAATTTTACATACGGGGTGGAACAAGAGGATGATCGGCGTAACCAATTTTGCTACCGGCTTCTATTGAGCCCTCTTGTACCACCCCGTGTGTAAAACCGAATGTCTCTGATGCCTTTATTTATTAATTTATCGCATTTTTAGTAGTTTTAAGCAAAACCATTATATGGGGAGTGAGTGATGTTGTTATACAATGTCATCTATCTTCACCCTGTCGGAAGGTATAGCAAAAATATTTGCTTTGAATAAACTTGATTGATTTGGCTTTAGTTGCTTAGTCTTTTTGTGGTAGTGGCAACGGTCCGATTTTCGCACATCTGCAATACCAATTTTTACTCGTTTGCACAATCGGACGGACGGATAGACAATCACTCAGATTTCAACTCGTCTCGTCATCCCGCTCAAATATGTATAAGTTTATAACTCTATATCTATCTCGCTTAGTTTCAAGTGTTACAATCAACCGTTAGGTGAGCAAAACTAATATACTCTGTAGCAACATGTTGCAAGAGTATAAAAAATTCGTGACTTGCTAGGATTTTAAAAATTCCATTCAAATTCTGTTCCTATGTTTAAATTCGTATCAAAACAAAGTCTTATTTTATTATTCTGCTGTTGTTAATAGTATTTCACCTTAGATTGAACACTTTAAAGTGAAAACTTACATTTCATTGGAATGTTAAGTTCTTAATACTGGTATATACATATACATATATGTACATATATATATAATTTAAACATATGAACAGAATTTGATTGGAATTTTTGAAATCTAAACACGTCACGATTTTTTTCAATTTTGGAACAACTTGTTTTATATATCTAATATTAGAATAATGATATACAACATATTGAACGCAAAAAAAACCAAATCAAATGTATATAAATATATTCCAACTAGTGGGGACAGTCCAGAAGATTAAGGTTAACTAGTCTAGAAATTTAGTAAACTCTTTTATTTTCTACATATTTTATTAATATGAGTATTCAAAAATATTCCTTTGAATAGAGTTTTCGAAAATCAAATTATTTCCTTTGGAGGAAATACCAAATTTAAGGAACCATATATATTACCGATGTGCTCATTACCTTGATATTAGTACGTTACTTTGTTAAAAAGGGCGAAATCGAGCAACAACCACTCTTCCTCTTAAAGTACTAGTAAGTTTCGGCTGCATACTCGTAACCAAATGTGTGGACCACATTGTATATAACTTATGTTATATATTTTACAGAAAATATGCGAAACCCAGATCATCATACAGCCGTTGACAACTAATTAGAAACGCTTCCTTTATTGTAGTTGGCTGATGAGTATAATGATTAAATGTTTTTGTATACCGTTATTTATATTTTTAAAAGTCTTGTATTGTTTGCGTTACTCTATTTACTGCTAAATTCGCTCAGTTTAGTAGTTGTGCAGTTGAAGTTCTTTTATTTTTTACCAAATAGTAAATACGTTACGATATATAGAAGGTAAATAAAGTGCGACAGCTAATTAGAAACAGTTGTTTAAAGAATTAAAATTTCTTCTGGTGCTAATTTTTATTAATAATACTACTGATTTATAGTAAGCGTGTGTTTCAAGGTTGTAATTTAAAATGAATTAAAATGTATGATTCAAGTTTTTTAATGAGAAAAAGCTGCCGCTGTACACGTACCCCTCGCAGCTACATTTTTGACCTTCGTCAGTCTGGAAAGATGTACAAAGAAATTTTGAATCAGGTCAAAAAATATTATTTTCAATGCCCTTAAGCACATAATTACGTATATAATTTTAAAACTATTTCCAATGATACACGCAATGAAAAAACCGGAAAAACTGCAACAGAAATAGACTGCTGAATTACTACTATCGCCCGAAAAGGCCCAAAAAAGAGTTCCACTGACATTCTACATAAAACTCAAGACGAATATAATGTCCAAATATCCAAGAAAACAACTTCCCGGCGTTTGGTCGAATTTGGACTTCACGGTAGGACAGCACGCGGGAAACCACTTTTGACTAAAATTCGAAGTAATGACGCGTAGACTTTGCCAACTATTATTGATCTTGGACAACAATTAATCGCATAGATCCTGATGGTCGAAGGTATGTTTGCCGACCAATCTATCAAGAATTTGATCCTCGCTATGTTTTATGCGTACTGAAGCATGGTGGAGGATCAATCATGGTGTGGGAAGTTTTTCCCTGGAATGTTGTAGGTCCGCTCCATACGATTGCTGTAATTTCAAAAAAAGGAGAAATACGTCGACATTTTAAAAAATGTCATTTTGCCATGAACTAAGGAAGAATTTGCCTGTTATATGGAAGTTCCAACAAAATAACAATCCAAAGCATACGGGAAAGTTGACATAAAAGTTTTTTGTTAAAAATTCCAAGAATGTTTTGGAGTGGCCTGAAGAGAACACATCTCTGTTGATGTCAAAAAATATAAATATCCCAAATATGGATGTTCTTTTTGATGGAATTACGACGGCATGGCAAGCAACACCGGTGGTGCGCTGTCAAAGTCTTATATCGTCAATTCGCAATCGATGTAAAGCAGTATTAAAGTAAAAGGGTTAAGTAACAAAATAAGAACTGAAAGTAAGCAATTTTTTTTTAATAAAAGTATTTTTTGCTTATAAAATATTTTCGCTTCTAATTAGCTGTCGCACTCTAATCGTTGATTCTACAGATTTTTGTTAAAATCTTCAAAAAACGATTTTTAATTAAAATATTTACTATTAGAGCGCTTCGCTTATAGTCAACATAATCGGCCTACTGAGCGTACTATTCGCAACACCATCACCCATTTTGAGACCAGCATTCATTATTGGATAATGTTCGACCGAATAGATCACGTCCAGCAAGCAGTGAAGAAAATATCACAGCTGTAGCTGAGAGTGAAGACCGAGGAGCGTCGACTAGGCACCGTTCGCAGCAACTCGGACTGACGTATGGAACAACTTGATGTATTTTACGTCGAGATCTTTAATTGAAAGCGCATAAAATACAGCTTGTGCAAGAACTGAAGCCGCTCAACTTTCCCAAGCAACATCGCATCGTTTTGTGGGCTCTTGAAAAGTTCCAAGAAGATCCGACGTTTTCGAGTCAAATTTTGTTCAGCGATGAGGCACATTTCGGGCTCAATGGGTATGTAAATAAGCAGAATTGCCGCATTTGGGACGAAGAGAAACCTGAAGAGATTCATTTCACCCTGAAAAAAAAAACGGTTTAGTGGAATCATCGGCCCATATTTCTTCAAAAATGATGCGGTGAGAACGTAGCTGTCTATGGCGACAGTTATTGCGCCATGATAACCGACTATTTGATGTCTGAAATTGAAGCTCGTGATCTCGGCGACATTTGGTTTCACTGCCTTGGCCACCACGATCGCGTGATATCACACATATAAATAATAAATAATAAACATTTCCCATTAAATTTGAAGTTTCTGTGTTTTAGTGAACCTCGAAATGGATCACTCTTTAATAATGAAATGTAGTAATGTCAACAAATGGGTATACCATAGTTGGGACATTATTACCCCTTATATGTACGTACAGTTGGCTATATAGCGTATATATCGGTCAATCTGTGATATATCTATAGTTTAATGCCAAAAATATGTGAAATCGGTCAAGGAATTATTCCATATACTACATGTCCTAGTTTATGTATACATTATTCTGGCAGACCTTGTGTCGTGTATGTTGGTCAAGTGAGTGATATTCATTGAATTACGTGGAAATATGTACACTGATAGATATTTTAATATAAAGTCTTCCCGCCTTCGATGCTTGTAAATTACGAGAGTATAAAATGTTCGGTTACACCGTATACTCGTATGCATACATATGTATTGGTATATTTCACGAGCCTTATTACTTGTATTATTTAAAATGAAATTTCGTGAAAACTCCCCCAGTCTACGAATTTCCGCAATATTTATTTTTTTTATAAAAGGTGTGTCATTTAACTACAATACAACACTCAAATTTTTTAAAACTTAACTGCCTTCGCAGGCCCTGCAATGGTAATTCCTTATTAAAATATATAAACACATAAAAAATTTCGCACTTGGGTGGCTTTCTTTGCGCCGACGGAAATATAAAAAATTAAAATATTCTTCTCCGTAATTTTTAAACTGGCAAGAGTTTTTCGCACTGAAATCCAACATCTTCCAGCCTGTAAAAAGTTTTGCACATGACCGAAAAACTCGAAAATTACTCAACATCTTCGAAATCGAAGGAGCACAAATTAAAGCGCATGCCTGAGAAACATCAAAGAGTAAGTTAACCAACGTGAGTTCACACAATCCACTGAGGGCGGAGCCAGATGGGGAAAATCAAGTGATCCAATGGAAAATTCAAAATGGAGGCTACATCTAGCTACGCTCAGTTAGTGAAGAAAATACCCCTACTACCTGAACTACCACACAACACTTAACAAAGAATAGCACAGAGCGTGGCTTGATAGATTGAAAGAGGAAATTGATTGGAGGAGAGCAATGGAGCGAGCATAATGTGGGAATGTATGCTGTACCAGCGCTGGTACATGGTGTTGCTTCATTGCCACCAACGTTTGCTAGTTTGACACCCAAAACCTTTATATACATACATACATACAAAGGCGAGCACATAATCAGAAGCTCATATATACTATACAGGAAAATGTCGACCCGATTCGCTTTGGTGTTGTGCAGCGCAGTGCAGGGCGTACTTTTTTGGTAGTGTGTAGCTGTATGCATGCGGACAGGCGTGCTGCTGTTGCCTGACTTCTGTTGCGATATGGATGCGATATCGCTTGCAGGCAACATACGTGTGTACTCGCAACAACATGTGTGATGTGTGGCAATCCGTATGGACGATCTCTTGGCGTGCACATATGTAAAGCACATACGATACCATGTAAATAAACAGACTGAATTTGTATACTCGCCACATTTTTGTTATTGCCGCTGTTATATGTAGTTCCTAGCCGGAGGAGCTGCTACTATCAATTCGTTTTATGTGCTTTTTTGGCATTCTAATAACCATGACTGCCGCACTGGCTAGTAAGTTTGGTACAGTGTTTAGTTGAGCCAACCAAAATTGTTACTTTTAGGAACTTTTATAGGAGATGTGTTCAGGAGAAATATTTTTCTATTCCTGTTAGTAGAATTGGAGATATGACCAGGGACCTAATCATGCTTCCATGTTTCGCGGAGCTGTTAACGGTATCACCCCGTATTTGTGAATCCTAATTCACCACTTGTACTGAAGCACTTATTCAGACCGTAAAAATGTACGAAATTATCTTGAAAATACAGTCCAGCCGAAATCTTTCTACAATACAATATATAACGTATACGAAGATATAGGAATCTGAGGTCAAAATCAATTTAATCCTCATTAAATAAATTCACTTTGACATGAGGTGAAGAGTGCTTTTTTTAGTTTTTAATTTGGTGATTATTTTACCACATCCATTTTAATGAATTGAGTTAGCGTTTAATCTGTGCAAAAGTTCGATCGTTCAGTTTGTACCACAACTGTATGCTATAGTAAACCGATTGGAATTATTTGTTCGGAGATTGTAACAGTATTTTTCTTTGTTGGTGTAGACATCGTTACAGTCGTTTTTTTCACTACTTGGCATCAATTTGCGATACCAAGTGCGGCCAGGTCCTTCACCACCTAATTTCTCAAACAGAGTGGAAGTCTTTCTCTTCCTCTGCTTCCACCGGCGGGTACTGAATCAAATATTTTCAAAGCTGGAGTATTCTGCGCAACCGCTGTTGTTGTTGTAGTGACATAATTCTGCCGAGTTGACAGTCTTTGCCTGGCATTTTCAGGGCGCTGATCAACGCATTGATTTGATCCGTTGTACTTTTGAGTACCGTAGGGTAAGGATGACGTCAGCAGGTACCTACGTAAAACATTCCGGTTATTGTCTTTGGCCGGATAAAAATCCGGGTCCGTTCCGAATATCTAGAGCTGACTGTCGTTGGAACGGCGCAGTCGCTGTATCATGATTCGCTGAATTAGGTCAATATCGCCGTATATCTCGTACAGTTTCTCGTTCCTTCGATTGTGTTGCCGATTCGACGATGGTCCTTTCAGCATATATTTTACTAAAAACCTTACTCTCGCACATTCCTAAGGTCGATTCATCAGATGATATCATTGTCCATTCCTCCGCATCGTACAACAGGAGGGGAATATAGAAGGAAGGGAATTGTAGAGTTTGGTCTTTGTTTGTCGAGGGACCAAAGCAGCACCTATTGACAAGAGTGATTCTGCTTTCTATTTGAAGATTAATATTGTTGTTGCTGTTAATAGTGGTTTCCAGATAGACGAAATATATAGATAGACGTCTACGACTTCAAAGTTATTACTGTCAACAGTGAAATGTGAGCCAAGTCGCGAATCCGTTGACTGTTTGCTTAATAACAGCAAATATTTCGTCTTCTCCTTGTTCACAACCAGTTCCAGTCTGGAGAAAGCAAAACTGACGGAACAGCTGTTGAGGCCAATGATATCTATGTCATCGGCGTAGCGGCGCAGCAGCTGCACACTCTTATAGATGTTACTTTATTTAGCTGTGCAGCTCGTATTACTTGCTCCAGCAATATATTATAGAAGTTACACGATAGGGAATTTGCTTGAGCGATAAAAATTTTCATTCAAAGACTTGTGTTTGATCGAACAGTTTATATGTCAGCTATATGCTATAGTGGTTCGATGTTGGCTGTTTCGACAAATCAGCAGCTTCTTATAAAGATTTCATTATATGTACATAATTGATACCGATTGACTCTGAAAGTCCCCTTTATTTAAGTTCCTTTATAAACATTTTATTTCTAAAGGCTCTTTGTCATACGTCGCGCCACTGTTTACTCTGCCGAAGACGGTTTATGAAAATTCACTTGGTTGGAATATTAGGCGAAAGAAGTTTGTTTGAATGAATGGAACATGTTGCTTTTTGGCGAGAAATGTTTCTCTTCATATGCATGGTAGGGTATGGTTAATAGATATTTGGAGCTTGTTGTACACCAGTAAAGGCGTTATTTAGTGTGAAAAATATGTGCACATATATTCCGTTAAGCCGCAAGTAGACATTGACGGCCATTGATTGCTTCGTTCACTTCTGCTTCCGTTTCGAAACACTTAGCATTTTACGAAAAATATTTTCCATACACTCCTCATTTACGCCCTTCCTTTCGCATTGTTTGCAAATCTCTGATTTATGTCATGTTTCTTTTGATTGATGTCCTGTTTAGTCCTGTGTGTCCACTCTGCGTTTGCATCAACCTGTCAGTTATGTGTACATTGTTGCCGGTTGCACCACAAATTCATGTTTGCCGCGAGCATTATGCTCAGCAGAGTTGTCTTCCGTGTTTTTTTCTTAGCTATTCATGGGATAATTTATTCGTGGTTACATACCAGCGTACACAATATTTGTATAAAATATTATTACTTACACTTTACTACTTTCTGTGCTGCTCGAGTGGGTCGTTTGTATTTGATGGATGACCTGCGTCGTCTTTTCGTAATATTCATGATGTTTTCCTTATTTAACATATACCAATGTTGTTGTTGGCAATGCAATCAAGATTAAATAAAAAGTTCTTCAAAAGCTTAGATGGTGATGATAACTTTATTGCATTTGCTTCAATATTTTATCTAAGCACTCTTCAATAATTAATATATTTCTCGATTATTCCTTCATAAATTTGTATACTCTGAATAGGGTATATTACAAACTTCGTTGTACACCTCGGTAGAACAACATCATAAATCATGATACAAAGCGG
The DNA here is from genome assembly GCF_024586455.1 of Bactrocera neohumeralis. NCBI lineage: Eukaryota > Metazoa > Arthropoda > Insecta > Diptera > Tephritidae > Bactrocera > Bactrocera neohumeralis. The sequence goes on from NC_065923.1 coordinate 35,038,319, forward strand.
GACTCATAACAAAGACGCACCAATGCCTAATCAAAACGCTAGTTCTCGGCAGCAATTATCCAAACAACAGAAATATGTACAAAGTCTCCCACACAGAAAAGTTAATCTTTCTACGGCTAATCTAATTGCAGGTACGGAGAGTGGCGACTTTAACGATAGCCTTTATAGAACCATCATCACAGATGTAGTTTCTGACAGACTAATTGCAACTCTAGAAGATTTGGAAGCCAAGATCAATTAATTGAAAGTTAAACGCGGCTTAAGGAGGAAAAAGTACTGATTGGAATATCATATTTGGTAGTTTAAAAAACTGTCAGTAGAAAACTTTATTTGTCGAATAGAACAGTTGCTTACAGACGCACTTACAAGAAAATTTAATTCACTCTGTGACCAATGAACTTTCCTTTTCAAAGCTGAAAAGAAAATATTCCCGTCAATGGTAGCCATGATTTTATTTGGCGTATTGTTTCCTTCACAACTTCATGTAAACATTTCAAATTGTAAGGACAGTTTGGAAGGGAATCCAAATAGTGAGTGAAACATTGTCGCTAAACAGAACCTGGAGGGCTCTTTCGTATAAGTTTTTTCTGAGTTATTCAAAGCTTGCAAACGTCGACAATATTCAGGATTTTAGGATCTTAGGATCAAATTTCACCGGCACAAGATTAAAAATCTGCGAATATCCACTACGGTGCTTATTTGAAAAAAAATCAGCCTTTAATAGAGCTTTAATATTTCATATCCTTTTTGGGCGATGTTATAGGCTTGTGTAGCAAGTTATGTTTTCATATAATGGGTGTTTTGTCACTGTTGGATGTGCTCTATGGAGGGTGGAAATCTAGAATCTGAATTGATCAATATATCTTCAAACAAGTAGCCGGCCATAATGTTACAGTCAAATTGGGAACACTATTAAGCCATGAGTAATGACTTTTTTGTGCTTGAACTGGAAGGTGTTGATGTGGACGATGTGGTTCCAATAAGGCGGCGATACATGCCGGAGCGACGCCTTGGAAGAGAATATTTAGCACGTTGTTGTTGGCATAAGGCGTCAGTTGCTGTAAAAAGTGGTCGAAAATTGGACTTCTCGGATTGAATTTGTTCGAATTTGCCAGGGTGGTCACTTGCCATAATAAGCTTTAATACCGCTTTAAATTTAAATGTCAAACAACCTTCAGTGATTATTTTTCTATAAAAAGGGCGATGAATAATCTTAAAAATAAATGGAGAACATTCGAAATTGATGACATTTTTCTCTGAATAAGATAGGAACTTCGAAATTGATGACACTTTACATAGTGATATGCACTCTTAAAAATTGATACTCTCGCATTATTATGAAATCGTTTATTATATTTAATAGTGATTGCATGAAGAACTGTTAGCTTATATTTCACAATACTGTTGTTATTAATGGCGTATTATGATCTTGAATGTCAGATTAGTAACATTTATTTATATATATATGTATGTATGTATGGTATATGTATAAGGAAAATTGTGTTAGTTACACTATTTATAACTCAAGATCAGTTGAGCCGATTTGGTCGAAAAATGGTGGCGTAGTAGCTTAGAACCAGAGGACGGATATACTATACAGATGGAACTGTTTGTTTAGGGTAAACTGGCATACAGAAGTACAAATTTAAATCAATCACTTCCAATAGTTTTTGTAAAGTATATGTATTCGGAATGTCACCACATAATCTTCGACTGAAAATTTGTTCACCTAAATATAATACTTCGGTGTAATTTGAATCCAGAAAACTTATTCAACTGTATACATTTTGTAATTAAAAAGATTTCAGGAAATATTATTGAAGCAACCATTTTGACTGGAAAACTTATTGGAGAAATTGGCCTATTACCATGTATTCCAAGGAAACTATCAGAGTATACGATTTCGTTTAGAAGGCTACAATGGGGACCTGGTAGTGTGCGAAAACCATCGCATATATTTTGAGCATTATTAAATGAATAAAGATCAATTAAATCGAATTTGAAAATATTTGAAATTAAAAACTATAAATATTATTGTTAAAAATTAGAAAAAGTCATACACTCGTTATAGATCTTTAGTGAAGAAGCGTTTGAAAATGGTAAAATATGAAAGAAATTCACAGTAGGTTGAAGCCATCGAATGCGAAAAATAAAATAACAGAAATTTGAGTAAATATAATTTACGTGCGCTCTGAGCTTAGGAAAAGAAAGGGGATGGGCGTGGTTAAATTTTTATTGGTTAAATTAAGTACGGTTTATCTCCATTTCCAGCAGAACTATGAGTCTTATAAAAAATGGTTGTAGATAAACAAAATATCTAAAACTTTTGTATTTACACCACTTTTACGTCTTTGGGAGCTTCAGTTTGTGCAGAAAAAAACTTTTACGAAATTCGGTGTAAGCTTACTTTTACTTTTCAAACATACTGTAAATATTATTATATTAAGAAAATATTATTTCGATTTAACACCGAAAAACCTTAATTTTAAAACATAATTCCTTAAAAAAAATATTTGAGTTTTTTTTAAACGACTTTAATTTTGTTAAAATTAGATTACAATGGTAAACCTTCTTTGAAAAAGCAAAAAATACGAAATAATAAACAGATGAAATAAAAAAAGCGGTTTTGAATCATTTTAGAAATTTCGTGATTTTTATTAGAAAACAAGTTCGTTACGCAAACAACACCTAATTATTTATAAAATTTCTCCAACAATTTACAAGCATGTTTAAATTAATACTAAACTTTTTAAAAGTGACATTAACTGAAAAACTAAAATATGAGTTTATCGCTGCGGACAGGACTCGAACCTGTGCGGGTAGAACCCAATGGATTTCAAGTCCATCTCCTTAACCACTCGGACACCGCAGCTGTTATTGAAAGTTGCCAAAGAGCGCACAACAGTTCGTCACTAAAACTGATAGAGCAAGAGAGCGAGAGACGGTGAGAGAGAAACAGAGTGTGTGTGTTGGTTGTTTGCGAAAAGAACGAACAAGAAGAATTGTGGAAGCAGATATTGCCTGTTGGTTGTTGCTGGTGCGATATTTTGCTTATGCTAATAAGTTTTCAAACATTTTGCAAGTGTTTTTAATTACAAATACACAAATGTATATGGTTTTGTATATGCTTTCTTTTTATTTAATTATTGCCCAACTTATTATGTCATATATTATCTTTCTTAATATTTTTTTAATAATGTCATAGATAAGCGTTAACGGTAGATAACATTGGCAGTGCTGGTTAACATTTGTTTTTAATTTTTCTAATTCTGTAGAAGAAAACCTAACCACAGTATTAGTTATTCATATAGCCTACTAAATTTAAATTTTCTTCACATTCGAGATAAATACACGGAACAAAATTGCATCGCATAAACATTATGACAGAAAAGTTCCCGGATATTGCCAATAAAAAGCAAAATTTTTAATTGTTGTAATTCTCTCCTCGATACACTATGCATAAGAACTTTTTGGGATTGCCTTCAGCTCCTTCAGTGAATTTTGTTTTATCTCTTCGATCGACTGAAAACGGGTTCCACGGAGCGGCAATTTCAGTTTCGGGAACAAAAACAAATCACACGGAGCCAAATCTGGTGAATACGGTGGATGATCGATGGCATTCATTGCGTTTTCGGCTTTAAATTCGGTCACAATTGTGGCACGATGCGATGGTGCATTATCATCGTGCAAAATCTTTGAATTGTTCTTCCACAATTCCGGCCGTTGTCGAGGGAGATTCTGACGAGAAACTTTCAATACGGCCAAATAAAACTCCTTATCCTGACATGTACCTTCGGAAAAAATTCATGATGCAACAAACCACGAATATCGAAAAAAATAATGAGCATCTCCATGATTTTTGAGGGGCTTCGGCGTGGTTTTTTGGTTTCGGCTCGTTTTTTCTCTTCAATCCAATGGTTTTTGAGCAGTTTTCATGTCAAAAATATAAACTTATGCCTCATCAGCAGTTATAATGCTCATGCTCTTAATGAATGAGGGACCGGAATTCGCACGATTAAATATTTTCATCACTTGAAGAGGTCGAAGGTCGTCCAGAATGAGGCATGTCTTTATCGATCTTTCGACCGTCTTTGAAGGCTCTTCTTTCAGTTAACTTTATCTGCAGCAGTACATGATATATGCCAATTAATCTTTTAACTATAAAATATACCTTGTACTTAATAACCTCGCAGTTATTATAAATTAAACTTATGTATATAAAAATTGAAAATGAACTCGTCGAAATTAGCAAGTCACTACACATGGCACAACTCACGGATAACACTCATAAAATTTAGTAACACTAGATTTTTTCTCCACAATATAGTGTCTCATCAACACACCAATGCATCTACTTTCAAACCCGGAACAGTTTATATTTTGCTTGTCATAAAGTTTCTAATACTTAGAAGGAAACATTTGAGACCCTATAAAGTATAAAATATGATACAATATATATGACAGGGTGTTTTCAATGAGGGAATACTTTTTTCGCAGTTGGTCTTTTTGACAGCTGTTATTTGATTTAACTCAGTTTGGTTTGCTATTTCATAATAAACACATTTACTGCGAAACAACGTTTGGAAATCGTGCATACTTATTATTGAAGGAGACTCGAACGTGTCCATCCACCATAAAAATTTGAGCTGTGCTCCACCACTTTATGGAAGATTTTTCGAAATGACATTGGTTTGCGGGCTTAAAAACCCAAATCGGGCAAGATGTGAAGTCGAACGAGCATCAAGCGTATCGCATGTTCCGTAAATTGGCCCAACGAGATGACCACTGATCCCTATTTTCACAAGCAATTTTTGTTCAGCCATTAAGCTCATTTGAATACGTTATCATGCAAAATTGTCGCATTTAAGGGCAGATGGAATCCGTGATCCATATTAATTTAAAAATGGATCCGAGTATAATGTTGAAGTCAATGAGGAACGCTACAAGTCCATGATTAATTTTGTGTCTGAATTGGAGGATGCGGATAACTTTTGGTTCCAACAAGACAACGAAACCATACATTTTTTGAAGGAAACTTTTGGTGAACGCATTAAGGGGGGAGTAAGGTATTTTTGTTTTTTATTTTGCATTTTTTTGTTTTTTATATATTAATGTACAATATCTTAAGATTATTCTGTGAAAATTTGAGAGCAATTAAAGCAAAATTGACGGAGATATACACTTGTAAGTATCCGCCCTCCGATTTGATTGTGAGCGTCTGTGAAACTTTAAAGCGTTTTTCCCACAACTCACGCTTTCAAAGTCGGTGCCCCTCATAACTTCAAAATTACTGCACCGATCCTTTTGAAATTTTAAACACTATTTCTGTACATATTTTACGAGGTAACGCTGGAGAGTTTTTTTGTTCATAATTTTTATTTCGCAATAACAAATTAGCCGATTTTTTCCCAAAAAATTGTGTTTTTCACTTCAAAGTCTTCGAAAAAATTCAAAAATTGGAATTTCAAAAAACCCTTACCTTAACCTGGGGAAAATCTAACGAATGAACTTTCATTTTTTGATTTCAAATGATCCAGCAACGAGTTATGAGGGGCACCGCAATTCAACTTTTTTTCGAGACCCGTCCGGACAATTGCCGTATTTTTTAATATTTCTTTGTAAAAAATTGATAAGACATTTTTCGAATGTCATACTTCAAGGTGCCATTGGTTGGATAAATAAATTTTTACTGTGTTGTCCGGAAAAAAATCATAAAAACATGGCTTTTTTCGTATGATTTGACCTTACCTCCCCTTAACTCGTGTCGTGGGCCTGTTGTGTGGCCTCCAAGAACGTGCGATTTGACACTGCTGGACTATTTATTGTGGGCTTATGTGATGTCGCTTGTCGATACGATTATTTAATACATAGATATATATGTATATGTATGTGTTATATTGCTGCAAAAAGTTGTTGAAAATTTGGCTCTCGGCGCGATTTTTTTAGAACCAGTCTCTGCGATTACTTGCCAGAAATCATTTATAAAACATAATGACAAATCCTTATCTTATTTATAAATGATCAGCATGGGGAGCAGAGCAAATTTAGCCATGTCCACATCTATCTGGCGTCTATACCGCAACTAACTCCGAAACTCAGTTTTTGAGCTCATTTCTCGGCAACGCCAACATCGAACCATACGAGGTATGTTAAAAAAAATAACGAGAATTTTAAAATTAAAATTTCGAAGGTTTGGTAACTTCAATTGTCAATTTTTTTATGTTGATGTAGATAAAATACAATAAAATTTTCAGATCTGATCATTGCTTACTTTGTCTGTAGCAGCCTCTAAGGTTAAACATGTTTTTATGAGCCTGGCGATTTTCGTTTGTTAAAAGAAGAAGATCAAAGAGCTTGTTCTGAATTCTTGGACGAAAATGATACTGTCATGATATATTCACCAGGCATGACTTCGTTTGACTTCTTCCTATTTCCAAAATTTAAGAGAACCGTAGAGCACCGTCGTTTTACAGGATAGATGAAAATCGTTGAAAGAGCTAAAGGCGAGCATAAAGTTTGAGAAGTATTTCGACGATTAAAAGAAGTGGTGGCATGAAACTTTTCTTATTTGACGGGATATCTATCTTCACCAAAATTGGCATAGATTATCAGCGAAAACAGCGCGATAATCTCCGAACAAATTCTGCAAATAGCATTTCAGATCAAAAACAAGTTAGAAATCTGCATAAAAGATTTTTTATTTGTTAAGTAGCCGCAATTCGACTTATATGTTTCTTAACTACTTACTTTCCTCTTACAAAATTCTATTCCTCGCAAGCCGCACATGGAAACACTAATTTATATACTCGTCACGTTTCGGCAATTAGTCAAATTGCTTTGATTTCCGTGCACCTTTAAATACATGTATTCGTATACCATGCGATAAAAAGTATTTGTAGGAGTACAACCAAGAACGTGTTGATAATTTCTTAAGATAAAATTTAAGAGCAAATTGTATGCCAAAATGAAAGAGCACAAAGTTTTAAAAACAAAAGAAAGAGAATGAAGGGAAACTGACACTGAAACCATGAAATACTATATTTGAAAGCTCATACGTTTTAGTGACACTCAAATGTATGAAAGAAATCTAATCCTTCAATTCGATGTACTAGAACTGTTAGAAAAAAACTAAAACTCTCTCCACCGCTGCCGAACACTTGTCACAAATGATTTGTACAATATTTCGCTTAAAAGCTTTAAATCGCGTGCGAAATGAACCGTGCTAAACTGAAATACGCTCGAAGGGTTACAAACAGATTTCAAATATCCTTTCACATATGATAATTTTAGCCGCAAATCATACGCACAACAGTAACGTCTGCTCGCGAGGACATTAGTTGGCGCGTACAGCAAAACAAGAAACCCACAAACGCACAGCAGCAAGTGAAACCAAAAACTGCAAAACTGTAAAAAATAACTTTGAATGTGGAATGAGCAATTCACAAGGAAACAAAACAATCGTAAATATTCATAAAATTGTACGCAAAATTCACTTAAAACGACAATGAGTAAGGCGAACATTGGCGCGGTTGTGGGGTCGCGGAAGTCTAGCGACAGCACTACTGGCTCTAACCACATTTCCTGGGGCGGCAAGTGGAGCGCACGCAGCCGCGAAAAATAACTTGGAACGGAACAGCAAAAGTTCGCGCTGTTAGCGCGTCCTTATGCCAAGGGTCGTCAAGCGCAGACATTTGCATAATAAAATAATAAAAATTTGCATAATTTCGATTTTTTATTGTTTCAGTCGTCGTTTTTCGGAAATTCCATATATAAATGAGTGTTGTTATTGCGGCTATGTTTATGTAAATCGAAAAGAACGCACCAGTTCGATATTTGATACATTCATACACTCATACCTATGTGTGGGAGCAGATACTTAAAGCTTAGTGGGTTTGCCATAAAATAAGTGTCAATATTTATCGACGAATCGGTTCATTATCTTGGTTATTTGCAAGTTTTCACAATAAATTTTATTTATCACTAACTGACATCACCTCTGATTAGTTAGCGCGTTGAATATATCTGGAAATAATTTTATGAGATTCTGTTTTAAACAAATTTTGGTGGTTTGGTTATCAAGAATTCCATCTTATACTTTTTTTCGTGGTTTCCGTTTAAACTATTGGCATTCATTTTTCATATCTGTTCTATTAAGAGAGATCTATTTAGTCATGTTATTTTCAGAAGAAATAAAACACAAGTGTTTTCTGTTTTTTACTCAGCAATAACGGGCCGAATATTCTCTGCCAAGGCGGCATAACTCAACCAAAAATAGTCCACCGGTGTTAAACCGCGCGATGCTGGAAGTCACGCCACGGGACCAGATTATGCGCTTACCAAAAGTCTTCTTCAATAAATTTATTGGCTGTATGGCACGTAGCGCCATCTTGTTGGAATCAAAGGTCGTCAACATCTACATTTCTCAAGTACAAAAAAGAGAGCGTCATCGCTGAAAAAATTTTTTTTGTGAAAATCGGAATCGTTCAATATCTCGTTTTCAGCCCATTTGACGAACGTTCGATGCGCTTAATGATCATTCGGCTTCAATTCTTACATGAGTAGGATTTTTTTAGCTCGCAAAACTAAATTGTTCATCAAAATCTTCCATAAAGTGGATAGGTACCGTCGATCGATTGTTCTTGGCTCCCGGTGTGTGGATATCTTCTGAAATATCGTCTCAGCTGTATCCAAAATAACTGTTTTCAGCCCAGAAATCGTATTTAAATTGACGATAATTCTCGTAAACCTTCCTTACCAGCCTTCCCTAGATATTTTCAATAGGACTTAGATCAGGAGAATAAGCCATTCCAAAAGATCGATATTATTACGTTGCAGCGATATTTTCCTGACCTGCCCGTAAGGATTCTTGCATTGTCTTGTTGAAAAGAGAGTGATTTTTGCGGATGACTGTGTATATAGGGTAGCAGATTTGTTTCTAATACTTCCTGTTACTCGGAACTATTAATTCGGCAACAAGGGAATGGCAACGGTACTGTCCCAGAAATTGGAAATGCGACCATAAGCGAGCCTCCACCGAAATTGCGCTTTGAACAATATCGCGGTTCTTTTCGTAAATCTCTCCAGTATCCCAAAAAACTGTGTGAGTATCAAATTTAAACTTTTTCTCATTGGAAAAAATCACCTACGACCAATAGTAAAGTTGTTTTGTAAGCGCATTGTCTACTTACTTTATTATTTTTCTTAATCTTTTCTGATGAAGTCTTTATTCATGTGATTTCGGGCAAAACTGAGACAAGAGACTTTATGGTGTAGTTTAAAGAGAGGCGCTTTCGGCATTTGTTCACGTACAATGTTAGGATTTCGTTTCACTACACGCCAAGTTCTTGAAGCAGATGCAGAAATTTGGTTCTCTCTTTACAGTTTCTGTATTGACGTACTATAAGTGCAGACAAATTTCTCTTTCTTGTCGAGTATTTATAATTTTTTTTCAGGTAATTACACACCAATGTTATCGACCTTACCAAATTGCAAACAAGGGAGCGTTTGGTCAAACCATCACCATTCAAAGCGTCTATGGCTTCTTTCTCTTTATCGCTAAGTATCCTTTTGTGAAGCATTATCGGATTAGCTAACACAATTTAATAAAATTAATTTCAAACTCTACATGGCTCTGATCTGTATGAGTGCCTTTATGGCAATGAAACACCGTTTCAGGGCATTCCGCTTACTACTTAGAATAGTAGGGAAAAAAATTGTTTTTATAGCATTGTTGTAATTATCGTAGAGCTTTAAAATAACATCATTGGCTTTTGGAATGAGAACATATTTTTTTCAGTATTTTCCAGAAATATAGTGGTTTTTATAGCAATGAAAAAAAGTGTATATATTTTCAACATAAGGTTAGTAAGAACAACGAAAATCGTTATGTGGTACATATGTAATACAGTGTGGCGCAAAAATAACCTTCCAATGATTTTTGGAAAATGAAAAACTTTTTTAAATAATGAAAAACTTTGATTCTGCTTGTGGATTATTTTTATTTGATCCTTTAAATTGTTTTACATCAAGTCGAGAATATGATATCATGTAAATGGCCGCCGCCACAGTTGATTGTCATTTGATCCCTTTTTAGGGAATTTTTCATCACTTTGGCCAGAACTTCCGGCGATAGGTCCTCACATTCTTGACTGATATTGTCTTTAAGAGCTGCAAGAGGCTGAGGTTTGTTGACATAAGCCCGCGACTCCAAAAAGCCCCACAAAAAGAAGTCTGGAGCGGTCAAATCAGATGATCTTGCTGGCCAGTACAAATCGCCAAAACGGGAGATTAGGCGCCCGGGAAATGCATCCTTCAGCATATCGGTTGTGGCACGCAGTGCGACGTACCATTGTTTATTTACATACATACGTGTATTTCGCATGTGTTTACTACACAAATGTCAAAACTGAACTGACATTAGAGGTCAATTGCAAGATTTATAGCATCTTCTGATAGGAGGATAACTTTTGCGCCACATCTTATATGGTAGTTGGGGTAGTATCAACCCGATTTTATCTATTTTGCAAATACTACATACCATGAATATGCCACAAACTAGTAAAATGTTCGCTGATATTCATTAAGGTACCTCACATACCATCACCAATCATATGGAATAACTGAAACTGCTAATTACTCCTTTGAATAGGAACATGTGTACCAAGTTTCATCAAGATATCTTTATTGTTACTCAAGTTACACCATGCATAGACGGATGGACGGACAGACAGACATTCCGGACTACAACCTTTTGGTGTCAACATGTTGCAAGATTATAAAAATAATTTGGTTTTACTTGATCGAATTTTAAAACGGAGAAAGTCTTGATGCGCTATGGTGAAAGTCAAACCAAGTCAAACGGCAATTAATACGAGGTATGACAATTAAGTAATGAGACTGATTCCATAAAAACCGTATATTTGAAAATTATTCTACAACTCTGCCATCCCCTTCAAAGTAGTCCCCTTGGGCAGCTATACAGCGATTCCAGCGCGTTTCCATGCTTCGTAACATTTCTGGAACGCTTCCACAGGGATGTCCGCCAGTACCCTCGTCACGGCCGCCTGGATGTCCGTAATCTACTCAAAATGGGTTCCTTTGACCACCGATTTTGTTTTAGGAAACAAAAAAAGTCACAGGTTGACATGTCGGGCGAATAAGGCTGTTGCAACACGGCGATCCCTTTAGAGGTCAAATACTGGGACACTCTGAAGGCGGTGTGGCACGGCGTGTTGTGATGAAGGATCCAGTTACGAGCGATGCCTGGGCGCACCCTGTTGACTCGCAATCTTTCGTGTACTTGGCAATAGTAGACTTGATTCACAGTTTTCCCCGGTGGAACGAATTCTTTGTGGACGATTCCACGGCTATCAAAAAAGGCAATAATCATCGTTTTCACCTTCGAGTTGCTCATGCGAGCTTTTTTCGGGCGGGAGGCGCGCGGAGACAACCATTGAGCTTTGGGCACGACTAAGAGCACTACCACCATACACTCTTACAATTTTAGCGGTCGTTTGCGAAGCTGTTTTGCCCAATCTGGCGCAAAATTTTATCTCGACGCGTTGCTCTTGATTTCGTTTTTCCATTTTCGTGACTAGCACTACAAACATAGGTCTACTCAACTTGACGCAGCAGGCAAACTAAACAAGCTAGAGCGATGGTACATATATCAATGGAGTGGGGAAGGGATGCCGGAAAAAGAGAAAGGGAATTTCAAGGTCACAGGTTTACCACAAGCGCGGCAATAAAATCAGTCTCATTACTTAATTGTCAAACCTCGTATAGTATGTTCTTAAAATTTTTATGTTGAAAGTAGAGAACAATCACTTACCAACTGTGTATGGTATGCGCAACATTTCCAATTTGATTTTTGTTTTTCTATTTTGCTCTGCTTGAAATTAGCGAGCCAAGCAAACGAAAATATCACAATTAATTAAGTCGGTTTTTATGGCTCGTAAAATTTCAAAATAAAAATGCGTCCAGATAGTGGTGTCTTTGGTAGGAGTTTGCAACAACATATGCATCGCTCATATTTACTTAAACGAACCAAAATACCAACACAAAACTGTACAAAAAATTAATATTCATAACAACAAGTAAGGAAGGGCTAAGTTCGGGTGTCACCGAACATTTTATACTCTCGCACGATAAAATGATGACTTAGTAGGGAAAATGGCGGGGCCCACTTATAACATATATATATATATATGATCAATCATTAATATCTTTATTTATGGCTTAGTATATGACACAGTGAAGGTTTCCGCCATTTTGTGGGCGAAGATATTGCCCATCTTCGTTACATACTTGTACCAAATTTCAAGTATTCATCATGGAGTTTTATTGTCAGATGGAAAGGACAGACGGATTCCATATCCATTTCAACTCTAACCGATCACTTTGGTATATATAACTATCTGCTTTTTAGTTTTAGTCTTGCAAACAACCGTTAGTGAACTATAATAAAGAAAAACAATTTTGAGAGAAACTAATTTTCTTTTCATTTTAAATATACAAATTTAACAAGATTTAAGTTCTCGAACATTCCACACACATTCATATATATTAAGGGATTAAACCATAAGTAATTTCAATATTCGTATTAGAGTGTCGCTTGTCCAACCGTATTAATTTCCAGTTCTGCAATGTATACTTCGAATAGTCAAACTTTCCGAGATTGAATAACACTACATTCCTCGCATTTAGAATTCATATAAGTTCTTGGAATAATAACGAAACCAAGGCGAACCAGTGGAAAATTTGAAAATAGTTAGTATTGGGGAATCTTCATTTAAAGAGTCCTAGGTGTGAAATTTTGAAGGAAAAAAATTCATATTTATAGCTTGTACCTCTGAAAATAATATAATAAAATTTCAATTAGATTTCAAATAGTTTTTGAGTTACAGCTTTGTAAAGTTTAGCCGCTCGGTTCAGTTAACTTGAGCAGTTAATCTTTAAACGCGTTTTTCTACAAACACTATTTTTCAAATTTGCCGCAGTGATAACTCGAAGACAAATGATCCAGTATCATGTTCGGTAAATAGTTCTATATACAATGTTATACCATACAAAATTGAATTTTGGCTGGCTAAAAACGACCAAAATTTATCATTTAAAGAAATGTGAATTAACTTTTTTTTTAACCCCACAATTTTTTCAAATTTTGATCTTCTCTTTTGTACGGAGATTATATTCTAGTTGAATGAGTTTTTGTTTCCCCAAAATTCCCAAAATTCGATTTTTTCTTGGTTCTAATGCTAGGTGTGTCCCTTATATGAGTATCTTCAAAGGATGGGTAGTCGGAAATGGTATTGAATATTTCAATGTTGTGTAGAATTCAGTGAGAAATTCGAATTTTTTTCTAAAAATTTTTTAAAAAAGGGGAGAATTCAAGCTTTTGTATGAAATCTTTTGTATTTATGAAGGGTACTAGAGCTTCTGTGTGAGCCTGGATTTCCATATTCGGTATATGGAACTTAGTGTGAAGTAAAAACCAATATAAATTATAACAAAAAAGTTACCGGAAATTGTAATTAAATTCCTCAGGTAAATGATATTTCAAAAGGGTTCGACATCTCTCGCGTGTTAAAGTGATTTTGGTGGATATTTTGGGTATGAAACGCGTTCTTGCTCGACTCATCCCGATAAAGCTGAATTTTTTTCGAAAAGAGTACGGTAAACAGGTCCCTTTGGATGGTCCCTTGATGATGCGAATTCCCATCGCACATTCATGGAGAGCTTTATAACTACCGACGAGACATCGGTTTATAAGTTTGGCATGCAAACAAGTCAACAATCACCGGAATGGAGAGAAAAAAACAAGCCAAAATCAAAAAAACTACGCCAAAGGTGATGTTCACTGTTTTTTTTTCGATATTTGTGGTTTGGTGCATCATGAATTTATTCCGGAGAGACAGACAGTCATTAAAGAGTTCTATTTGGCCGTATTGAGGCGATTGCGTGAGAAGATACGTCGAAAACGGCCGGAATTGTGGGAGGACATGAATTTTGTGTATGAATTTTGCAGGATGATAAAACACCATCGCATCGAGCCACGATTGTGACTGAATTTGCAAACGAAAACGCTATGAATATAATCGAATAACCCCGAAATTCACCATATGTGATTTTTTTTTGTTTGCCAACTGAAATTGCTACTCCGTGGAAGCCGTTTTCAGTCGATGGATGAGATAAAACCAAATTCGCTGAAGGCCATCCCAAAAAGTGCTTATGAAAAGTGTTTCGAGGACTGGGAATATCGTTGGCATGTTACATGTGGTGAAGATTACTTTGAAGGCGACAAAATAAATATTTGTGAATAATTAAATATTGTTCGTTTTATGTAGAATTTCCGGGTATTTTTTTTTGTCAAAATGTATATGTATTTTCATTTATGATGGACTATTTGTTATAAAGTCAAAATGATGGATTTCTAAATGAAATTTTGAGACCCTTTAGTGCAGGTTTTCAGACTCTTCAGAGTGTTATACATTTTTAACTGGTTCCGTCTCTTTGTAAGTCTTCATGAAAAATTTTTTATATTGCAATGTTCTGCAAAATAATACATTATAAAGAAGATTTCATTGTATAGAAGTTCGACTGGTATTGTGGCATATAACACATGTTGCGAGAGGAAAAACGTATGTAAATATGTATGTATAGTAAGTAAATTTTGTGATGAACCACATTCATCCACTTATATCCAATCCAATCATCACATAGTATGTATATCTGGTGGTTATTACAAATCCATGACCATATGCTAATTTACAACAACAGTTAAGTACTTTTAACTGGACATACGCGAATGCGATAAGAATCTCTGTAACTGGTTTTCAGAAGATTTTAAAATCGCAAATGCTTTGATTCAATACAAAAAGTGTGAAGAGTCTACACTTTTCCAAATCTCATTTCACTAATGAAAGCTCGTGTGAATGCCATTATGATTTCGCGCTCTTTATACTGACCCCAATTTCTGGTCAGTTGATTGGAACACACACACACACATGCTTGTCACATTTCATTTGGCGGCGCAAAAGTTTCAAAAAGTGTCCATTACGAAATTATGAACATTAAAATGAGGAATGACCACTTAACAAAATTACAATCTGCGCACAGTATGTGGAAACATATTCTCACATAAGCGCCGACATACGCACACACTGTCAAAACTAGCGACGGGCCACCACCGTCATCGCCATTAACAGCTTTGAAGATAACGGGAGATGCTACTGCATTAACATACGCAATGCCACACACAGTGGTATGTATGTATATATGTATGTACATATGCTTGTGGATATGTATATGACACTTGAGCGGCGGAAGAAGGGTTTATATGGCCATATATCACAAGACCAATGATAAGCGCTGGCATGTAGAACACACACGACACACACATATGTATGTACATGCCTGGCGTGCACTCTGAGGCAGTGCGTATACGCAGTGGCAAATAATTTCGGCAGCGCGCGGCGAGGAGAATATTGCGCGCATAACAACTCAATACAAGTAGTGAATGTTGTGTAACGGGATTGTTTGAATATTTATTTGCGACAAAACATGATAAACGGCATGTGCTGCCAAACAGCCGAGGCAGCAACATACCAAATTTTGAATAAAAAATTGCTCATAAATGTTGAAAATGACAACAAAACTTGAGATCGGAGCGCCATTCACATATGTATAAATGTATAATATACATACATATGTATATGCGTGTACATACAATATATGTGCTCGAGTTGATATGTGGTGTGGCCATGCGAATGAGTTCGCACTTTGGCTACGGTTTGAGTGCCACATATGCCAAGGCGCAGCCAACGACGGGCGACAAAGTTCTGTGGCAGCCAGCAACAGCATTTATTCATGCAACGTTGCTGTGGTGGCAGCCAAAATGCAAATATGGCATTTGACATGGCAAATATTTCTTGGTTTTGCAAAATAAGAAGATAAAACTCCCACACTATGGACTACGTAATAGCCTGAGGAACAGCTCAAGGCCAACGTACGAGCGAGTGGCGTAAGTAAAGAGTCGGTGGAACCAGCATACATATATAAATAGGTGTAGGTGTGGTTGTGTTCGCTTGTACTGTTGTCATGAGCGCTCGTAATTCAATTTCCGTTTCCGCAATTTAGCAGAAAAATGCACAACGAAGAGAGTGGAGCAGAGTATGGGTAAATTGTTGCAGCAATTTGCTGATGTTAGTGCCTTTGTTTTTCTTATGTCGACATTTTCCACCTTTTGCGCTTTTAAGCGGGCGAAATAAATCAGCAAAATATTTCTAGCGCTGCTAGTATTCGAAAACAATGTAGGCAGCCATAGGCACATGCGCACATACACTTACATATGTATGTATGTATGCATAACCATTTATGTCTATTCATACACTCTCGTATAAGGCGAAAAATGGAATTAAACGCGAATCGCGTGCAATCAAAATGCTCCATTGGGGCTAGAAAATCCAGTTAGCGGGCGGACATTTTCAAAATAAAATTTCGATGCTTACACAATTTTTGAGTTTAAATAAAGCAGTGTTTTTAGTTGAGTGAACGGGAATTTTCGTTGCATGTTTGTAATGAAACTGTTTATAGCTTAAAAATATTAATTTTTTAAACTTATGAAGATATGAGAAGAAAACTTAACTTCGATTGTACCGAAACTATAATACCCTTCACAGGTGCCACTTTTCTAGCAACGTGGACGTCTCTTGACCTCTTCAACTGATGAAAATATTAAAAGAGTGAAGGATATAGTGCTTGAAAATCGTCAGACAGCTGTTAGAGGATGGCAAGAAAGCTCGACGACGACGAGTCCGTCCGAATGGTTTTGGTGGATATGTTGGGTACGAAACGTGTTCTAGTTCGACTCGTCCCGTTAAAGCTGATTTTTTTTTTCAAAAAGAGTACAAGAACAGTTCTCTATGGACATGCTTAATCGTGAGAATTCCGATCTCACATCTATGTAGAGCTTAAATTTATGAGTTCGACATGCAAACTAGTCAATAATTAGTTTTCAGTCATTCGAAAAGATAAAACAAAATTCGTTGAAAGAGCTGAAGGCCATCCCAAAAAGTGCTTATGAGAAGTGTTTCAAGGACTAAACAAATCCGTGGCATAAATGTATTACATCTGGTGGGGATTACTTTGAAGGCGTCGAAATAAATATTGATAAATAATTTAATATTTTGCGTTTTATTTACAATTTTCGGGTGTTTTTTTGTCGCAATGGATCTCGACCGACTGACCGATTTCGACTAAACTTAGTGAGTAACATTATTCTCATATTCTTTTGTCACGATGCGAAAATGGGCGAAATGGTACTACAACCATGCCTACTTCCCACATAACACAATTTTAAATTTCGTTTGATGCTTTCACTTTCCAGCACTTTCAAATCAAGAAGTAATTGATGTAACGGTATACAATTTTGTACCAATAATTCTTTCAAAGAATGGCGCCTTATGACAAAAAATTTCACAAATCCATTCAACGAAAATATCGGTCAATGTTTGGTATATACAATTGAAATTCAGAGAGAATAATTTCCTGATAATAATATATCGCATATACGTAATATAAAGATTTTCGAACTTCGGGGTAACTTTATACAGCATATATTGGCCAATATGGGAGTTATCTCAATGAAAATGAGAAAGTGTGTTTTACTCATCATAGTGTACCTGTAAAAAAACAACAAACAATTTATATTTTTCAAAAGTTATATTTTTTATTCAAAGTAGTTTCCTTGTGCTTCGATATAGCGTTTAGCCCGGTCAATTAGCATTTCAAATGAGTGTTTAAGGTCATTTTTCGGAATGCTCTTGAGAATATCGGTCGTCGCCTTTTGGATAGCTGAAATGTCCTGAAACCTGTGTCCTTTCATGGGCAAATGAAGTTTTCCAAATAGGTAAAAATCACAAGGTGCCAGATCAGGTGAGTAGGGTGAGTGATTAATGGTTAATATGGAGTTTTTTGTCAAAAAATCAGTGACAAGCGTTGACCGATGACACGGCGCATTATCGTGCAACAGGCGCCAGGACCCTGCCTCAAGGTATTGTGGTCGAGCACGACGAAAGACGATTGATAACACCAAGGTAAAACACAGCATTAATCGTTTGGCCAGGTGGGACGAACTCTCGGTGTACAATACCCTCGGAATCGTAAAAACAAATCAGCATTGTCTTTATTTTTGACTTCTTTTTTGATTTTGGCCGGCCCGACTTTTGATCGTCACAGAGGTCCTCACGACCTTCTTGGAATCGCTTAAACCACTCATGCACATCACTACGGGATAGGCACTGATCACCATAAACTTTTTTCATCATTTGAAATGTTTCAGTAAACGTTTTCCCAAGTTTAAAACAAAATTTAATATTTGCTCTTTGCATTTTACGACCGATGACCAAAAGTGCTGTCACTCTTTGATCGATAACATCGATTGTAGTTATTCAATTGTCTTAAAATTTTTACGAAATATCAACAAGAGATCAAACTTTTTATTTCATATACCCACCGATAGGTGGCGCCACCAGAAACAGTTATATTTAAAAAGTTCTGTTTCCTTTGCGACAGACCTTGTATATCAGGATTTTCGAACATCCGATTGACTTTACTCCATATGATTGTTGATGGTATGTGAGGTACCTTAACGAAACCCAGTGAACATTTTTTTTAGAATGTGGCATGTTAATAGTAGTTTCCAAAGTAAACAGGACTTTAAAAAAAGACAAAAACAAAAAGAACAAATGGGCTTTTCGGCAAAATCAATATATTTTATTCAAAATAGTCTCTTTCTGCTTCAATACAGCTTTTTGCACGGTCCAAAAGCATGTCGAACTTATGTTTTAGCTCGTTGGCCGGTATGGTCACCAGCATGTCGGTGCAAGTCTTTTGAATGGCCTCTACGTCTGCATAACGCTTTCCTTTTATGGGCAAATGCATTTTTCCGAAAAGGAAGAAGTCGCACGGTGCCATATCAGGTGAATACGGGGAGTGGTTAATGGTTAAAATGTGATTTTTGGTCAAATAATCGGTCACAAGCGTCGAATCAAATGTTGGATTCTGAGCAATTTGTGCAGAACAAACCGTGCACACACCTTTAATAAGCCCAAATGTTCGGTCAAAATGCGATAAATCGATGTTTTAGAGATGTTCAATACGAGCATTCAAACCGACAAACAGTCAAGGAGTGTTTATTCTCACTAGTTAAAGCATGAAATTACGTCATAATCAGACTCATTTGGGTGCTTTGTCAAAGCGGAATCACTGGAAACTGCAAAGCTGATGAGTTAGCTGTCCTCGAGTGGTCTTAGCAAGCGTTGGTCGACCACCAGCTTCTACGCAATTGCGAGATACTTCTGACTTGGAATAGAACGTAGGAGATTTACTGAACTAATTTTAAGGTTAACTTTGTTGCAATCGTAGGACTTCTTATTGGATATTGAGAGCGTAAAAATTCAGTCAGATGAAAATTGCCAAAGTTGTATGAAAAGAGGTGAGGTAGAAACATTCAGACAGTTTCTTTGCCATTCTCCAGCTTGTGAGGGTTGAAATTGAATCATCTCGGCAGACATACCTTATGCGAAACGGAAGACATAGCCGAAACTAGCATTAGCCGCCTCAGCAGATTTGTCATCGGCTCAAAGGATCAAATGCTCAATTTTATAGAAGTTCTAGTTACTACAACGAGGCGTCGTTATATCTTCGTTAGAATACTCCATTTAACCTAACCTTATCTGGAATAAAACAAATTTCATAGAACCTGGGTTTGATCGGTTAGTTTGCATCACAGCGCTATACCATAGTTATTCGATTTTGACAAATGAGCAGCTTCTTCAAGTGAAAATGATATATGCGAAACTTCAGATCGATATCTCTAAAGTTGAGTGACTAGTTCATGGACAGACGGAAAAGTTGCAAAAAGATCCGACGTTTTCCAGCCTAATTTTGTTCAGCGATAAGGCCCATTTATGGCTCAATGGGTACGTGAACAAGCCAAACTGCCACATTTGTAACGAAGAGTAACCTTAAGAGATTCAAGAGCTCCTATTTCATCCAGAAAAAAAACAACGGTTTGGTGTGATTTGTGGACCGAAGTGAATCATCGGCCCATATTTCTTCAAAAATAATGTCGGTGAGAACGTAACCGCCAAAGGCAACCGTTATCGTCCAATGATGACCGACTATTTGATGCCTGAAATTGAAGCTCGTAACCTCGGTGACATTTGGCTTCAACAAGATGACGACACTTCCCACACACCGCATCAATCAATGAATTTATTGAGAGAACATTTCGGTGAGCAAATAATTTCACGTTTTGGGCCAGTCGATTGGCCACCAAGATCGTGTGCTACCAACGGTGTGACTTTTTCTTGTAGGCATATGTAAAGACAATCCCGTTTCGATTCAGGCTTTGGAGCAAAACATCACGCGTGTTATTCGCCAGTTAGCAGTCGAAATGCTCGACCGAGTCGTCTCAACGGATGGACCATCTGAGATGTAGCCGCGGACAACATTTGAAACAGATAATCTGCAAAAATTATTGCCAAAGAATGTACTAAGCATTACTCATTAAATTTGAAGTTTCTGTGTTTTTTTTTGTTTGTAAGTAGCAAATTTCGATAAGGATCACGCTTTATATGGATGCATACCATAATTATCTGCCTAAAATTTTGAGTAAAATTTGTATTGAAATTTTATACTATTTCACGGTCCCAGTTTTTGTGCAATGCCTTTCATCTGAATATCATGCGGATGGTTGTTGAATAATTAGTGGTGTTCGCACATCATCCATTCGCGGTCACTAACACTGACATAACTCATCGTTGTACAATGGCGTAAAACTTTGTCCTTATAGCGCGCTAAGTCGGTAAATTAACTACCTGCAAATTTAATTGAGTAAAAGTGTACAAAAATCTAACAAACAACTTTTACACCGCAATTATGCGGCGCTTGAACGCCGCTCTCGGCAATAGATACATATGTATATACCATGAGTATATATGTACAATGCTATCTATGTAAAATTTACCTACAGTGTGAGAAATCTTATGCAATGGCTAGTACCTGCATATTACTGAATTTTTTAGAGATAGGTTTTAGGGTATACTTGCTTCCAGCTTGCTGAATCCAGTTGAGAGAGAAACTTTAAGGTAACCTTCAGAATGGATCTCAGAACTAGCCACATGGCTTGTGATGTAACAATTACTTTGTGATTATATATATATTATTATAGAGCAATAACTCGACCCGACTTTAGTGGATGGGTCATGCAAACCCTCGTTCAACTAATGAATTCCTGCCGAATTGGATATTGAAATGACGCAAACTACATTTTAAAGCAATTTCTTTAATCACAGCTAAATATTTTCACTTCACAGGTAAATTGTTGACATTGTCGGATTTCCAAAAAAGATTTAGTTTAGAATTTATGTTATTATTGATGCACAAAGCGCCTTTGCCAGGTCACGCCAATTATACATCACAAGTGCAGACAGGTTGTTATGCATCTTTCGATTGGATACGTGGGCGCCCTTGGTTGCATTGTCCACCCATGACTCTCGAGTCGAAGCTTCCTTGCGAAGGCATGGCCTAACCAGCGCATTCGTTGGATATTTATGCGTTAGACTTTATCCATATCGCCATAAAGCTCTGCAGTTCATAGTTCTAACTCCAAAGATTTTGCGGCGAACAGTTCTCTGGAATGCTCCAAGTGCTTTCTCATCTGTGTTCGTTATTGTCCATAATAAGACGTATAAGGTACGAAAAATAAGGAGAAAGACTTAAAGAGCATAATTTTTGTTCGTCGATATAGAGGTATTTGCTTCTCAATTGTCTACCGTTACCAAAGTAGCACATGTTGACAAGAGTTATTCTGCGCGTGATCTACAGGCTTGGATTATTGGTGGACGTTTTGCTGGTTCCGAGATATACGAAGTCCTTAACTTTCTCAAATATATAACTGCCAAAATTAACGTTGTTTCCCAGACACGAGCAATCTTTTGTGTGGCATGCAAGTACTCCGCACCATAAAACCGACCTCTTTCGCTTCTTTTTCTAAGCTGTAAAAGGCTGTTCCGACGGTCTTCTTGTTGGTAGCTTTGTATTTTAGAGTAGACAGTCCGACCGTCAAAGTCAAATAAGAGACACATATCACTTTTTCCAGCATTATATTGCATAAGACGCACGAGAGGCAATCGCCCTGTCTTAAATCTCGTTTGGTATCGTATGGATCGGAGAAGTCCTTTCAGATTTTGACAGAGCTGATGCTTGTGCTCAACGTCATTCAGCATTACCGTATGAGTTTCACAGTAATGCCAAATTTAGGTGTCGAATAAACAGCTTCTTACAGCGCAGTCGAAAGCGGGTTTGAAACCGACGAAAAGCTGATGGGTATCGATCTGTTTGTCCATGGTTTTCTCTACGATTTGAAGTATTGTGAAAATCTGGTTTATGGAGGATTTGCCAGGTCGAAAGCCACACTGGTAGGTCAGCTTTCTAACAATGGCCTTCAGTCTTCTACACTATACTGTCGAAAGAACCATGCAGTGTTAAGAAGGCTGATTCCGCGATAATTAGCATAGACTGTAAGAGCTTCCTACTTGTGAATAGGGCAGAGTATACTCATATTCCAATCACTCGGCATTTCTTCAACCGATCAAATCATGCTTAGCAGCTGGAACACGTGCCTTTCCAATTTCTCTCGGCCGACTTTAAACAGCTGATGGGAGCAATAGCGGAAGGTACAAGTTCGGAAAAAGTAAGATTTTCTTATTAGATCTCCTATTGGAGAACTTAATTTTTTCCAGTGCCTCACTTACTGTAACAATGATGTATAAATATGACTTTATAACACGAGGCTACACAAGTAGAAAACCGTCACTAAACCGCAGGAAAATTAGCATCCGAAAAACAACTGACTTTTTACACTGTTGCAAAATGAGGTGGAACTATGAAGAGGCGCGCTGGAATCTGAGCTTTTTGAAAAATTGAAACACAAGGTAACGAAGCGAACTCCAAACGCCATAAATTACACTCTGACAGTCACATAGAAAAACTGTTGAACAGAGGTTGAGTGAAGTGCGTTTGCTTCCTCTCCACAGGTTTCCGGGAGTAAGAGCAAAGCTGGTTAGCTGGCTGGAATAAAGGTAAGGCAGTAAGGTTAGGGACGCTGTGCTCATCAAGCCTACACAACACACAACCAAATATATACATACATATGTATGCCTCTGAAAAAGCGGTGTGTGACTGCAGAATGCGGCAGAAGCTTTGTTTCTGCCGTCTACCTTGATGAAGTTTCCGCCGTGGAGCGCAAATGCGTCGAAACCGGCTGGAAACATGGTCACATAAACTTCCGTAATTCAAATTTTGGCCAAACCGCAAAAAAAGACAAGAAATGCAGTTCCAAAATAAGCAAGCGCCAATGGCAAAGTTTTACATAGGCGGAAGGTAACGGTATATATGTTTTCATGTTCAAATGGACACACATACACATACATATATGTACAAATAGGAAGGATTTTCTGTTCGTTTTGCGTAAATGAAGGCAGTGAGCCTCTAAGACCTTGCAAGGGCTGACATTTTGTAATGCCCAAAATTGAAAATCATTCTGAATTTATTTACTTTTTTTTCAAATAGAAGTTTCTAGCAAACAATACTCTTCCGTTTTGTGCATGTGTGCGGCACGCTCTGTCGATTTGCATATATGTATATGTATCTATGTATATGGATATCTCTATTGTAATAGAAATTGGAATGGTAGGGAAAGTTCAAATGAAATGGCAGACATAAGTTGGAAAACTCTGAACAGAATAGTGAACATTGATATTTTTAGTTTTTTCATTCATTTAGTCAAGCTGTTCATTTTGTCATTGTCTAAGCCAATGGGACACAAATATGTACGAATATGTACAGATGTGTGCATGTGTTTGCATCTAGGTAATACGCTTGAGAACTCCAGCAGCTGAACGAATTGAATTTATCAACTTCAAATCTAATAAATTGAAGTATTTGCTGAACATTTTTAAATTACAATTTTAAGGAAAAATAAAAAGACAAAGTAACATTTTTATAATCTTGCATCATGTTGCTACAGAGTATAATGGTTTTGTTCACCTAATAGTTTTTTGTATCACCTGAAAATAATCGAGCTAGATATATATAAATTAGGACAAAAAAATCATCCGGAAATTATAATTAAATATAATTATAAATAAATTACAAGCCTATGAGTGGTGCAAAGCCTTCAAAGATGGTTGAGAGATCGTTTAAAACATGCCTCGTTCTGGACGACCTTCGACCTCTTCAACTTATGAAAATATTAAAAAAGTGAAGAATATAGTTCTTGAAAATCGTCAGGCAAGTGTTAGAGAGATGACAAGAGAGCTAGACATTTTTCGAATGATTTTGGTAAATATTTTGGGTATGAAACGCGTTCTTGCTTGTCTCGTCGCAATAAAGACGATTTTTTTTTCCAAAAAGAGTACCGTAAACAGGTCCCTTTGAATATGTTTGCGAAATCCGATTCCACATTCATGGAGAGCATTATAACCACCGATGAGACATACAAGCAAGTCAACAATCATCGGAACGGAGGGAAAAAACGTGCCGAAAACACGCTAAAGCCACTCAAATATCAAAGTGATGTTCATTGCTTTTTTCGATATTTGTGATTTCGTGCAACATGAATTTGTTCCGGAGGGACAGACGGTCAGAATTTAAATAGAAAGAGCTAAGTTCGGGTGTCACCGAACATTTTATACTCTCGCATCATAAAGTGATAAACGAGATTTCATTATCCGTCATTTACAGCGTGGTTGTGAACCGATTTCACCCATATTTCGTACATGTCATCAGGGTGTTAAGAAAATATTACATACCAAATTTCATTGAAATCGGTAGAGTAGTTCCTAAGATATGGTTTTTGATCCATAAGTGGGCGACGCCACGCACATTTTCAATTTTTAAAAAAAGCCTGGTGCAGCTTCCTTCTACCATTTCTTCCGTAAAATTTAGTGTTTCTGACGTTTTTTGTTAGTCGGTTCAATTGATTTTCAACACAACCTTTGTATGGGAGGTGGGCGTGGTTATTATCCGATTTCTTCCATTTTTGAACTGTATATGGAAATGCCGGAAGAAAACGACTCTGTAGAGTTTGGTTGACATAGCTATAGTAGTTTCCGAGATATGTACAAAAAACTTAGTAGGGGGCGGGGCCACGCCCACTTTTCCAAAAAATTGCGTCCAAATATGCCCCTCCCTAATGCGATCCTTTGTGCCAAATTTCACTTTAATATCTTTATTTATGGCTTAGTTATGATACTTTATAGGTTTTCGATTTTCGCCATTTTGTGGGCGTGGCAGTGGGCCGATTTTGCCCATCTTCGAACTTAACCTTCTTATGGAGCCAAGAAATACGTGTACCAAGTTTCATCATGACATCTCAATTTTTACTCAAGTTACAGCTTGCACGGACGGACGGACAGACAGACATCCGGATTTCAACTCTACTCGTCACCCTGATCACTTTTGTATATATAACCCTATATCTGACAGACTTACAAACAACCGTTATGTGAACAAAACTATAATACTCTCCTTAGACTTTGTTGCGACATAAAAATGCCAAAGACATCAAATTGGAAGATTCGGTTTTTTCTTTAAAAAAGTTTCATATATAACTTTTATCCATCTCGATCACCCTGATCTCTTATGCTTTGGTATATATAACCCTATCTATCTGATTTTTTAAGAGCCCTTTTAGTTTTAGGACTTACAAACAACCGTTATGTGAACAAAACTCCATAATTTTCAGTGAATGGGCCCTAGAAAAGTTGGCAGAAAATCCGCTTTTTTATCGAAACTTTGTTGCGAGAGTATAAAAAAAATCCCAAAGAATGTTCTTACGAATTATAATAAATCATCTCCATCAAATTGGAAGATTCCGTGTTTTTTCTTTAAAAAAGTAAGGAACCTGAAAATGGATTACCCTTTATATATAACCTTTTATCCATCTCGATTAGGTGTTATAAACAATTGTCAGTTGAATAAAACTCTTATGCGGCCAGATGTTGCGAGAGCATAAAAATTTAGAAAATGAACGGCTCTTAATCTACAAACGAGTACAAGTAAGGGATTCCACCTGGTGTTTGTTGACATAAAATTGATTTGCCTGCAGTAAAAAACACTTCGAAAATTAAATGCGGTCATGAATATAAACAAATTACAGCAACAAAGCGCTTTGCTACTGTGCTAAATTGCCGGAGGTTAAACGAAATGAGTTGTGGCGACGCTCCAAATAACGCTTGTTGAAGCCTTAAAACGGCTGCCACCCTTTTAATTTCACAACACCATTTCTAGATACATACATACGTTCGTGTGTAATTGAAAATGAGCAATTGGCGCGAGAGCTCCAATTTCCACTTTCCCTCGAGCGGCCACTGAAGGGTTGTTTCGGGCGAGCGTTCGAAAAGCACTCGGCTGGGATATGGATACGCGTAAAATGGAGTCACTTTATTTGCATACTTCACGCCGGGTAATCACTCTTCCCACACATTTGCACCCTCCAACAACGGCTCAACTCCATTTTGATTGCTTGTACTGCTACATGGCATCCATTACCACGCTCCTGATGTTGTCGTAAAAGCCCGAGGGCAGCTGTGGGGGCGGTGTCATGTATCGTTATGAGATTCGGTAATTTGCTTACGATTATAACGGTATTTGCTTTGTATTTAAGGCATTTAAACACGTTTCGCTTTCCACCACAGCAGGTTGAGCAGACGTTCGAGGGCGGAGTGATGAGGATGATGGCTCTACTGAGGATTAGCACTTACCCACGAGCACGTAGCTAAGTACAAGTATGTTTATGCTAATGTTGGCGTGTGAGTTTATTGCCTAGTCTAACGCAATTGTGGGAAAGTTTTAACAACAACAATCACTTACGTGGCTTGTAGCTGAGCTACTGAGTGGGTTCATTACTTTTGTGTTTGCCACAAGAATAAACGCACTTTTAAATGTGGCCGTAATTTATGACGGTCAAAATGTTGTTGCAGTAACTTCAACAATACAACAATGCACACTAGAAAAGAAAAAATCCGGCTCGTCTACGAGAAAAATTGAAATAAACAACCGAAACAGTACTGCCAGAAGCAAAAAATGGATGGTGAGGCTTCACGAACCCCACTTGATTGCACATGTTACTAGAAGTTGGAGGCAATTTCGTACGCGCAAATGTGATAAATATGAAATGCGATTATTGCGGTTATTGTTTCAGGAAGCTCGCTTCCACCTACCGAGCTTCACGGCCTTCAACGTGGGCACACAGACAGAGCCGTCGCAACGTAATGTGTCCTTACAGCCGGTTGATGAAGCTTATTAGTGTGGATCCGTAGAAAGTACCAGCACACTTGGCTTACAAACACACAAGGCTTCGTATGTGCTCCAGTGCTCCAGCTGTGTGTTCGCCAGGCAATGAGGAAGCATGACTTTGACGATGTGTTTGCTTAATGCCAACAAACCGGAAAGGAAGTCGGTAAATTTTATTAGCGTAATTATGTTGTTAAGCCACTAAATGGCAGTGTTGTGATGAAGCTTATATTCGCGCATAAATAAGGTGTATCTTGTCAGGGAGTTGCGTAGTTTTTGTTTGTTATTTTTTTTTTTTTGGTTTTAGTTAAAAATAAAGCATCCGGTTCATTAGATGTTGATGTATCTAATAATCACAGGTTTTTCAGGCACACAAGTAAAGAACTCCCAAGTCAGCCAAAGTTGATATATTCCCTTTTGTTTCAATAAGCTTTTACAGTTATGTATTCACCTAACTATAGGACCTGCCGATAGCATTCGCACCTTTAATAGACTTACTCAAATCTTTCTTCTCGTACATATCTGAATGGCAGTGACACTAAATTATAGGCCATGCTGTGATAACATTGAGCAAATGCTTTGGAAATGAATAATATTGAGAAATGGCAAACATGTAATAAGACAATAAAGTCCATTTAACCTGGGTTTGCAATATCGGACCCGAACCATTCTTGTAACATAGCAAACAACTTGGAAATGTTTGCGGCTGGGGTTGGGTTAGGTTAGTTCCACCACAGATAGTTAGGATAGTCTGGTAGGCTATGTAGTTCATGAGAATTAGTCATCTTTCAGGATACCAGTACTTGACGCGAATTAAGGTTTTGCCGTGTCACTATCGATACCTTTTTCTGTGTCTCAAACCGTGAGGTTTGATTGAAGCATTGCCTTGCTAATTTAGGGGGCAAGTGCTCAAGAGATGCTCCAGTGCTTCCCTGGTGCCTTGCTATGGACATTGCTTGCGGTCTTTTCGATCTGCCAGCCCCATTTTGCAGGCATGTGTCAGCACCAGATTATGATCAGTAACAAACAATGCAAATACTATTTGGAACCAATTGGTGGAACTTTATAACACTATTTTCTGACAAAGCTAAGCTTCTATTTCTAAGGCAAAACCCTACAAAAGACATATTGCATTTGTGTGGCCTCTGTCGCCTACGAGAGGAATGCCTTACTTCCGGACAAATTCCGTCTCCGGTCATATCTCGTAGTCGAAACTACTATCAATTGAGCTTTCATAATGCTCTGGACTGGTGACCAGGGGTTGGACTCCATACGCAAATTACACGCACACACCATTCACACAAGAAGCTAGCCCTAATATCTAGCGGCAATGTCAAACGACCCTAACTGTTCGGCATTCCGACTAGTGGAGATCACACCGCTAACATATAAACGTCCATCAGTCCAGCTAATCTCCATACCATCCAGATCCCTAATGTCCGAGTAAATATGTATGGCATTCTGCAATAACATGCACCCAATCCTCGACCTGCGCCCCACACAAACACCCCGACCTCTCAAATAGGTGCCTCTGATGCAAAAATGTATTCAGAGGCCCATGCCACGTAAGCCTAAAACCCAGACTCAGACTCAGACAGAATTTGAAGTATGGGTTACCCTCAGAAAACTTAATGTTGCGGATGTACTCGTAAGTGTCTCGACTATTGTCCCAACAGTCTATCTGAAAAGTTAATAGATCATTTGTGTATTATATTTCTCTTTAGTTCCGAATTTTGCTATTGCGATAATTTATAACCAGTGTAAAGAATGGACCGCTTTGGTGTACTGACTTGGGGCATTCGTAAAAATAGTTTTCTAGATGTAATTTTCTTCTAGTATTGACTTAAAGTCTTACGGATAATTCAAACTAAACTACGGTAAGTGACCCTGGGGCTTTATAACAATATAAACTAACCGCACAAAACTTAATGAATTTGGAGTTTTGGATATAGATCACAGAGGAATCCATATCGTTGTCGGCTTAAAAATAAAAATTCATTATCATTCTAAAGATGTGAGAGAGATATCATATATCACTTCGCTAGTATACCTTTCGATTGCGATAATCAGTGCAGAGTATCTAAAACTAGCTGCCTCAAGAAACAAATCTGCATGTTTAATAAATAATATACAAGAGCATACGAATTTAATGCACATTTTTATATGAAAATTTGCCACAAATATTTTAGCGCATTATAACCAGAAGCTGTTTCCGTACCAGAAACCTTCTGCTACATTTAACCGGCAACTCGTCCGACAACAACCTTATCGAAATCGGAGCGCATGCAAGAATATGTTTCACCTTGTTAGCGCATTCCGCCTGAAAGCGTCGACAAGCATATGAGTCCAGCGTCTGTCGTCAATCTAACCAGCCAGCCAGTGCCAGTGCCAACGTATGCAAGAATTGGTTCCGGCCGTAATAGTCATGTGACCATTTTAAAATATGTAGCTGCAACACAAAAAACGTTAATGACTTGCATATGATTTTGAATGCAGACAAAATATATGTGAACGGCCAGTGGATCGCAAAAATGCACTAGAAATGTACCGTTACCCTGCCTTACACATTTTCACAGCCTCAAAGAGCGTACTGGCGGCACGCTTCTGTAGCGTTGTTAACGAAATTGTTTTTGAATTTCAATATTTTCTTATTTATCTGCGCATTTCGCATAACGAATGCCCTTACAAATCACACGTCGGCAATAGACAATCAGCAAATCGGCAAATCTTCAAATCGCACACCCTTGTTGACTTTATTTACCCGAACACTTTGAGCAAATTTATTCAACATTACTGTGCGGCGGTGTTTTCCCATGCGAGCCGCACTGGCACGAGCAGCAGCTCACAAATTTGCTTGCCATGTCGAATTCTTACAGAGCGAGTCGAATTCCTCTGCCCTTTTTGGGGTTGATGGCACCGCGGCGCTTAGCTGCTAACAAGGACACCACTTGCTACCCACAAAGCGTTGCACGCAAACACATTCACACACTCGCTTATAGACTCATTTTTGTGATGATGGCTCACTTATAGGATTCCACGCCGCGCTCGCGTTGCCACTGCACTGCACAAATGAGCCACGGCAAATTACGTTGATTTAGCGTATCCAAATCGCGTTAGGTTATAGAAAACTCCCAGCGGATATCACTTACTGGCGTTGAATTTGGCAGTGCTCATTGGATCCCATACAAAGCATACCATATACTCGCGTATCAATTGATATGAAGTTGTTTGAGCGCTTTGTTCCCATGATGAGATTATGTTTTCACGCTCTTGTGCTTGGGAACTCGTTTCGCTTTAGCGAGTTGTAGACAGCATTGGCTTTGAGAAGACGCACATTTATAGTCTTTGTTCACAACTCATTTTATTGCACTAAATTTGCCAGTACTTCTTGCAACCTCTGGGTGCACTTGTGTTGGAGGTGGTAAAGAGGGAGAACACAGGAATACATTTATTAACCGTATTTCTATTAGATAGCTTGCAATACTATATACAAATAATAAATAAAATAATAACCTAGGAAAAAACGTTAGCATCGAAGTTTGCAACACCCAAGAAATAATGCGCGGAGACCCTTCACATATATATATATATATATATATAAAGACTTGATTTTAAGTTATATAACGAGTGATCCAAGGAGAGGTACTTTTTTCCAATAGCCTTTGCTTGACAGATCATTCGTTAGTCGTGTCAGGCATTTCTTCACAGAAAGACTTACGCCTGCCTAATGTTTACAAATCGTTAAATTGTATTCACTTTTTGTAAAAAAAAGTCTTTCGTGCGTTTCGCTCAACTTATGGTCAACATAATCGGCCTACTGAGCGCACTATTCGCAACACCACAACTCATCTTGAGACCCAGCATTCATTATTGGATAATATTCGACCGAAAAGACCACGTCCAGCACGCAGTGAAGAAAATATAGCAGCCGTAGTTGAGAGTGTACACGAAGACCGCAGAGAGTCGATTCGGCGCCGTTCGCAGCAACTCGGACTGACATACCTATGAAATGAATTGGAGCATTTGACGTTGAGATCTTAAATTGAAAGCGTACAAAATAGAGCTTGTGCAAGAACTGAAGTCGCTCGACCTTCCCAAGCGACATTAAAAAGTTCCAAGAAGACTCGACGTTGGGCCCATTTTTGGCTCAATGGATATGTAAACAAGCAAAATTGCCGCACATGGGACGAGTAACCCGAAGAGAAAGAAGAGCTGCTATTTTTTCCAGAAAAACCAACAGTTTGGTGTGGTATGTGGACCGGTGGTATCATCGGTATATATTTCTTCAAAAAAGATGCCGGTGAGAACATAACCGTTAATGGCGACCATTATTGTGCGATGGCAATTGACTTTTTAATGCCTGAAATTGAAATTCGTGATTTTGGCGACATTTGGCTCCACTTCCCACACATCGCAACAATCAATGGATTTATTGAGAGAACACTTCGATGAGCAGATAATTTCACGTTTTTGACCGTCCGATTGGCCACCAAGATCATGTAATATCATACCGTTAGACTTTTTCCTGTAGGGATATGCAAAGTCTAACGTCTATGCGCACAATACCGCTTCGATTCAGGCCTTGGAGCAAAAAATCACTTGTTGTATTGGCCAGCTAGCAATCGAAATACTCGAATGAGTAATCGAAAATTGGACTCAACGGATGGACCATCTGCGACGTAGATGCGGCCAACATTTGAAAGAGATAATCTTTGAAAAATAAATGCCAAAGAATTTTCTTTCGAATGATAATAAACATTCCCATTAAATTTGAAGTTTCTGTGTTTTTTCTTTAAAAAAGTAGGGAATCTCGAAATGGATCACCCTTTGCTATTAGCTCTCCAATCTGTTTGCTGCTTTTCTATGATCGTTGTGTGTCGGAAGGACGAATTCTTCTGCCATCATTTAGGTTCAAGTTCAGTAAGATCTGGCGCAGTTTTATCCCTTTTTGCTCCCAAACCCAGTTAAAATGAAAACCGCCTTTAAATTACTTCTCATACTTGTATACTGTTCGATCTAAAGTGCAAAATCAATTGAAAGGAGAATTTATTTGAAGACATCTGGATCAAGGCTGCCATATGGAGCACTATTACCGGTAAATTTTATTTAGCTATCACAATTGATGCTTTTGAAATGTAGCAAAGGAAGGGTTACCCTATCTAGCAAATCCCTTGTCATTTCGTTTAGTTTGGTTCAAAGAGAAAATATATTGTTAGTTTTAGATAATATCGATATAAGAGAGTTGCTGTTTTTAGACGATTTACTATATATCGATATTATTCACAAGGTATAATATATGATATATTTGCTCGTCCACCATCGATTAATTTTGAGGACAATCGGTCCACAACCACAGTTACTACTCATATTATATAACACAATTTTAAAATCCATATTTCATTATCTAACTCAAGCACCAATGAACATATTGGAAAACGATGTACAGAAATTGTACCTTCATGCTATATCAGTACTAAAAATTGATGAAATTGCGAAGAAAATTGGGTTCAAAAATGTTTAAGCCCCCAGATCCGAATATATGGGCCTCAGGGCATAAAATGTGGGTAAATCTGCGATTTTAATGCAATTCAGGGGGCATATTTTCCTAATAATACTGCCCCTGTGTCAACATTTTTCGAACTGTCGCTTGACTATATACCGTACCGGTCGTTTTCTGAGATATCCGGTATGTTTTATATTTCCTCTAATAAAAGGATTATGCCGACATTATTCCGAATAATTCGGTCAACGTGAGAGTTGCTTCAATAAAATTTGTGGGAAATATGTTCTTTCAGGTGCTTTCAAATCGTTTGTAAATGTGTGATAAAGTGTGATATATGAAAATAAAATAAAATCAAACATGTTCACTTATGTTTCCTAAACCTGATGTGAGTATCCTGATTACGGATTTTAGTTCAAAAATTTTTCATCATGTACAGCTATTTTTGGTATGGTGACTACAATGCTAAAAATCCTATCGGTTGAACTTCCCAAAATCAGCAAAAAATATTCTCTAACATCACAGTCGCAAAACGGCTGTAAACTAGTCTGTAAACTAAGCCCAATTTTAGGGATTTGAGTGTAATGGATCAGTTTATACGGCAGCTTTACCCATAGTGGCCCTAGTTCGCGTGAATGCAGACGACTCAGCTCATCACGCTCGTTATTAATATATAGTATATGTATCATGTATAATTTTTATGGTCTCCGACGTTTCCTTCTGGATTTTACAAATTGATGTATCCTGTTTAAAAAAGCAGAAGTGATTTTGAGCGGAGAAATAAACTAATTTACAAGAATTAAATCGATTTCATGAGGCTGTGATAAGCAAGTATTTAGAAGTGGGTATAAGATCAATTGTCTTGCATACGATCCCTACTTGTCTTCTGAAAGCGAAATATATAATTAAAATTTCGTTTTTTTACATATCCATATATATTTACAAGTATTTTATAATATTTTCAAAATTTAGTTAAAACTCTTAAATGAAAAAGTATACGTAGCAATAAATTTAAACACATGCATGACCAAATAAAACAGTAAATTACATTTGAGTTTATATCGGAGCTTTTATGTAAATGGTCAAAAAATTTCCATTTGTTAAGATGTTAGATGGGAACCTTATTATAACGGATTCCTGGAAAAAAATCGGCACGCTAATATAAAGATAACTTGAAAGTGGTTCTGATGAGCAAAGAAAGATTAGGTTAGGTTCAATGGCTGATTCAAGGATGGCAATTGGACTACCACATGCAGTCTTTTGTGAAACTATAAAAGTAAAACTCCTGTAGCCGATCTTAACAGTAGCCAAAGTGTCTTGTAGCCAATAAAAATTTGCTCAGGCGTTTAATTTCAATTTCCAAGTGTTTAAGTCTTAATCTTGCAAATACGAGACATACAAGAATGAGGGGTTAAGATGTTTCTAACTCGTCTTCTTCCATACAGCTACTGCAGCTGGCATCTGGTAAAATTCTCACCCTTACAGCGTGGGCGCCGGTAGGTCAATGGCTTACAAGCTCCCATAGCTCTGGTGGATAGCAGAACACAAGACGAGAGTGGAGTACCAACCCGATCACGTTTTACTGAAAGCGGGGCTAGATTACCATTCCTGGCCAGTGCGTCTCTTCTTCTTCTTCTTAATTGGCGTAGACACCGCTTACGCGATTATAGCCGAGTTAACAACAGCGAAAGGGGGGTCTCTCATCCGAGG
Organism: Bactrocera neohumeralis; assembly: GCF_024586455.1. Classification (NCBI taxonomy): domain Eukaryota; kingdom Metazoa; phylum Arthropoda; class Insecta; order Diptera; family Tephritidae; genus Bactrocera; species Bactrocera neohumeralis. The sequence continues at coordinate 35,072,892 of NC_065923.1, forward strand.
TTTGTTGCTTCCTTTCATTGGGGGTGCTTTTTTTACCCAGCGCACAACCCTTTGTAGGGGATGTTTCGCCTTCTCACATTAGCTCGCCTTCGAACGGATGTTCTTAGGCTCCCAGGATACTTGGTCAAAGACCGGAAGTAGTATTGAGCCATGTGTAAAAGAATCGTTTCTGGCCACTTGCTTGAACTTCTACACATGACTCCATCCTCCGTTCGTCAGCTTTACAAATACTTGTGATTCCTTTATGGTGTTGCACCCATACCAGTCTTATTACAAAGTGACTCGAGCCTGTTGTTAATGTTTTCAAAAAATCGCACAACAACCAAACCATTTTAAAAATAGGGCAATTAGTTTTTAAAAACAATATTTTTTGTGTTCTACTACCTTTAGATTTTCTGAAACATCTGCTTGCCGAAAATATTTGGTATACACCCTTCGAAGTAAGGGTATGGTATTTTGTTTACTTAAATACTAAAATTAGTAAATATTTTACATTTCTAATTTCGTAGCCATTTTGAAGGGTTACTTCGATAAAAGAGATGCAGCGTTTTTCCTTTTGGTTCCATCTCTTCAAAAAAAAAAAAATTGGTTTGGCCTAATTCCAAGTCGAGAGTTGTCTTGTGGTATTTGATCGCAGTAGTAAGTTGCGTAAGCTCCAAAGCAAACACTTTTCAAGTAGTTAAATGAACCCAACTACTTGTATTTCAAGTTGTTCATAGGACATTTTTTTTAAGTGATATATTATTATATTCCAAGCTAAAATGGATCAAAAATAAAGGCTGCATCTGAAGAATTATATGATCACAAAATATTATCGTAAATTTCTGACGTTAAGCTGGTCCAAATATCTTAATTTTTTAGCCAATATCCGAAGAAGAAATTATTGTGCTTCGTAAATTATTACGGTTCGAAAGCTCAGCTCATTTTCTTCCCTAAAAATCCAGCATCCATAAAATGTAAATACTTTTTTTCAACATCGCTAATGATTTATTGGTTAACACTGAGTGCATTATTTTATATAGAACTAGGTATGTATGTTCGAATATAATATTTTTACAGTGATTTAATTTCAAAGCATTTTACAATATTTCAACATTATGTATGACTAGGTATACACTCTTATAATTACTTAAACCTAGGATTCCTTTCTATATATTTTACAAGTTTCAAATTGCGCTACAAAGCTAAATGACTGCAAATATGTTTAATCGTGCATTAAATTAATATCACAAATGGGCCAGAATAGCCGACCAAAAATAAAGAATGTGTAGACGTTTAACAAAATTAAAAATATCCGAAAAAATGCTTCGATCATTTGTTCATACTTGGGATACGCGACGCTTGATGGCGTCCATTCCCGCTGCCGGCTAAATTGTTCAGCCTTTCGGTGCCTTCGCCTAACGCAGCACCATTTGGTGTCACCTGGTCACTCTCCTTGTCTTGGTGTGCGGTCATATGACGGGTAAGGTGATGACGTTCGCGGAATGTCTCCTGGCAAACGGGACAACGCAACTTTTCCTCACGCTTACGCCGATTGGGATCGCAGGCAACTTCACTTTTATGATGGGAACGCATGTGATAGACGAGATCGCTCGTCATGCGAAAGCTTATGTTACATTTGGCGCAAACATTTTGCGCCGTCAAGGAAAACGTCGAAGCCAATGTGGGTGGTATTAGCGTTGTGAGTATGGCGGCCGCCGCGGGACTCTGTGCGATGCGTGGCATCTCCGGTGGTCCTACAGCAGCGAATGGATGTGCAGCCGCGTTGGGAAAGGGAAACGCTGGGTAGCCGTGAAGAAATTCTGGATTGGGATTGCCATTTGTTGTGTGTGGGCCGGAAGGATTACTGGCGGCAAGTGCGGCGGCTGCAGTGGGATTTAGGGGGCTACGGTAAAGCAATTGCTGCTTGAGACGCTGTGCCTGCAGCATCTGTATGTGATTGACAGACTGAAATGTGCCATTGAACTGATACTCTGGTCGAAAATTTTGATAGATAATATTCGGATTGAGGCATGGCGTCGTATTGCCACTGCCGCTGCCATTCGAGAGACTGCCATTGCCGCCACTATTTGTGCGTGGAGGCGTCGTGGGTATGGGTGGACTTATCGATGAGCAGCTCAATTGATCCGGACTTAGCGGGGGTGCCGGCTGAACAGGTGACTCTAGACGCATTGAGCAGACTTTGGTAAAGGCGCTCTTCAAAGGCACACACTCGGGCGATTCGCTACCAACAGGTATGACCAAGGTAGGGTCATCATAGACGCGTGGTGAGCGTATGGTGATTTGTGGATAGCGACGAGCTTCTTGCATATTGAAAACCGTTTCCAACGGATTGATTTGTGACTGCTGTGTATGCTGTGGCTGCGGCTGTGGCTGTGGGTTCTGTGGTGGCGAATGCTGTGTGGTACGTGGCGATAAATCTGTCGGATATTGTAGACGTTCAGTATATTCCGAAAGTCGTGCATGCTTTTCGTTTTGCTTCTGCTTGAAGCGCTCGTCGGGCATCATTAGAAAAGCGACATCGAATGAACGTTTCAAAGTTGTCTTTCCATTGCTCAGATTTGTTGTTGCGCCAGTGGGAGAAACTTGTATCTCATTGTTACTGCTGTTGTGACTTGAAAGTGGACTTAAGGACTCATTTGGTGGCGTCGTAGAGACACACAAGTCGGCTCGTTGTGGTGATGGCAAAGGCGTTGTGCCTTGCTGTTGCTGGTGGCTTAAGTGATGGTTATTTTCCATGATCATGTTCATCAGTTTTCGTAACACACACGCACACACACACACTATAAATGATGCACTCTATGATCAAGTGTCTTTATAAAATGTTCCAGATTTTTTCATAAATTATTATTTAAATTAAGTTTTCAATTTTGCACTGATTTTGCACTGTTTTCACACACTTTAGATGAATTTGTTATTCCACTTTGTTTAAGTTGCGTTTTCGTGGTACAACACGCCGTTTTCGAAATCCAACAGCAGACTGGTGCTTCGCAACAATCTGTTCCCGCTTAAGTAGCAAACCAACAGCAGTGGGTCCAACTGAAATCTAAGCAGCCAACACGTAAATACAAACCGCCACCCCATGAGCATCCAGTTGGACTTTCATCTGCTCATATTGTTGCATTCAAAACGCCTGACACTCGCGCATCTGTGCAAATTCTACTTGAAGTGCACCACCACCACCAACCTGCTCACCCTCTACATATGTACATATGTATGTGTATATGTGCATATACAGGAACATTTTTGCAATACGGTCATCAGCACACCCTTATGTCGGGCACTTTCTTTATGGCATCGAAGCCAAGCCACATTTAACGCTCTCAGAGACTGTTGCTTACCGACTTTTTGCTTACATTTGTATGCATTGCCTCCTTGTTTTGCTACTTCGAAAGCGTTCCATCTGTTTTCGAAGTTGCTAGCATATTCTCCGATTTTACGATTTCGGGAGAGTAAAAAATTTGAGAGCACCGCTGCCTTCAGCTGGTTGGCTGACGCCCATAACTATTTACTCCGAGTATACTGCTGTTGGTGTGTTTGTGTATATGCTTGTAAATGGTACATGTAAGTAACTGGAGTGAAAAAAATAATTTACTTATCGGGTTTAACAATAGGTGCTAACTTCTGACAATTTAATCGGTGAAATTTTACATTCGTTAAGTACTAGTTCGTCGATACTGACATAATGCAATATTTGGGAACAATTGACTGAACAATAATACAAATACTAATGATAGTCGTTTATCCGAGATACACTCTACATGACGTAACTACTGAGGAGATCCTATGATTGGTAATCACACAATGAGCGACTGTGTGTTATGTGGTTCGAGTAGTCCCGGTCTTGGGACTTTTCGAAAGGTACAAAATGAGTATTTTCTGTTCCACAGCTAGTATTTTTAAGGGCGATACATTTAGAGGTTCCCTACTTCTTTTTAAGAAAAAACATAAAAACTTCAAATTTAATGGGGAATGTTTATCATCATTCGAAAGAACATTCTTTGGCATTAATTTTTTGAAGATTATGTCTATCAAATGTTGGCCGCGGTTACGTCTAAGATGAGTCCAATTTTCAATGACTCGTTCGATCATTTCGACTAGTAATGGGCGAATGACACGCGTCATGTTTGTATTGAAACCAAATGTTGCCGATATCACGAGATTCAATTTCAGGCATCAAATAGTCGGTTACGATTAAGATTCTCACGGACATCATTTTTGAAGAAATATGAACCTGAGATTTTACCGGCCCACAAACCACACCAAACAGTTGTTCTGGATGAAATGGCAGCACTTGAATCTCTTCTGGTTGCTCTTCGTTCCAAAAGCGACAATTTTGCTTCTTTACATACCCATTGAGCCAGAAATGGGACCTCATCGCTGAACAAATTTTGGCTCGGAAACGTCGGACCCTCTTGGAACTTTTTACAAGCCTATAGAGCGAAGCGATGTCGCTTGGGAAGGTCGAGCGGCTTCAATTCCTACACAAGCTGTATTTTGTACGCTTTCAATTCAAGATATCGATATAAAATTCGCCAAGTCGTTCCAAACGTCAGGCCGAGTTGCTGCGAACGGCAAATCGACTATCCACGGTCTTCGCGTACACTCTCAGCTACGACTACTATATATTTTCTTCACTGATTTAAAGTTTACGTTCACGTCTTCTTTCTTCCTTTGCTCATTATACCCTAAATAGAACTTACCGCATCCAGAGTAAACGTCGGAGACTCTATAAGTATATAAATTAGTGATCCGTGTGACGAGTATAGTGCGAATTAGTCTTTCAGTTTTCGTTTCAAGAATAATTTGAACGGACAAATCAGAAACAATGACGACCTGAAACTCTCAAATCGGTACAATCGACCGATGAAAATGAAAGAGAGGATGAAACATCTACGCCAAAGCGATTTAATACGTGATCAATTTAGGAATGGTTTGTGAAATCGTTAGAAGAGGAAGGATATTGTTCATGCACATTTGTAGAAAACTTCCAAAGCTTGGTTTAGTGTTGATATTTAAAAAACTAGTTGGTAACCATAAAGCACCAGATTATAAGGAAATTGTGCAAAATATGCCGATAAACTTACAAATTCTAGGATCAAATATGAGTATCAAGTAAGATTATCTCCGCAATCAAATGCAAAAATTTTGAAAAATCTAGGATAATTAGGAGTTATAGTGGGAAAGAGGGAGAAATAGATGAAAGAACGTTTTCACTTATGAATGAATGCTTAAGTCGATACCTCAGTAGTGCGATTTTTACAATGGATAAAAATATCGAACAAGGAATTTGTCTCAAATTTTGTATTTCTAACCAAATTTCGTGTTTGGAATCGTTGCGAATGTTGGGTAAGCTTATGGTGATTCAGTTTTATAGAAAAAAACGCCTATGAGTGGTACAAAGCCTTCAAAGACAGCTAAAGAGCTCGACGTCTCTCGCGAGCTCGTTCGAATGAATGAAACGCGTTTTACTCGACTCATGCCGATAAAGCTGACTTTTTTTTTTCAAAAAGAGTACAATTGTGACCGAACTTAAAGTGAAAACTCAATGAATACCATCGATCAATCACCATATTCACCAGATTTGGCTTTGTGTGATTTTTTTTTTCCTTTTTCCCCAACTGAAACTGCCGCTGCGTGGAATCCGTTATCAGTCGATCGAAGAGATAAAACAAAATTCGTTGAAGGGTCTGAAGGACATTTCAAAAACTGCTTATGAAAAGTGTTTCGGGAATAGGAAAAACCGTTTTCATAAGTGCATTACATATAGTGGGGATTACTTTGAAGGTGACAAAATAAATATTGATAAATAATTAAATATTTTGCGGTTTATTTTCAATTTCCGGGTACTTTTTTGTCACTATAAATATGTAAAGATCTAACATAGGCATACTCGGTAAGCAAATGATGGCTTTTATTCGGAATATTTTTCAAATTATATATTCCTAATGTTTTCCGTTACAATATTTCCTTTGAAGTACCTGTAGTATAAAATCTATAAAAGTATGTGACCGGACATGAATTCCATATATAAAATTTTTTTTTGTATTTAAAAATGTATGGTTGTGGTTAGCCTATCTATCTACATTTGGCGAAATTTTTCTCATTTAGGGAATTGGTGATATAACAAAGTTACTTATAAAGTCTTCAATCTGCGTAGAAAGGATATCAAGTCGTCACCTAGCCAAAATTCACTATATTTAGTACAAGCTCTATATTGGCATACGTGGTCTTGTCAACTTCATCTCTCTGTTCTTACATTCGATAGATATACATACATACATAAATACAACAATACTACTCTTAAAACGAGCAAGTCCAGCAGGATACCTCGATTAAGTACTACATAGGTATTCAAAGGTAAGTACATACACACATAAGCTAAAGCATACGGACGAATAAAAAATCATGCCCCAGCATCAGCTTACAATGGGCCAACTGGACTTTCACACAACCATCTATATAGCATATCATATTTACCTAACTGCAAATGTACCCACATATTTTCATATATTTTGTTAGACCGTTTCCTCTCACTTCAATGGGCGGAGTTACAGGCTTACTCGTATATAACATATCACAAGCATAAGTGCTTGCTGTCATGCCACAAGGCTCTCTCTCTCTCTCTCCCGCTCACTCGCATTGTCATGCTCTTTTTCGAAGTTCACAGCGCGTTCGAACGCCTGTCGGTAGGTTATGCTTGTGGCTGTCCAAGGCAATGCGGTGTCCTTATTGCAAGTGTTTACGAACAGGTTGTTTTTGTCGATTTTTTCGTTGCATGCAGCTCGTATTTGGGCACTGCTTGCCGTTGCGCTGGTGGTGGTGGTAGTGTTGTGACAGATGTTGTTGTTTTTATTCTATATGTATGTGCGCAATTGTTGCTGGATTATCGCATTCATAACGCAGCGCTGTCCCTTCAACTCAACTGCTGCCACCGCCCAGCTGCAGGAGACCAACTTCGCTATGGCGCTGCTGTATAGAACAGTTGCAGCACACATATGCAAGCAAAGCGTAGGCGTTATTATACACATGCATGTATGTATGTATATAAAAAACGGGTAACATCCTGTCTGTGTTGAATGGTAAAAGCTTTTCGTTGGCGTCTCTCGGCTCTTGGCCAGCTTGGCCGCCAGTTGCTGTCTGCGTTGTGGGGCGGTCAGCATTGTTGTACATATGAAATTTATGTGGCGGCGCATCCTGCTGCCGTTGGTCGGTCGGTCGCTCGCTCTGCTCCAGTGTTTTTTGTATCGAGTTGGCGTTGTATCATGCGGACAGGATGTGCTTTCTGCTTTCTGCTTCCAGGTTGTGCGAAATATGTGCGAATTTTATTATGTGAACGTTATGCTTATGTGTCCAGCGCGCGTCCGACCATTTGCCAGTTTATTATGTGTGTATGTTTGTGCGCATATTCACGTGCGCAATGCACACGAGTGTGTGTGTGTGTGTGTGCGTGTCCGGATGCCATTGCACATTTTATTCAAATTACTTGGCATTGTCCTTTTCCACTGGCCTCGGCTGGTGGATTTGGTTTTGAATATTTTTCCCATTTGTTTGTAGTTTTTGCTCATATTTTTTATGATTTTAATTTTCGCATATTTTCAGGTGCTAATTGCTCGCTTGGCCATATGAAATTAAAATAAAATTTATTATTACAACTTGCGTGTGGTCACAGTTTACATTTGTCTGCCACTATTGTTATCGTTGTTCGCGGCGCGTTTTCGTGTTGTTGCGTATTTTTTCAGCAGAATTCAACTTTCGTACGCGCTTTCGCGGTTGCAGCCACACACAGACGCATGTACATATCTACATATGCGCGCAATAATTTAATGTTAAACACATGATTGCTTTCGACAATCGCTTTAAAGAAAAATATTGTTTAGCTTACCAAATTTAAGCAGGTATTAATCCACTGTATTAGTAATTAGTAATTAATATATTGAATTGAAACTCTCGCATAAATAATATTTTCGAAGTTAATTTGAGTTGATTACTATGCTTCCTATTTTCCTGCATAGCGAGAATTACAAATACTCATTAAGTAAAACAAAAATTTCCATCCGCTAATTACTTATGTGAGCCTACTCCAGCTGCCATGAACAACGTCAAACTTTTTTGTGGTTTTTAATCGAAAATTTTCAGAAATTATTGGTAGTTTTCAACATTATATTCTCCTTGTCCGAAATAGTGCTCCAAGATCGTGTGACATAACACCGTTAGACCTTTTCCTTTGGGAATATGTAAAGTTCAAAGTCTATGCGGACAATCCCGCTTCGATTCTGGCAAATTATCACGCGTATCTTTCGCCAGTTCAATGTGTGTGTGTAAAGAAGCAAAATTGCCGCATTTGGGACGAAGAGCAATCTGAAGATATTCAAGAGCTGCCAGAAAAAACAACGGATTGGTTTGGTTTGTGGGACTGTGGGAATCATCGGTCCATATTTCTTCAAAAATGTTGCCGGTGAGAACGTCAACGTCAATGGCGACCGATATCGCGTCATGATAACCGACTATTTGATGCCTGAAATTGAAGTTCAAGATCTTGGCGACATTTGATTTCAACAAGATGGCGCCACTTCTCAAACATTACATCAACCAATGGATTTATTGAGATATTACTTCGGTGAGCAGATGTTGAAACAACGATACAGTTGACTGCTGCGTACTTTCCGGCTAAGACGCATAAATTCACGATTCATAATTTTTAACATTTCTATTGATGGATCGACATGAGCCTTTTTTGAGTGATCGAGAAATTGTGTGAAAGCCAACTAGATACAATTTGCTACAATTAGATGTTCATGCAATATTGAATGTATGCTGGTTTTACTAGTTGTCTCAATACTCACACGACAATCTTGAAATATCAGTTTGCGCACGGCTTCAGTACTTTCGAAAACAACAACTGATTTTAGACGACTTTAACAAATTCTTGGAGGGATCTACCACCTCGCTGGTATTCAATATACCATCGACAAACACTAGACCTTGATGAAGCTTGCATGTCAAAAATTGGACATGACGAAAGTTGAAAAAAATAATCCCGCGAAAATGTTGGCGATTTCATTTCATTTTATGGCCGAGATGAATATTTTAAGTTACTGTAAACAACTAAAAGCTAAAACTTCCAAAGTATCAACAAAAATGTCAAACTTTACAATAAAGCTGTGAGTTGTCAGATTATAACACAAGGATTGCCAAATCAAGATACAAGTAGTATATACGATAAACTTTCATATTTCTATGAAAAATCGCACATTTTAACACTCTAAAGTTAGATGGAAAGTCAAATATGATGGAAATCACTACCTGATATAGTATATTGCGGCTAGAAGAAGCTCTTGACTGATTGCATTAATACTTGTTATTTGGTGTATACTAGGAACTTAACTTCATGTAAATTAAAAAATATAACACACACTGACCGACATCTTGAGCCCAAACAACACTGGTTGTAGTCACTTTCCGGAATGGCCTTCAGTTCCGTCTTCGCTGCGGCTTGAATCTCCTCTATCGTATAAAAACGGTGTCTCCGGAGCGGTCTTTTGAGCTTGGTGAACAGCCAGAAGTCGCACGGCGCCAGATCAGGTGAATACGGTGGTTACGGAACGATATGGGTTGAGTTTTTGGCGAAATGATCACGAATTACGAGGTCAGTATGGGATGGTGCATTATCGTGGTGTAAAAACCAAGAATTGTCTTTCCACAGTTCCGGCCTTTTTAGGCGGATAGCGTTACGCAAACGACGCATAACGTTCAAATAATATTCCTTGTTGACTGTTTGACCGGTTGGAAGGAATTCATAATGCACAACACCACGATAATCGAAGAAAACAGTCAACATGACCTTGATTTTTGAGCGACTTTGGCGCGAGTTTTTTGGTCTCGGCTCTCTTTTGGCACGATATTCGCTCGATTGATCGGTTGTTTCGGGGTCGTAAGCATAGATCCAAGTCTCATCGCCAGTTATAATGCGTTTCATGACACCCTGGTAGTCGGAAAGCATCGTTTCACACACTTCAACGCGACGCCTTTTTTCGAAAAAATTCAATGTTTTCGGTTCCAGTCGAGATTTGACGCGCTTGAGGCCCAAAATGGTATTGGCTGAGCTTTTCGATATGCCAACTTCATCAGCAAGGTCTCTAATTGTTAATCGACGGTTTTTCAACACCAAATCTTTGATTTGTTGAACGTGACCAAAGGCTTTCTGCACCATCCTCAACGTATGCGCAGCAGAAAATTGATTCCGTACACAAAATTTAATGCAAATTCTTTGCTCAACATCGACATCGCAAAAAACGAAAAACTCACTTTTAGCAGCTCAAAAAACGACACGTATCTCAAACACGTTGAGAATTGTAATTGCGTAAACTCCATTTTGTAGGTAATCCAACAACAATTTTTGAACAAGTGTAAAAATTCATAATTTTATGTTTTTATTGTGCATTATGACAAGTGAGTCCCCAATTACATGGGAGTTGGGGTAACTCGTGGACCGATTTCACATATTTCTGACTTAAAGTATAAGGTGTGTTCGAAAGTAAATCTAGCTCCCCCTGAAGGCGTCATCTATGTGTCGACTGGTGCGTTAGAATCAGCTATCTTTATCAATTGTCCAGTGAGAATTTCATGACATTTCATAGATTGGAACTGAAGTTATTGCGTTTTAAGTGTCAGTATGTTTGTGTTATCGGTGCGAAAATGAGCTTCGAACAAAGCGCCAACATTAAATTTTGTTTTAAAATTGGTAAAACTTTTACCGAAACCTTTCAATTGATGAAACAAGTTTATGGCAATGATTGCCTATCCCGTAGCAGAGTGCATGAATGGTTTCAACGTTTTCAAAGTGGTCGTGAGGACATAAATGACGATCAACATGTGGGCCAATCAAAATCCGTGATCACCAGAAATTCGAAACTGTGCATGAATTTGACAAAAATCAGCCGAAATCATCATTAAATTCATGGAAATGGAATTGAACAAAACATCGATTTATCGCATTTTGACCAAACATTTGGGCTTACGAACAAACCGTGCAGTTCCGCACAAATTGACTGACGACCAAAAATTGCTCAGAATCCAACATTCGATTCGACGCTTGTGACCAAACCAAAAAATACATTTTAACCATTAACCACTCCCCGTATTCACCTGATATGGCACCGTGTGACGTATTCCTTTTCGGAAAAATGCATTTGCCCATGCATGGCCATGAAAGGAAAGCGTTATGCGGACGTAGTTGCCATTCAAAAGACTTGCACCGACATACTGGCGGCCATACCGGCCAACGAGCTGAAACACTCGTTGGACATGATTTTGGACCGTGCAAAAAGGTGTATTGAAGCAGAAGGAGACTATTTTGAATAAAGTAAATTGATTTTGCCAAAAAAACCATTTGTTCGGCTTTATTTTTAAAGTCCTGTTTACTTTGGAACGCACCTTGTATGATGGAAATAATTATTTGGTTGGTATTATTCAAGTATACTGAGAACATGGTTTCAGGCAATTTAAAAAAATATAACTTTATACATACATAAATATATATAGTATATGTGAGTTGGGAGCTAGGGTAACTCGGGGACTGATTTCTGCATTAAACTATATTATATCCACTGTTCTATTTTCACTTATTTTTCTAAGATCTCTTAGATATTAACCGATATATATGTACGGTATAAAGCCAATCTGAAGTTCAAAATTCCTATATTAGGTATATAAAGAGTTTGTCCAGAAAGTAATAGTACTGACTTTAGTTCTTTAAAATAAATGAAAATAATTATCCAAACCGAATTTATGGCTTTTGTAATTGGTTACACTTCGAGTGTCGCACCCTGTATATACAAAAATTTTGGAGGAGAAATGGAATTTCCGATCTATGTAGATGAGTTTAAGTAATTTAACCTGACATAACCGTTATATGGATAATGGGTATTCTTATCACAAATAGTTGAGCAATATCCAGGAAGAAGGCTATATAACTTTTGGAAATTGACCTCAAAGGTGTGCAGTGTTTGTTTTCAAGCATCCGTTCTGAACATAGAATACATTCAGAGATTTGTGTTTTGCTTATAGTTACTACAAGTTTTTTGCCATTATCAAACTGATATATCATTAAAACACTGCTATTAATTTCAATCAGTGCAGTACTCCCAAGGGTATCCCTATAATAATAAAATCATTACATCGCAGCTTGTTTTTATTGTAATCTAATTGTATATAGACACTTTACAAACAAATCTACAAGTATGTTTAAACCAATTCCACTTTCTGGGCACGTGTCTACATATGAGCACCAATATAGACATATTCTGCAGTCTACAACAGACACGTGACTAACACGTTTAGCCGCGCGTAGGCAAAACTTTGCGAATTCACTAACACGTTTAACTAAATTTCAGCAAATCGAGTAGAAAATCGCAGGAAACAAAGTAAAAATCTGCTTTATTTCATAGGAAAAATCTACCCTTCCTGGCAGATTCTTATTAGCAAGTGGCAAATCAGCACTTGACTTTCGAGAACTAAACGAAGTGAATGGAGTAGACAAACAAGTGCAGCTGGGAGCTTGAGCGCGAACATCTCCACAGCCCCGATGCGTCTCGCTCCATGGATATTAATAGCATTTACACCGATACATCGATTCATCAAACTGAGCTGCGACAGTAACAAAATTGGTGGTGGCAACAAAGCGAGTTTTTCTAATCACAAATTTTCCATCAAGAATATTGCGGCAACAATAAAAACTACGGCGATGACAACAAGACTGACAATATCCCAAAACGGGATATGTCAGAGAAGCAAAAGGCGTGAAATTGTTTCCATATCTTGTCACTGTGGATTGATTAAATCTGGCCGCACATACATACACACACACACAACCATACAAACTAGATAGGTGGAATGGTGTTCTGCAAAAGCCGCAGCACGTCTTAGTTGAAAGCGAGCGCAAAGGAAGAAGTTAATCGGGATTCATACGCCTATTTGCTTTGGTGTAAAATTTTAATTTTCCCAAACTTGATAAAATAACAACATAAGAAGGAACGAAAGAAGCACACTCGGTTGATAAAGTAAAATAAAAGTGAGATTATCTAGTGGCAACAAGAGTAATTAAACTATGCGGTTGCGAGTGTGGCAGGGGGTTGGCATTGCAAGCGCGTGGCGTATGCTGCGCAAATTTATACTGAAGCTACATTGTTGTTGTACAAAGAAAATTAGCGCTTAGCTGTGTAGTGTAGTTTACAATGTGGAAAGAGCATTTCCATTTATGCGCAGATTTCATTTGTTAGATATGCAACAGACTAAGTATAATCGGGTTGCTCATAGCTACGCGCTGTCTTTGGCGCAAAGACAGGTAGCTTACTACTAGTTAGCTGGCACACACCTTACCCTTCACTTACGTTTGCTACGTAATTATGCATGTCTTACGTAAGAATGTCTTAGAGTGCGCACCAAGACAAGTTTTGGCAACCAACAGCTTGGCTGGCAAATTCATTTGCATCTCTCCGTCTTGGTTGCCATCTTCTATTCGAAGTTGCTGCCTTGCATTGCCGTTGTTGTGGATTTCTGTTTCTGTATTTCCATTATATAACCGGAGACAGCCGACACCTTTACTTGTCGCCATTGTCACAGTCAAGCAGTTGTCTGACTAGAGGAGCGTGCAAAGAAATGGTTTCTGCTTTTGTCTTGGCTGCGATTCACATCTTTCATGAATAAATTATAGAATTATTATCAGTGCTGCGCTGCCATTCTAACACAGTTGCTTTAATTTCATAGAATTAATTAGTTTAGTTAGTTTCAAGCCTTTACACAAAATCTATACGCACACATATATACAAACATATTTGAGAATTCTATGAATCGGTGGCTAATGTAATTGAAGTGATTTTTCTTCAATATGCCACTGAAAGTAAGTTCATATGAGTATGATAGGCATATACCATATATACCGGGTTTTCCAATAGGGATGATATGATTTCTAAGTGTTGGCAAGTGTTGCTGAACATCGCAATTTGTCGTTTCCAAGACGTCCTCAAGAGTTGAGACTGTCTCAAACCGCAACCTGGCAGATTTTGTGAAAGGATTTGGACTTAGATCCATATAAAATTGTTCTCACTTAAGAACTGTAGCCATGGGCCCACCGTAAACGTGCTGAATTTGCCTTGGAACAACTTTTAAACGATAACGATTTTTTTAAGAAAATTATCTTCTCCGATGAGACTCACTTTTATCTGAGTGGTATGGTAAATAGACAAAGTTGATGATTCTGATGTGAAGAAAATCCACAAATCCATGAACAACATTACATTCATCTAAATTGACAGTTTTGGTTTTTGGTCTGGTGAAATCACCGGTCCGTACTTCTTTCGGAATAAAGCTGGTGACATCGCTACTGGCAATGGAGAGCGGTATATGCCGATGTTAACCAACTTTTGATGACCGCAATTGGAAGATGTATATCTTGATAACATATGGTTCCAACAAGACGGGGCTACGTGCCTCACAGCACGTGCAACAACCGAATTATTGCGACAAAAGTTTGGAGATTCGATTATTTGAAAAAATTGTGACATTAAATGGCCTCCAAGAAGTTGTGGTTTAACAGCATTAGACTACTTCTTGTTCGGTTATTTGAAATAATTGTTTTTTCGCAATAAACCATACTCTCTTCAAGCTTTAGAAGTCAATATTGAACGTGCTATTCATGACATACGACTTGATTTGGTGGAAAAAATACTCGCAAATGGGTTTCTCGAATTAGTTCCTGCAAAAGAAGTCGGGGAGGCTATTTGAATGATGTTATATTCAGAACTTAATTGCTTCGATTGTACATCACATTAAATAAAAAATATTTTAATTTCATTAACAATTAGTGTATTTTTTGAAAGGAGATCATACCACAAGTACAAATTTTTCAAGACAATATTAGATAAATGTTGGCTGACAAGTCACAAGATGTACCTTCAAAAGAGAGTACTTCACAATTGATTTCATGCTCATAACAATTCTGAGCGTTGCGGTGAGCATGCACCGAATTTTGAAAGACTTATCTGAGCATGTGAAAAAAAATTATTTCAGGTAAGTGGATCGTGATATCAATAGCAAAATAAAGTGTGCTTAAAAAAAAGTCAAGATTTTGCAGACTTACACTACAAGCGGCCTAAGATCCACCAAAGACATTGATGAAACTGATCAACAAGTTGAAAGTTCATCCCGAACGGCCTTTTAATTGTTTGAAAAGCGCTCGGAGGTTTGCTATTTCCTCTCGAATTTGATAGAATGTGGTTAGGGCCGGTATCGAACTCCGATCTTACCTAATGGTTGTTCGCGTCTTAACCAATACGCCACGGTAAAACTATATTTTAGCGAAAACTAATCGAGATACTGATTAGTTTTCGATAATCCGTTTAATTTCAACCGTTCTTTAAGGGTTGTAAGATGGATATCTAGATAATTTGCATCATGGATAATGCTAAATGACCTGGGCACATCCCAGCTTGTAAAACTTTTTAAAGATTATTGACTCTTCATTAACAAGGAGTTGAAATTAGTTGAACAATGCACTGGTGGTCGAGGTATTCCAAGGCTGTCTTCGTCCCATTAAATCCATAATCCTGCCATCCTGAAGTTTATGTATTAAATATAGGCTACCATGACGCTTTTATTGGGCTGGTCCGCTTTTATCCGAGTTTGCCTTGGGGCCACTAAATACGACTACCTTCCGGAAGAAGGATAGCGGCTCTGATTGGGAACCCAATAAACAACGAGCACATTAACCCTCATCGAGACCAACGGGTCTTGTTTTTAAATGTTGTTTAACAAAAAACTGGAAATTTTTGAGAAAGTTAAAAAACTTCGTAACCCACTTCAAAATTCCGTAATGTCCCGGGTGGGTCATTGCCTGGGACAACGAATTCGTCCTTCGTGAAAAGCAATGGAAATGTTCCTATAGTAGCAGCTGTTCTCCCCAGAAAGGGAAGGTAAGCCGATGGGGTCTTTAGTTCTTCAATTCAGTTTAATGCTGAAGTAGAGGTCGTTACATTCCATTATCTTAGTAATCTGGGGTAAAATCCTAATGAAATGGAAATCCCCTGAATCCATAGTATCCTATGTACATATTAAAGGATAAAATCTCTAAAGACGGCTACCTTACGGAAGAACAATAGTGGCTGTAAGTGGGGCCCAATAAACGACGAACACATTAACATCAAAATTAGATAATATGCTGGGTAAGTATTTGCATATGACGATAAATTCGCCCCATAGGAAAGGCAGTCAAAAGCCTCTTTAGAAGCAGCAGTTACCTCAGCACAATTTTAAGGTCTCGGTAGGCAGCTTGAGACGGCAACTAAAAAGCTGAAGTTGCCACATGTGCACAAAGATTTTTCAATGCTACGGTGGCAGGCAGGATGAGCAGAATATCAGCACACTGAAGTGGAACTATTAGCTACACATTGAAGTAGGCCTTTTTAGACACTGAGTGGCGGTGAAACGACAAATCTGCGAGATTGGGTTGGTCCAACGATCATTTAAGTGTCCGGATGGGGATTTATAGTACTGCAATCCATCTCTGCTCTTCAAGACTGTAGGGTGACCATTTCGACAAGCGCTGACGTTCCTAAACATTTATCGACATAATGGATCGAAGGGCTGAGTTGTGTGAGTTATCGAATTTTTGAGAAAGTCCGGAGGAAGAAGATCCTTCCTAATAATCTCCAGCATACAAAGGCGGCCTCCGCTTATCTCCTGCGTCGTATGAGAAAAAAAAAAACGGAGCTAACGTCATCGTAATCCAAGAGCCGCCTCTCAGAGACCGCAAGGGATGATTATCTGTTTAATTGCGTGGCCATTAAAATGAGTTTTTTGAAGACTTTGGGATTAACTTTAACCGCAACTGTGCTACTCCGGAACGCCCATTTTCGAGGAAACGAATTAACGGAAGAGGTTCTTCCAAACATTTTGATTGTCGTACGATGACGAGCAGTAAGAAATCTCAAAGGATACTCCTGGGCGCTCACTTTCCACGACACGAATCGGAAGAAATACTCAGGTATTGGGATCGAATAAGTCGCCTTAAGAAATTTGTAAGGAACAAAAGCGCTTCGTCGATCTGTGAGGGTATTTGGATCCATATTTAGAAGTTTGATCGCCCACAGACTTTTCACGGATTTATTGGTTTATCACTTTAATATTTATTTTAGATGGACGTTTTATTTTATTATCGTATAGTTCGACGAATTGAACTGCCTTGAACAACATTAAAGTGTTTATAATCGAAAAGTGATTTGGATTTTGTAGTCAGGTCGTAGTCTCCATTCAAATTCAATTATTTGCGCTGTGTTGCACTTATCAAGTACTCTTTAGCCACAATTGTGAGTTCTTGATTCTAACCAAATAAGGGTATGGTACCGGTGAGGCGCAAAAGCACGCACTGAGCACTAGAACCCCTATTCAACTACTTTTCGAGCATTAAACTGAAATTCGAATTGGATTTTTTCATTTTTATTCAAGTTTTGAGGATTTTTTCTCTTAATTGCAATTCGTTTATGCCACAATAAGGTCGCCAGCAAGAAACACATGCACCACCCCAATCTGCCGCAACATAACGTAACACGAATACTCGTCATCTCTCATGCGATTTCATTTCGATCTCATTTGTTTGGCCTCGGAAGCAGGGTTGATTGCTTGTGGCTCGTTGATTCCGTGAAGAAGTATTGTTTACTTTGTTGTTTTGTTTTTGTTACGCATCCTGTTACATTTCGTGTTGTTACTACATTTTAGTGCAGCGCGCATTGTTGTCGCCTGTTTAAATACCGTGCATAACATGTGGTTTTTTCGAAGCATATGGCAAGGACTTGTTTGCTCTACGAGTAAATACATGGTAAACTTAGTACCGTTCGTTTGGGTTTTGCACATCAAATCCTCCAATTAGACTGTCATTCATTTAAACGGATTAAAATCGGAGCATACGTGTGGAAAACTGCTTTGCAGCACCCCCTGCCTTGTGGCTTTCTGTCTTTCCGAACAGTATTGGCTTATTGGTTCAGTGCGCGCGAAAAAGAGAATGAAATTTGATTTACCCGAACACTAAGTAACCAGCGAACAATGTTTGCGGCCGGCTGGTGGTCGAGATAGTAGTTTGCCGACGGACGCCGATCGAACACATAATTTGCGTTGCTTCGCGCTGTGGATGTGGGTTGTGGTGGTGTGGCATTGCGGTTGCCTCTGGGCACGATGCGTTTCTTTGTTTTCAGTTGTTTAGCTGGTTAAGCGGATCATCTGAAGTGCTGATTTAGCATTTGCTGCATGCAGATTTCTTTATTTTGATGGAAAGTGCGTTTTGATGAACTGATTATGAGATTTTCGTTTATGACTTAAATAGCTAACGAATCTAAAGATATTTATCTACATAAGTGTCTCCAAAGGCATATTAATCATTCAAATCGTAACTAAAAGTCAAAAATTATGAAAGAATATCTTGCTAACAATGTTTACCCAAGATTCTAATATTAGTAAACGAATGTCAAATTCGCATTGTAAGCGACGAAATCTCTTCTTTGAGCATACTATTCGCTTCCACCATTCATTATTGGATAATATTCGACCACATAGACCACGTCCAGCACGCAGTGAAGAATATAGTATATCAACCGTGGCTGGGTATGGACAACAATTCGAACTGACGTCTGCAACTACTTGGCGCATTTTACAATACAGCTTGTGCAAGAACTGAAGCCGCTCGGCCTTCCAAAGTGACATTGCTTCGCTCTAGAAAAGTTCCAAAAAGCTCCGATGTTTTCGAGTTAAGTTTTGTTCAGCGATGAAGCCCATTTCTGGCTCAGTGGAAATGTAAACAAGCAAAATTGCCACATTTCGGATAAAGAGTAACCTGAAGAGATTCAAGAGCTGCCATTTCATTCAGAAAAACAGAACGGTTTGGTGGTTTGTGGGCCGGTGGAATCATCGGTCCATATTTCTTCAAAAATTACCCCGGTGAGAACGTAATCGCCAATGACGACCGTTATCGCAGCATGATTACCGACTTTTTAAAACCTGAAATGAAGCTCGTGATCTTGACGACATTTGATTTCAACAAGACGGCGCCACTTTCCACACATCGCATCAATCAATGTGTTTATTGAGAGAACACTTCGGTTATTTGGAAATCCACAGAGCAAGTCTCTAATGCAATGGGCAACTACAGAGTTAACATTTACGTTGACAGTCGCCAAGCAGCAATTAAGGCAATAACCTCGTTAGCATATCCGCCAGAAGTGTCTTGGGTAGCAGGATGCCAGTGGAGAGTTTCGTCTAGAACAATCGACTTCACTTTTACTAGTTGCCAGGTGACAAAAGTATCGATAGTAATCAAATAGTGGACGAGATTGCCAAGAGTAGTGTACGACTGTCATCCGTAAACGTGGTCGACATTGGTAAGCCCACGTCTTAACAGAGTTTTTAAGATAATCTGGAGAAAAGCATGACAAGGACTGTTACTATTCGAAGGAATGATCTATCAGGATGGAAAAGTCATGGGTAAAGCGATAGATCAGAAATATACAATGTTGCTACTAGTTTTCGATAGAATGGATTGTAAGAACATGGTTGAAGTAATCACCGATTATAGTCTGGCCGCATATGACTCCAGAATGGGGCTGACAAATCGAGATGACTGCAGAAAATGTCTAGAGAAAGGCACTAGGGTAACCGATGGAGCATCTCTTTTGTACTTGTCTCGCATTATCAATGCCACGCTTCAAGCATATGAGGAACCCATGGTGTTAGTCACTGGAGGAGGTATCATTAGTGAGGTTGCAGACACTATTGAAATTTGGGTCAAGCGCTGGCATCCTGAAGAATGATTACCACTCATGAACTATTTAAAAGAATTCTATCTGGCATCGCTAACGATCATAGGATGCGTGACTCATTAGCCTACCAGTCTGACCTAACCTGAGACTAACTTACACTGAGTATCACCAAATTTTACTGATCAAAACATACTCGTAAATGAGCACGTGAATGAAATGAACTATGCATTAGCATAATTATAATTCAAAGCGTTTAGAATATTCCATATTCGATGGCTTATGGTGGATTAATGTGAATAATTCATTGTTAACTTTGACTCAACTGCAAATGGGAGGGTTGCAATTCCACATACATTTCCACACATTTTACATTACCTAAGAGTTTTGTGCGACACGAACACACAATCGCATTCTTTTTTAAATTACCTATGACGACCACTGGGCCATATGTTGAATTTTGTCGGCATTGAACTTGTTAGCAGTGCGGATTTGTCGTTTATGCTACACAATATGCTCGCTGAGCCTTGAGGGCGGTGCAAGGATATCATATACGTAATACCATTGCATTTTGAACAACAGAAAACTTCAATGTGGTATATTCTTAGTTGAAATCAAATGAATTCATCCCTCGTGACGAGTGTGTTTTCTTGCGTTTTTATTGCTGATATCTGCAGAAATAAGAATTTATAATTCGTTTATTCTAAATGACAGTATTCAGTTTGGAGAGCGAGTTCAATTTTCAATTATGTCTCCATATTTTGCCATTGTTATTTTCTTCAACACAGTAACGTGTGTCGTTGTTGCACTTCTTATCTTAAACGCTTCCGCTTGATGTGCTTCGATGGTATTTTGAATAAACTGAAATAATAAAGCACAGTGTTTCATTTCTCTCTAATCGAAACCCAGAATAATTTTCGGAACAACGGGGTGTCAGAGGTAGAGAGATGTAGAGAATGAATCCTTGGTCCGTTTGAATCAAACATAGTCTGTGATTACCAGATTTTCTAATTAAAAAATGTATCTACATGGCTGAATGAGGATCGGATTGTGAAATATATGTTTCCAATTTATATTTGGGCATTATGAACTCTGCAATTAAATCTTTCAAGCCTATTGTTTTAATGTATTGATCTTTCTTGGCGTACAATCAAAGCAACTAATATTGCTATTATACAGTGGTTCCAGTCAAAAATGCTTATAGCTATAACGTGTTCACCATAGTACATTCATGATCAAAATATTCACAAAGATCTTGGTTTTCCTATCGTAAAGAAAGCAGTACATCCATTCCTACAACAGAAAGAACGATGGACTTAAACTCCGAAACGATCCAAATCCATTTGCTAATGCTTTGATACAGTACTGTAATCAAGTCCATTTAAAAAGGAAAGATCTACGGACATCTAAAGAGCAACGGTTCATCAATCAGGCCCAACTAGAACCTTTTCCTTAATTGGACAGTGAAAGGGTTAGAATCCGTACAACTAGAAAATGTTTAATCTTGCTCAGGGCATTGGGCTTACTAGATCTCAAATGACTTACAGCGGCTCAGAAGGATCTTACGACTCCGCAAATGTTAGCAGTTTGTCAAGTTCGCGGTTCGCGTGATGCACAACCTTCCAGTAGTAAATGGCAAGAAAACAGTAATTCTCTAACCGATTCTCTATCTTTGCAAGCTGATTAATCCTTCAGTTCTTTTCAATACCACTGTGACTAGACACGCAAACCTACCAATAGATCTACTACTACATATTTCGGTACCAACTCTCCCGCAAGCTTTGACACATTCGCGTAAATGAGCATCCTGCTTACAGATACTCAGTATAAAGAGTGATGGGATTCGAAAAGAAACAGAAAACAAATTTTGAATATACTAATATTGTTCTCCAAATTGAAATCCGTCTTTAGTTTATGAGATAATTTCAGTCATCGTAAAAATCATCTTTTGACGAAATTTTGCACGAATCCCCAAAAAATTTGTTGGATCCACTATTGTATACTTTATTCATAACTTTAAAATTCTTCTTACAGACAAGCATTCCCTCAAAGTAGTTAAATACCAGTATTAATTGCATTTTCGTTGTTAAAGTAAGTTTTCGAATAATTCAGGAGTTACCAATAGCAATTGACACAAAACCCCCGAAATGGTTGCAGAAGCTAAAACAGCTGATAAACTCAAACCTGAGTTGTCGGCCCATAATTCCGGCCCTCTTTTACGAATAGTTTCATGCAAACGAGGCATAACACTCAAATAGTATTTTTTGTTGACATTTTAGCCGGTCGGAAGAAATTCGTAGTGCACCACATCTCAATAATAAAAGAAAACTGTTAACATAACCTTAATTTTTTACTTGTTTTGACGAACATATTTTTTTTGACTTCGATTCTTCTTTGTCACGTTATTCGACCGATTGATCATCTGTTTGCGGGTCGTATGCATGGATCCAATATTCATTGTCAGTAAAAATACGTTTCATGAGATCCTAATAGTTGGAAAACATTGTTTCACATTCGTTAACGCGATGCGGTGTTTCGAAAAAAGTTTAGTGATTTTTGGAACCAATCGTGCTTTCAATTTTCTTAGATCCAAATGATCTTTCAAAATGGTTTTCACCGGTGCTTTCGACATTCCAACGATGCCAGTAAGATCTCTAATTGCTAATCGTCGATTCTCAAGCACCAATTCCTTTATTTTAATGACGTGTTGATCATCAGTTGATTTTGAGGGCCGTCCAAGACGTATTCGAGGTCAACGCGTTCTCGACCCTCTGTGAATAATTTTTAGCAATCAAAAACACTTACACGCGACAAACAATTATCACCGAGGGCTTTTTCCAACATTCTAAACGTTTCGGCAACAAAAATTTGATTCCGGGCTCAAAATTCAATGGAAATTCTTTGTTGAATAAATTCAGTCATCGTAAAAATCGTCGAATGCACATCATGTACCTCAGAGAGACAAGCTTATACTAAACTGTAATGACTATTTTTATGTGACATTTGACACAGATGCCACTGACAGTCATACCAACCTAAAAAAATATATCGCCGAATGGGTTTTCGTGCGAAGTTCAAATTAAAAAAATTTAATACTTATAGCTGTTATACAAACTGAACGATCAAAACTTAGTTTTTGTAGAGAAAACTTTTACATTTGACGAGATATTTTAACGAAATATTACATGAATTATTTTGTCCAGGGTAACGCTATAATATTTGAAGAAATTTTCCAGATCATATCACTATCGCATATAACTGTCATACAAACTAAATCAGCAAAGTCAAGTCCTGGTAAGGAAAATTTTTTTATTTGACGAGATTTCTTCACAAAATTTGGCACGGAGTATAATCCAAGATAACGCTACAACATTTTAAGATGTGGTTCAGATCGGACAACTATATAATAAGGCTGTCATACAAACTGAACTGATCAAAACAAAGTTCTTGCGTGGAAACTTTATTTATGAAGGGCTCCAGTGCAATCGAAGTTAATGGTTTTTCTTGTTCATTTTACAATTACGAAAACGCATGCAATCGTTTTTATACTCTCGCAACAATGTTGCTAACGAGAGTATTATAGTTTTGTTCACATAACGGTTGTTTGTAAGTCCTAAAACTAAAAGAGTCAGATATAGGGTTATATATACCAAAGTGATCAGGGCGACGAGTAGAGTCGAAATCCGGATGTCTGTCTGTCCGTCCGTCCGTCTGTCCGTCCGTCTGTCCGTCCGTCCGTGCAAGCTGTAACTTGAGTAAAAATTGAGATATCATGATGAAACTTGGTACACGTATTCCTTGGCTCCATAAGAAGATTAAGTTCGAAGATGGGCAAAATCGGCCTACTGCCACGCCCACAAAATGGCGGAAACCGAAAACCTATAAAGTGTCATAACTAAGCCATAAATAAAGATATTAAAGTGAAATTTGGCACAAAGGATCGCATTAGGGAGGGACATATTTGGACGTAATTTTTTTGGAAAAGTGGGCGTGGCCCCGCCCCCTACTAAGTTTTTTGTACATATCTCGGAAACTATTATAGCTATGTCAACCAAACTCTACAGAGTCGTTTTCTACAGGCATTTCCATATACAGTTCAAAAATGGAAGAAATCGGATAATAACCACGCCCACCTCCCATACAAAGGTTATGTTCAAAATCACTAAAAGTGCGTTAACCGACTAACAAAAAACGTCAGAAACACTAAATTTTACGGAAGAAGTGGCAGAAGGAAGCTGCACCCAGGCTTTCTTTAAAAATTGAAAATGGGCGTGGCGCCGCCCACTTATGGACCAAGAACCATATCTCAGGAGTTACTAGACCGATTTCAATGAAATTCTGTATATAATGTTTTCTTAACACCCTGATAACATGTACGAAATATGGCTGAAATCGGTTCACAACCACGCCTTCTTCCAATATAAAGCTATTTTGAATTCCATCTGATGCCTTCTTTGTATAATACGAGTATAAACATTAGGAACCAATGATGATAGCGGAATAAAACTTTACACAAATACGGTATTTGAAAAATATGTAAATGACGGATAATGAAATCTCGATTATCACTTTACCATGCGAGAGTGTTCAATCGAACTTTTTTACTTGTTTACTTTATATTTACTAACTTCATATTTAGTAACACACTGTCAATATCATCGACATATATACATATGTACATATGTATTTCAAAAACCTCGACTCCAATGCTATGGAAATTTGTTGATTCAGGCAAACAAGTTTATTAATGCGTGTTTATCTAAGTGAATTGTCGGTATGAGCACCTCGGTTTTATGAGTCCACATTTGTATACATAGAAAATATTTAAAATAGATACAAAGACACCTTCGTGCAAATACATTTGAAGGTTTGAAGACAATGTTAATATGCTGCGCTTCCATTAAATGCATTTATGTATGTTTACTCGTTATGTCTTGATTTAAACGAACTCATACGAGTGCAATTTTGTATTTGTAGAACACATTTTTGTTGCCATATGAGTTTAATTGAGCATATTTAATATGCCACACTCATACATGGCGCAAAAGTAATCATGCCACATAATTTCAAAGCAACAATAATGTCCTTCGAATGCCCGCGCATAACCACACTAACATATGCACACAAATACATTTATGAATATAAGTATGTGTAGGTATAAACACACACTCGTAAATTGGAATTTGTACTAAAAAGTCAGCATAATGTCAAGGATGCTCGACATGAAATGTATACAAGCACACACTTCAATTCATATTCATATGCACTTGCCGAAACGGAAGGGCCAAAGGACAAAGGTACGAGCATGAAAAAGTCTACGGCCAGTCAGATTGGCGGATATGCAGCGTATGCTCAGTGAAGCTGAAGCAATGCGAGACCACGACATAAACAAACGCATGAAAAGCAACACCCTCAAACCCCGAGCCCTGAGCACTTGCCTTGCAGCAACGCGTTTCCGCCACCATCACCATTAGTGTGGCTAACAATTGTCGTCCACCAGCAGCAACAGTTCCTCGGCAACGCCGCTCTGGCTCTGGACGCACAGTAATTCATCAATCTTCTAATGTGCGTTGGCAAAGTGGTGATTCATATTTATTCATATCGTTTCGCTGCAAAGTTGCACAATACGTTTCTGGTGTGCAAATTGCGCTGTGGCACATTTAAAGCACATATTGTGCAATGTTTCTCTATTAGAATGTCTCACTACGCAATGCTGCTCTGCGCTGCGTCGTATCCTTGTTGAGTTAAACGGGTCTTACTGGTGCGGCACAGCAGGTCGCTCTATTACTCTGATTGCAATGGGCCCGACGCGTTAGTTTAGTTTCCGTTTCCATTAGGAATATGTGTATTTTTCGCTAAACGAAAATCATATCTAATCAGAATCCAGCATGTATACATGCCATATAGTATGTAGAGACAGGGAACAGTGGGATGAAAGTGATAAGGTGAGAACTTTTTTAAATTACACAATCGTCAATATGAGGAAGCTGCTGTCGAGGCATAACTGATTTGCAATTATTATTATGGTATATGCTGGTCCAATATTTTAGTGTTCCGTTTTCAGCGTGTTTCACTAGTTATGCTTACTCAACAACAAATCTATTTCGAAGATGACCAATATCAATACGAGTATTCTTTAAATAAAGTTAATTTTTTGATATCAAACAATAACAAGATAAACATAATATAAATTAGATAGCCTGAATCCACCCACTGGGACTCCTCTATGCAATTTTTTGTGAAGCCTTAAGCTTATAAGTCAGCGGAAGGCCTTTTGGCCAATACAAATTTGCTTTTCAGATCGATGGGAGATCTAACAGTATGTACTCCCAATTATTTAAGCCTTGATCTCGCAAACGCGAGGCAGTTAAGAAGAAAGTGTTAACGCGTTTCGACCTCGTCTTCCGCAAACAGCTTTTAGCTAAGATTCTTAATCTTTCCCCATGGACGTCGATTGGACATTGGACTATCGGAAACAACTAGAGAGAGGCTAACCTTAGTAAAAAGTGAGCAAAGAGCTCACTACAACTCTTACGATCGATCTTGGGCCAAAAGGATTTTGCTACAGCGCATGAACAAATGGTGGCCAAGCTCTGGTCCAGCTTCCGTGATGCCCAGTCATCCGAAAATGAATAGCCGACTGAATTTGGTTTGAGAACTTCATGATCCAAAAGTATAAAGTCAAAGCGTGCGAGGATTTCCGAATGTGCAGACACGTGTTCCTTTACAAACACAGATTCTCTGAGTCTGATAGCAACTTCGCGGCCACAAACTTTTTAGCGATATCTATGGGCACTATATGTGTAGAAAGTGCCATGTTTGGAATTTAGTGGACCTTAGTGAACCATACATGCTAAAGAGAGCCGCTTGTAGAACGTGTGGTCTTTTCAGAATCCCTGCAGCACATAAATACTACATAAAACATAATGGGTTTGACTATGATGTCGTAGAGCGAGATGCTTTCTTTCGGGGAAAGAACCTACATTTTGTTGCAGCGGTATAAGGTAATCAGCGCCTTCCTTGCCTTCGCCTCAATATTAAGATTCCGTGAAAACTTCCTATTTAGGATGAACCCCAAAATCTTTCACCGTGTCTGCAGGCTGTAGGCGGATGCGTCCCTCCACGGTAGTGGAACCTCCGGAATCTTGTATCTCTTAGTAAATAAAACCATCTCGGTACTCAAGAACTTTCCTTTGACCATGAGTACTACATTATCTGCATAAACAATCACTCTGCAGCGACGATCCTCGAGTTTTTTCAGCCGGTCATTGACGGCCAGGATCCGAAAGCAAAGGCGAAAGAACTCGGTCTTGCTCTTTACGATCACTCTGTCGCACAAAAGGCTGAAAATAAGTTGTTTGAGGTTCCAATCAACCTTTAAACCAACCAGGGCTGTTATAACTGCATCCAATTTTTTAAATAAAAAATTTTGCTGGTCCGACTTTATTACCATATTCATTACGTCCGACCCACTGTGCGCTAAACTACCAAATTGCATTAACGTAATTTACGAATTCCAACTGCGAACAAGAAACAAATGATGAAAACTACCCTTTAATAGAGTGCCGTCACTGACATCTGTGCACTTTTTTCGACGATGCTTACAATATTCTTGATAGCCGTCGCAGTCCTTCACAACTACGACGTGACATTGACGGCGAGACCATTTAAAAGCGTCACCCTGCTTGCAACGCCCATTTAAAAAGTGTTTAGTTTATGGATCATTGATGGCTTTGTTAACTTCTGTGGCATGTAATGCAGTGCACCAAATTGAACTGGATGAATGAGACGATGGCGATGGCGCTGCTGTAACTCAACCCCTGTGCCAGCGAATGCCTTACGTTTTCTCGACACTTTCTATCTGTTTAAGGAGGTACGAACGCGGTTCGCGCACACTAGTACCGAAGTGCACCGCGCTGAGCGTTGGGGTGGCTTAGCTCAGGGCTGCTGCACTACAATGCGAGCCCATTTTCGTTTACTTTGATGATCTGTGAAACCGCAGTGTTATTCTTTTTATATTCTCTCAACTAGTTTTGTGTGTTTTCAAATCCAATTTGAATTGGAACTTCGCGTGCGAGGGCGAGTGTGGTTGGGCAAATGTCGGCATATGTGCACAAAGTGCCTGCGAATGCATCCCTCGGGTCTTTGACTCTGATTAGAATTGGTGCAGTGATAAACATTTACCAAACACCAGCCACATAGCGTATCTGACACCTGCATACAAGTGCGGCTGCAAGTTCGGATGGGGTAAAGAGAGGTTATTTTCTCTTGACAAGTGAGTTGTTTATCTAATGTGGCATCAGCATATGCTGTTGTTGCCGCAAATTTGCAGTCAATATTGCAACTATGTATGACATGTAGTATAAATGTGTTTGTAGCTTTGGCAAATGACGCTTTGGTCGTATTTCTTTGTCTCGTTTGTCTCGCGGGACAGCTGCCACGTCTACGTAGATGAGTACAATGGGACTTCCAATCACGATGGGCTCATCTGATTTGCCCAGCCTGATTAGAGGCGCGATCGATGATGATTTAAAGCAAACCGTTTGCGGTTTACCATTGACTTCATTTAAGATAGACGTCTTACTCGGCGGCTTGGGATGTCTGGGTAATTTCCAAAATATGTTGTAATTTAAAAAATCGCCTATATGCCAATACATTAGTCCATGAGTGCCAGAAGTAATAAAATGAGATGAATTTAATGTTTTACAAACATATCGTACTTCAATGAGATAAGTTAGATATCTTGATGAAACTCATACTTATGTTCCATGGCAACCAAGAGAGACCGGTATTGCAGATGAACGTAATCGGACCACTGCCAAGACTAGTGTCATAACTATGAAGATGGTTTTATAGCTTTGGTTGTAAAAGTTGGATAAGAGGCATGGCATCGCCCACCTTTAGATCAAATCCCATAACTCAGAAATTCTTCATCTTCTTCTTCTTAATTGGCGTAGACACCGCTTACGCGATTATAGCCGAGTTAACAACAGCGCGCCAGTCGTTTCTTCTTTTCGTTACTTGGCGCCAATTCGATATTCCAAGCGAAGCCAGGTCCTTCTCCACTTGGTTCTTCCAACGGAGTGGAGGTCTCCTCTTCCTCTGCTTCTCCCGACGGGTACTGCGTCGAATACTTTCAGAGCTGGAGTGTTTTCATCCATCCGGACAATATGACATAGCCAGCGTAGCCGCTGTCTTTTAATTCGTTGAATTATGTCAATGTCGTCGTATATCTCGTACAGCTCATCGTTCCATCGAATGTGATATTCGCCGTGGCCAATGCGCAAAGGACCATAAATCTTTCGCAGAATTTTTCTCTCGAAAACTCGTAACGTCGACTCATCGGTTGCTGTCGTCGCCCAAGCCTTTGTACCATACAGCAGGACGGGAATTATGAGCGACTTATAGAGTTTAGCTTTTGTTCGTCGAGAAGGACTTTACTTTTCAATTGCCTACTCAGTCCAAAGTAGCACCTGTTGGCAAGAGCAATCCTGCGTTGGATTTCCAGGCTGACGATGTTGGTGGTGTTAATACTGGTTCCTAAATAGACGAAATTATCTACAACTTCAAAGTTATGACTGTCAACAGTGACGTGAGGGCCAAGTCGCGAGTGCGACGACTGTTTATTTGATGACAGGAGATATTTCGTTTTGACCTCGTTCACTGCCAGACGTTTGAATAGCTCGGCCGGCAATCCATCGGCCCCCGCCGCTTTGTTGTTCTTCAGGCGGGTAATTGCTATTCGAACTTCTTCATGGTCGGGCAATAGAACGTCTGCTCCATCGTCATCGATTGGGGAATCGGGTTCGCCTTCTCCTGGCGTTGTGCGTTCACTGCCATTCAGCAGGCTGGAGAAGTGGTCCCTCCATAATTTAAGTATGCTCTGGGCATCGGTCACTAGATCACCTTTGGGGGTTCTACAAGAGTATGCTCCGGTCTTGAAACCTTCTGTAAGCCGCCGCATTTTTTCATAGAATTTTCGAGCATTACCCCTGTCGGCCAGCTTATCAAGCTCTTCGTACTCACGCATTTCGGCCTCCTTCTTCTTCTTTCTATGAAAAAATGCGGCGGCTTACAGAAGGTAACTCAGAAATTGCTTGACCAAATTTGTTATGTGAGTTTATCCAAACATTCCTATTATGTACTGAAAAAATGGGCGAAATCGGATAACAACCAAGTATACTTCCTATACATATAACAAACTTTTAAATTCCATTCGATTCTTTGACTTTACAGTATGCAAATCAAACATCAATGAAGTTATCAGGTATAGGTAGAATGGGAGCGGATCGGTGTTCCCATATCCTCTTGAGTTCTACAACTAAATAGCTGAGCTTCGCAGAAGTTTGGTCAGCGCTGGGCCACCATCGGTACACACACTGTCGCAAAAGCCTTTTGGCCTAATATCGATCGCAAGAGATCTAGTGATCTCTTTGCTCGCAGTAAGTCTAGCCTCTTCCTAGTTTTGGGGCTTTTAACGGGCTATTGCCTTATTGGCGTACATGCAGTAAGGCTGGAAACCCTACCAGATGCCTTCTTCAGAAGCTGTGTGGAAAAAGAAGAGATGGAAACAACTTAACACTTCTTTCTTGACTGTCACGCTTTTGGGAGGTCAGAACTTAAGCACTTGGGAGCGGTTAGCTTCAGACATCCCACCGAGCTGGCGGGGATGGAAATTAAAAGCCTGTGTAATTTCTATTGACTACTAAGCGTTTAGATATATTAAAGTGCGAACACAGGAGTACGATCTTTGATCAGCCATCTAACCTAACCTAAGTTATCAAAATAAGTCTTAACCCATATTTTTGCTGTCATGGCATTTCATTGTACGCCTGAAAATTTCCGAAATCGGACCATAACCTATCAATGACCCAGGCATCAAATATGTTGACATCTGTGCATGTGATTGATATCGGTCAATCTGTAAAGCTTAGCTGTGTCCAGACAGAACACCTATAATTACGGGGAGATTGCCATTGCTCACAGTCAGAGGACCTCTTACAGTTCATTTTGGGCCAGAAAATTTAACAGTAACAGAAATTCTGGTTGTTGTCCAGTCCTTGCTGAGCGCTGTAGGTTCAAAGTTAGATCGCAAGACAACGGAAAACCGATGCACTTCCAATCAGATTAAATTGGGGAAGGGGTGCTCTCCCTAGCAAGTTCATTGGCTTTGCAGTTTTCGGCGATTCGGCTGTAATTGGGTACTCATACAAATCTAATATGGAAGAAGCTGGAAGCTATTGCTAATGAGTTCAAGCACTTCTTGAATTGATCACTATGACAAGACGAATTGTTTTCAAATGCTTGTATGTCGGTGAAAACCTGAATTTGAATAAAAAATTAGTTAGCCTCATAGAAACAATATAAGTATATATGTTATAAGCCCTTATCAGCTAGGCATGATTTGTTGAAACTTTTTTTAATTAAGTCCACCAAATTTCGTGAGAGCATTACATTTGACTATTATGATTCTGTTGTTCCTCTTGCCTTAACTTTGAATTAATATAACATTTTTTATAGAACCAATATTTGAACCCTCAGACGATTTCTTGCTTGGCTTCCACTCTAATTTACTGTAAAATAATTGACTATTAAAGGCAACTTTACAGAAATTTGGAACGCATTGTGGATTTTGATTATTATTATTTAAAATACAGAAGAATTGAATTCAGTTTTGGAAACGTGCTCATTTAATTCGTATCCATATTGCCCCACCTGTACAGAGTTCCACCATCTTTCACTTTGCATTATCAATTGATTTGCTTCCTTTTTGTTCCTGTCAATAAAATTGGTTCTGCATACCTATTCACACCCCTCCCCTCCAGCTCAATACATAAATTTTGGTTTTTACCATATCTAATGATGCAATTCAGCTGCGAAGCGCTCTGCGAAACTCGCGAGAATTATGAGTGCGAAGAAGTGCGGAGGAATTTATGTAGAACAAATATTTGCCTTTTTATTTTCGGCACATAAAGTTCGTCACTAGCGTATTACATAAGAATATATGGTAGGTGGTTTGCGGCTGATTGGTAAAATAGGAAAAAGGAAATGGGTCTAGTACCTGCGGAGAAGTTGCTCGTCTGAAAATTGAGTCTGGAATTAATCATGTGGAATAAATTTACTTATGCGAGCTGTAGCTAAATGAAGAAAATTGTAAAAATTACTGTTGGTTTACATTTTTCAGTATTCAATAAGTGTTTAGGCATTCAAAGCGAATACATAAATAGATTCGTATACATAATTATAAGCACAGAGAATATGCGCATATAAATGATCTATTAGATATTGTTTTTTTTTTTACACATTTCTACAATTCCAAATATGAATATGTATTTATACCCTGAACCGGGCATATTAAGCTTGCCACGAAATTTGTAACGCCCGGAAGCGAACGTCGGACACGTCATCTATATAAATGATCAGCATGAGAAGGTGAGTTCACTTAGCCATGGCCGTCTGTCCGTATATACGCAAACAGGTCAGTTTTTCAGACATTGATCTGACGTTATTTTCTCTTCAAGAAGCTGCACATTTGTGGGAGTCGTCGGTCGGATCGAATTGACGAAATATCTTCACGAAATTTTGCATGGGTTGTTGTTTATGGCAATGGTATGAAATATCTGAAGAAATTGTTCAGATAGCACCACCTCCTGTTTCTTTTGTTGGCGTAGACACCGCTTAGGCGGTTATATCCGAGTTTACAACAGCGCGCAAGTCGTTATTCCTTTTTGCTGTTTGGTGCCAATTGGAGATTCCAAGTCTTTCTCCACCTGGTCTTTCCAACGGAGTGGAGGTCTTCCTTCTCTGCTTCCCCTGGCGGGTACTACGTCGAATATTCTGAAAGCTGGAGTGTTTTCAGCCATTCGGACGACATGATCTAGCCAGCATTAATTCGCTGAACTATGTCAATGTCGTCGTATATCTCGTATCGGCTGCGGTATTCGCCGTTGCTAATCCGCAAAGCACCATAAATCTTCCCCAGAGCCTTTATCTCGAAAACTCGTAACGTCGATTCAACAGAAGTCATCGTCCATGCTTCTTCACCATATAACAAGACGGGAATAATGAGGAACTTATAGAGTTTGGTCTTTGTCCGTCGAGAGAGGACTTTACTTCTCAATTGTCTACCCAGTCTGAAGTAGCTCTTTTTGGCATTTTATCAGGCCATTGGCTGTCAACTCCGCACTATTTCTCCAAATAACTGCAGGAATGTTTTTCGCCGATACAACGACAACATGAACCCAGTTGCGTCCAAATGTTAAATATGTTCGTCATATATTCCTGAAAACTTGAATCACTGCGTAGCAGAGGATACTTGTGACGGCTCTTCTCTCACATATGCGGATTAGTCGATTGTGAAGAGGCGCAGTAAGCTTTTTCAGGGATGGTTCAAGGCTTGAAATAAAGGTGAACTTAGGCTACCGGTCCACTGTTGTGATTTTCAGGAAGATGTGATGGCTATTGACGTGGCAGTAGTCGGCCTGCTACGAAGTACGACCGCTTTCAGGAGGTGAGCATTCACTTCGACAGCAGAGCGATAATACTAGCTCGGTAACTGTGCGCTCAAAGTTAGGCAAGGAGTGTGTGTTCTCACTACAAATATCTACTATCATGCTACTTCATTATCAAGCTCGTTTCGTTATCCGATCACAGCGAAATCGCTGGTAACTGGACCAATGGACCTCGCGTGAGCTTAGCATGTGCTGTTCGATGACACACTCCTGTGCGACTGGAAGATCCTTTTGGCCTAGAACGTAGGAGATCTACTGAGCTACTTGACCTTAGCAAAGTTCATCGTGCCACAATCAGAGGAGTTCTTACTGAAGATTGTTCAATAGGCATTCATGCGGTAAACTTACAAATGTGGTCGAATGCAAATTGTCAATTTTGTATATAGGAGTGTGAGATGGACGCTTTCTGCTCAATCGTCTAGCTTATGCAAGACTGAGGTTGAAACAGCTCGGTGAACAACTTCGGTGAACCAGTAGATATAGCAAAATCTGACTCTAGCAATTTCAACGAAAATCCAATTATTAGGTTGTCAAAAAAGTCTTGCGGTATTTTCGCTAATTGGCGCTGAAAGCACCTAGTTCTAGTTTTCTAGTTTTCAGCCGTAGCATCGGTCAAGAGCTAGGCATGAGTCATCAAAAATTCATTTCAATTTCAATAAAAAAAAAATTCAATAAAAATACCGCAAGACTTTTTTGACAACCTATTATTTATAGCTAGAGTATCTTTAGCCAACCAGCGTAGTCTGCACTTACAGTTAGGACAGCCAATAGCGATACTATAATGAAGAAAATGGAGAAAAAACTACGCACGTCATTCAGCGTTTGACTACCCGGATATGGACAGAAGTGTCTAAACTTGATTTCATCGAAGCCTCAACTTCTTCTTCTTCTTAATTGGCGCAGACACCGCTTACGCGATTATAGCCGAGTTAACAACAGGGCGCCAGTCGTTTCTTCTTTTCGCTACGTGGCGCCAATTGGATATTCCAAGCGGAGCCAGGTCCTTCTCCACTTGGTCCTTCCAACGGAGTGGAGGTTTTCCTCTGCCTGCCCCGGCGGGTACTGCGTCGAATACTTTCAGAGCTGGAGTGTTTTCATCCATCCGGACAACATGACCTAGCCAGCGAGGCCGCTGTCTTTTATTTCGCTGAATTATGTCAATGTCGTCATATATCTCGTACAGCTCATCGTTCCATCGAATGCGATATTCGCCGTGGCCAATGCGCAAAGGACCATAAATCTTTCGCAGAATTTTTCTCTCGAAAACTCGTAACGTCGACTCATCGGTTGCTGTCATCGCCCAAGCCTCTGCACCATATAGCAGGACGGGAATTATGAGCGACTTATAGAGTTTAGCTTTTGTTCGTCGAGAGAGGACTTTACTTTTCAATTGCCTACTCAGTCCGAAGTAGCACCTGTTGGCAAGAGCAATCCTGCGTTGGATTTCCAGGCTGACATTATTAGTGGTGTTAATGCTGGTTCCTAAATAGACGAAATTATCTACAACTTCAAAGTTATGACTGTCAACAGTGACGTGAGGGCCAAGTCGCGAGTGCGACGACTGTTTGTTTGATGACAGGAGATATTTCGTTTTGCCCTCGTTCACTACCAGACCCATTTTCTATGCTTCCTTGTCCAGCCTGGAGAAAGCAGAACTAACGGCGCGGGTGTTGAGGCCGATGATATCAATATCAAGCCTCAACTTACTTGCGTATATTTCGGGCACAAATGCATATAAGTACGTACATATGTAAGTGAATAAGTACACATATGAAATTGATTCCGTATTTTAAAAATCTACATATACTTACATACATACATACATATATGGTGAAAATACAAACATTTGTTGTTAATATCATTTGAAATCCATTAACCCATTTAAAGTCGAACATTCCATTTAACACCCATAACGATTGTTTCCTTGCGAACATTTTAATATATTTAATGTAAACGCCATTAGAGTACACAGCACATACATAACTATAAGCAAATAGAACAGAAGAACGATTTACATACATATGTATATATTGAACATACATATGTGAGTATAGACTTTGGTACTGTCATGCCTGGTTAAGTACCACAACCAAATATATAAATTTCGATTTTTTCTCATAAAATATATTGTGACAAAAAAGTCGCCTTCAAAATAATCCCCCTATAAGCACTTTCATACCCAAAATATCCACCAAAATCTTTCCAACAGACTCGCGAGAGATGTCGAGCCATCTCTCTAACACTTGCCTGACGATTTTTAAACACATTTTCCTTCACTTCTTTAATAGTTTCATCAGATCCCATATTTGGCATAGCAATTTATTTACTCGGGGGACTTATAGTGCGGAGGTCTTTTTAACGGGGTTTGACTGTGTTCTAAATATGCATATGCGCATAAATAAATCTTTAACTGTTTGCTAATATTTGTATAATATTTGCCAATCGTTAGATACATATAGGATGTACATACATATGTACGCGTTGTATCAATCGCACGCATTATTTGCTGTCAATAAATAATCGTGACATTTGCAACCCTAGAGGGGGAAATTAAGTGGAAAGTCCATATTTTAACATTTAGTTTCCCTTTCACAGAAATGTAGGGGTTTGTAATAAAACCATGTATGTAAGTGCATATGGTACATGCATATATGTTTATATGTATGCGCGTAAATCAAACTTCTTAAGTTCCATGGATAAATGTTTAATTGAATTAAGAATTTGTAAGGTATTATTCAGATATGTTTGACTTATAGCATTAATCTTAGAAAATTCAAGTAAATTAAAACAAACAAGAAAGACTGAATTCGTATGCGGTCAAATCGTACACACTCAAACAATTCGTAAGTATCAAGGGCGTACGAAATATAACCAAGAGTCTGTAACACTGCTAAATTCGTTAGTCGACAAAATTCTGAAAATTACATACATATGTACATATTTATGTATGAATATAGGTTGCCCATTTATATTTCGGGATAAGGGTATAAAAACAAATATTAATTATCGAAAATCGCTTTAATTTGTTTTCATAATATTTTCCATTAAAATCCGTACACTGTTGCAAACGTTTGAATCAATAGTTGAAGCACTTTTCACATTCTAATTGAAGTATGTTCCAAACATGCATTCGAAACCCATCAACCACATCTTCAGGTGTCGGAAAACGTTGACCTCTTAAGTTATTTTTTACAAAGGGGAATAAAAAGAAGTCATTCGGTACCAAGTCAGGATTATACGGAGGATGACTCAGCAAATCGATGTTTCGGTGTGTGAAAACTAGCACTGTCGTGGTAAAGAGTGATCCGTACTCGGCTATTAGTTTTCATGATTTCTTGAGAGACAACTGACATCATCTTGAGAGACAACTGACAATCAAATGGTTGTACTATATACCACTCAGAATTTACTGTCCTGCGTTCTTCTAGTGGTACGGTTGCGCCATGTGCAGTTAGTTTGCAGTTGTTAGAAGTGCTTCGTGCGCAACTTTTGTTGGATTCGGCTCATTTTGAAACAGCCATGTCACCCATACGATGTCATAGACGAAGCACCACTATCGTATTTTGTGAACATTTCTCTCCACGAATCGACATGAGCTTTTTTGAGTGATTGACAAATTATGTATAAGGAATCCAACGTGAAATTTTTTTTACAGTCAAGCTTCATTGTCAAAAATTGAATCTCATCTATGCACTTTTGGTGAATTAATTTATGTCGAAGGTTGTAGAAAACAATTGCGCGCAAATGTTCGCGATTAAGTTCCATTTTTTTGAATGAGATGAATATTTTAAGTAACTGTAAACAACACAAATAGCGCTCGTATTGCTCAAAAGTGTCAAACTTTACGATAAAGTTGTGAGTAGTCTCATTGCAACACTAGAGTTGCCAAATCCCGAAATATAAAAGGCACCCTAGGTATGTATATCTTTATATCCGAAATGATCATGTGTATACATATGCATACATCAGTAATTTTTACTAATGTATCTCGTTATGCTGAACGAAATATTATCACCTAAATTTATTGAGATTTTTGGAGTTTTCATTAATAGATCCCGAAATCATTATATGTGACCTGGTCTACGGAAAGGGGGGGCTTAGGTGTCAAAAAATCAATTTTCACTTTTTAGTTGATTCGGATGGAAGATGAGATGCTTTTTCACGTAATGGAATCCAAAAAGTTTTCGCACGTTAGCTCCCTTTTCGTAGACCAGGTCACATATTACTTTGATATCTATTATATATTTACATACGTATGTACATATGTATATACATACACGGCAAGACCAAGGTCAAGTCAATTTTTGAATCAAGAGATCCATCTGAATTTTTGCAGAAGTATTTTTCTTCCCAAAAAACCGCAGATGTTAGATTTTTTTTAGCGTCAATAGACAGAAGAAATAAAACGCGTATAATCTGATGTTATGGCCAAAAATGTATTATAAAGATAAGTCTTTGTCATTATGTTTTAAAAACTATTTCCAGCGAGAAAATATTCCGCCCAGAGGCCCAATTTTGACTTTTTGCAGTAATTGGGACCGTATGTCAGCAATAATGTACCAAAAGTTTTTACCAAGGTGTTAATGGTCTCGAACTTATCGTAGACAAGCGAATTCCCATAACCATACAAAAAACAAAAGTCCAGCGGCGTCAAATCGCATGATCTTAGAAGCCGTGGCACTCTCACTGAAAGTTTCCTTCAATCAATTTATTATTACGTTGGCTGTTCGGCATATAGCACCGTCTTGTTGGATCCTAAAGTCGTCTACATCAACAACCTCCAATTCAGGTACGAAAAAGTAAATAATCATAGCTCTATAACATTCCCACTAACTGTATCATTATGTCCAGATTCAACTTTGAGAAATATGGACCAACGATTTCTTCTTCCTTCTGCCATTAGAGCACATTAAATAGTAACTTTTTGAGAATATAACGGCGTCTCAACAATGGCTTAACAACCTCCAATTCAGAGAAAAAGTAACATAGGTATCATTATGTCTTCAACAATATGGACCAACGATTTCTTCTTCCTTCTGCCATTAGAGCACATTAAATAGTAACTTTTTGAGAATATAACGGCGTCTCAACAATGGCTTATAGATTCTCATCGACCCAAATGCGAACATTTTTTTTATTATCGTACCCATTCAACCAAAAGGGAACATTTTTACTGAAAAAATTGCTTTGTAAAATTCGGTATCGGTGACCAGCTTGTTATGTCTCCATTTATCGAACGTGCGACGCGCTTGTCTGTCGTTTGGCTTCGATTCTTGTACGAGTTAGATTTTGTAAGCTTGCAAACCAAGACCTTTTGGCAAAAACTTTCATAAAATCGATGAGCTCAGTTCCAGTTGTTGTGCGCGATGAAGTACGGACTCATTCGGGTCTTCTTTGATAATGTGCTCCACAGCAGCAATAGCGTCTTCGGTGCGAACTGTACGGCAAATCTGAGGATGAACATTATCTACTAGAGCAAACGTGGTGCGAAACCGATCCATAGTTGCTCAAATTAGTATGGGCGATTGTGTCGACCGACATTGGACGCAGCACACGATGAGTCGGCCGAACTGAACTGTTATTATGGTAATAAAATTGCACGATTTACAAACGTTGTTCCAAAGTCTGTCAAACTGCGTATAAATCAAGTTGCAGCAAAGAAAGACCAACTCCAAAAAAGTATTGCTTTAATGAAAGCCACACGTCTAAAAAAACACCCATTATTTCTTAGCCATTTCATTGCAGCATTGTAGTGTCAACTCCCTTTTCTCGAATGCAAATCTTATTGTTTTGCTCATAAGCAACACTCAATAACTTATTGAAATTATCCCCTTCTTAACTTATGAATTTATATTTTACCACAATAACACAATAACAACACTCACTCTCAATACCGATTTCTAGAATTAGGCCATCGTCCTTTTGTCCTGCCAAAACTTGTACAAAAGTACAATAAACTTAATATTGAATGTACAAACAAACAACACACGTATGTACATATTTTATATCCGCACAAACAAGTGGATTATGTCCATAGGAAACTTGATTTCCGAGTTCTACTTTAGTGCTAGAGTCACTTAACCCTCATTTACAAAGTACTCAAATCCATATTTTACATTTGTCTTTATGACCAAAAGACAGTGACAACAAAAGCATTGTTATTAAACACATTGACATCTTTTGGACTAACTTCACCACCCTCATTTCTGTTCTTAACTAAGGAGAAACCACTCATTTATACCCTGCAGTAAGTTGTGCTGTTATGAAACTACTACAGGGTTTGTCCGGAAAGTAATAGAACTGAGTCGATTTAAAAAAAAAAATAATTGAACCAGTCGTTACAATTCTTCAAAAACTTTCAAAATGGGCTCTTTCCGCTTCGATGCAGCGCTGCCAGCGCGATTTCCAAGCTTTGAAGGCGTCAAGGAAGGCTTTCTCCAGAATAACATTGAGAGCCGAGGTGCATACTGCTTGGATCCCTCTGTCGTCTCAAAATGCTTGCCTTTCATTGGCTTTTTCAGGAGCTCGGAGACAACTGACCAGCCGCTCGTTCGTTAGCTAGGAACGCGCTCTACCGAATCCAGTCGGTGCGCGCACGCTACGAAGTATAGTTGCGGTGGAAAAAATTACTTTCCGGACAAACCTTGTACAGAACTAAATCAATGCAGCACTGAATCTCGATTTCCAGTCCAAGGCTTCTAACTGACGCTTTTGACATCAAAATGACAGTAGCCCTGACAGAACTCTGCAGAATCACAGAACAAATAACTAACTGATATTGAGAGCAGTGGTACAGAGAGGGTTTCGAGAGTCGAGTCGAGGGAGAATCGAGTACTGAGAATTTCTTGGCTAATGCAAAGGAAGAAGTTGACAAAAAATTGATATCGTAAAACTAAAAAGTTGCCAGTTGTCAGGGAGAGACAGATTGAGAAAATTAAAGCAGAAGATAATCATAGAGCTACTAAGAAATAGAGCTTTGAAAACTTTTTAAATTGATTTATCATGTGTCGCACCAGTTTGCACCCGATTATTGACTACATATTTTTAAAATATAAGTTCAAATTTTTCCCAAATCAAATTCATATATTTTTTAAAGAGTTCAGCAAGATTTCGGTTTTAGTTTCCATTGACAATGGCTCAAAGGCATTGGGTGCGGTCCACGCTTTGCATCAGCTCTCCAGCCATAGGTAAGAGTCCGTAGTGGGAAACTATAGCGTTACTAGACTGCCTCACTTTTTATTTCAGTGTAGTTTGTAAAACTAAGAGCATTTACGAAGGATGTGTATGTTTTTGTATGTAAATATATGAAATAAAAGAAATAGGGCTAATTCGAAGTGTCTGAAATGTTTTTTTTCAGAATTAGAGTATTTAATAAAAATCTAATTCGTTCGTTCTAATCCACAAAAATCCCGTAGTTATTAATGCGCTGGTAACTTAGCTACCGATGTTTATACTCGTACACCAAATGATCCCTTATATAGCCCTGCTCTCTTACTTTTCCAACTGTGTTACATAAGTACATCGTGTGATTGAATACAGACATTCACATATTGGAAAGTCGTTTAAGAAATAAAGGAAAAATACTGCAAACCATCTCTCCCAAGTCATGACTTTAGGATAATAAAGCTTGAGAGAACCGACCAACCATATTGGCAAACGTTGATACTCAAGAATAAGAAGTCCAACGGCCCTTTGAATTACTTGGGGGTTATTCCTCACAGGAAGCTTTCATGGAAGCCAAACATTGAAGAAGGTATCAGTAATCTTATAATGCGGTAAAAGTACAATTGGGAATGACTAGATCCACTCACCAAAAGTGGCAATCTGAGAAACCGTAGTTACGCTAATAATGTCTTATGGGGTTTTTATCTGGCGGAAACAATCAGAAAAATCAGAGTAGCTAAGTAGCTGGAACGTGTTTAATGACCGGCTCGTAATGGTGCTCTAACAATAGTACTCAACACCGTTCTACATGTTGTATTTCTGCAGACATTGCTGGCAGATGTATTGACATGCAGAATCCACAAAATCGCTTGAATTTCCGACAATCTGGACTACTGCATAATGGCACCTTTTCCAGGTGGCTCCTTTTCTGCGCATACTGTAAGGGATATATGGGCTGAGTGAAGCTGATGGTGAAGAGGTGCTGATGCTTAGAGGTGGGTGGGAGCCCTAGTCTTCTATCCAGAGCTCTCAATAAACTCTAGCTTCAAGTTACCAAAGCACTTTAGCGTCTTCCAAGGGCAGGTGAATGCCATCAAGGTAGCCATAGATGTACTGCTTCAAATATCATCTTTCTTCAGATGAATCTACACCGACATTAGGGCTGCTATACTGGCTTTGAGCGCACAAGACTAGCCAAGAATAATTCAAGGTCTTTACTTTCTTCTTTACAACTGCCGACTTTTTTATGTGCCCGGTCACAACGGAATCGCCGGAAACTGCAAGGTGACGATCGCACTAGAGAGATTTAGGATTTTTGGATATCACAGAGAACAGCGTTAAAGGGACGACCTGACCAAAAGTTTTAGCCAGTTGGACATTATAATCACGCAGTTTAAGTACATATTTGCATTCACTGACCTTTTCTTAAGGTTAACTTATATACTATATATTTAAATAAGCTAAATTTGTAAGTCTAGCAAGTAGAGAAGCGAAGAACGGAAGGCAACTGAAATTACAACCACTAAAACGATAAATGTGTTTGGCGACATTTTTACTTGTTTTTAGTCCGAAACATTTCGGTTTAGAATATCAAGGTCGACAATGCCTATAGTCCAGTCATTATAGTAAGTTCACCTCGGAATTCGATATACCCATTTATATGTATGTCTGTACAAGTATTTACAAGTACAAGTACAAGTACGGTACAAGTATTTACGGACATATAAATGGGTATATCGAATTCCGAGGTTCTTACCTAATTTAAGCTCAAATGACTGGACTACTAGTTAAACAGCTTCCTTGATAAATTCACTGAAAAACCTACAAAAACATAATTTCAGAAATGAATCACCTCTTGTTATTTAGTAACTTTATTTCTTCACGGCTCGTGCATCTCTTTCTCCATTTCTGCCGTT
The DNA here is from genome assembly GCF_024586455.1 of Bactrocera neohumeralis. Taxonomy (NCBI): domain Eukaryota; kingdom Metazoa; phylum Arthropoda; class Insecta; order Diptera; family Tephritidae; genus Bactrocera; species Bactrocera neohumeralis. Next base: position 35,115,282 of record NC_065923.1, read on the forward strand.
ACTGGGGTCAATAGCTACGACCGCGATTACATTTGTCATTTTACCAGCCAACTAACAGTTGTTCATGATTATTATTTCTTTCAACTTGACTTTCGTTTGCCGCCAAGTTAGGGGAGTTTTCCTCTTGCATTGCGGAAAAAACATTAATATTTTCTTTTTTCATGCAGTTAGAATCGTCAATCCCATAGCACTTGTGTTTACTTGTATTCCGAAGTTTGGCGCGACTTTGAATTGTTTGTTTAATTTTTGATTTATGTACTTTTAAGCGATGCTTATTGTTTTTAGCCATAACTTATAAATTTACTTTCTTCAAGATCTCGCCACCCAGATTCGTATGCGGTTATCACAGCGATAACCCTTTGGCTGTGCGACTATGAGGGATGGCGCATTTGATTTATCGCGATTTAAAAACTTGAATTCATAAATGTTCGCCTTATTGTGCCGTAACCAACAAAAGAATGTAGGTTATGCACGCAAGCCACATAAAGATACTTACATACATATGTGTTTGTATTTATAGACATGGCGCTCATTACTACTTGTTTATTGGCCTTCCATTCTTCCTTGTGTGAGGGATGCTGTCACGCTTCAGGGCTTTTCTTCTGTCCGTTACGCTATTCCGCATTTACCTACTTCGCTGACGGACTGACAGTCTCATCAACTATTCCAAACTGTCGCAGCGACCTCACCCCATCCCACCCAAGTGTCACCAGATTGAATTGAAAACGTGCTGAAGCGTTAAACTGTTTGTCAACTGTTGCGAATCTAATGACATATGAAAACAAGTAGTCTTGGCAAGTCTGCGTAGCGACTCATGTGTACATATGTATGTGTGGTGTGTCTTCATATGGTTGTACATACATATGTATGTATGTACATCTGCTTAGCCATATTCACAAGTTGTTGTCCGTCTTTAACAACTACTTCCTGCCAAGTTGTGTGCGAACGTGCTGTCCTTCTTAAGTATGCATATGCAAAACATTAGGGAGTGTGTGATTTGTCAAACTAAAATTGGTCCAATGAAGCACCATAAATTGTTAAGGATCGAGGTCAAAACGAGGGTTCAAAACTAGAGAATCCAGTAACTAATAGTGTTGCTTGACATAAAATGGACTTTTTACACATTTCTAACGGAACAGGGTATATTCAGTTCCCCAGGATGCTTGTAAAGCCCAAAAGGTAACGTCGGAGATCCTATAAATTACTCATATATATCTTGTAAGTGATCAGCGTCAGCGTGGCTAGCCAACACCACAATTTTTTAAGATTTCGATCCGAAATTTCGCCTTGGTCCTTTTCTCCACAAAAAAACTGCTCATTTGTCGGAAATGTCGATATCGGACTACTATAACATTTAGCTATACAAACTGAACGATCGAATTCCAGTTCGTGTAAGGAAAACTCTTTGAATTTGACAAGGTAACTTCACGAAATTTGGCATAGACTTTTATCCAAGGCATCGGTTCTACAAGTATATCCGAACATTTTGTTCAGATCGGGCTCATAGCTGGCATTCAAACAAATATATTCAAGTAAAAATTGTCTTCTCTAATTCTTATAAATTGTAATCAGAATGGACATCCATACATACATATGCATGTATGTATGTATAGTACATAGATCTGCATCCCAGGGAAGTTGAGGTGTATGAGAATCTGTAGCCGGCTCCAAAATATAGCCCAACTTTATTTGTCTTTGTACACACCTTCGTAACTTTGGGTTTGGTACTATATGAACACTTCATCATTCGCCACACTTTCCAAATCCCTAATGATCAAATTTAATTAACAAAAGCTTATGTGTATGTGGTGGAAACTTTGGCCAACGCCGTTCATTATACATTCGCATAAGAAGTGGAAAAGGACACAAATGTGTTTATAATCGCTAGCGTAAGCATGTGGAAGGACATTGATTGTCTTCTTAAGTGTACGGTCCTTTTTTGCGGATTTCACTTTGGTAACTTTCTCACGTTTGTGTTCGCTCTACCGAAGCGGAGTGGGAGCTCTGTAGTGATTTGGAGTGTTAGCCAGAATGGAGTTTAAAAAGAGGCTGCGAATTTTGGAACTTATGGCCGATAAAGATTTGCAGCTGAATGCTGAAAATTTTTATTTAAATACATACATATGTGCGAGATAGTGAAGGACTAGACTCTGGTTAGAAGTGGAGGCAACCCGTACGAGTATTCGAGCTTCGTGGTTGTAGAAAGAAACCGGATGAATAGTGATAGTCGATATACATATATACATGATCTCTCTAGGCCCACCACATAACATTATAAAATACCTGAACATTATTGTCACAGAAATTAAACCAAACGATTTAGTCTACAATTAGGAGTCGTTCTAAGATCGGCATACTGCGGCCTTCTTGAATTGCTTGTTTTCTGAGAACAAGAAAGGAATCATGTTGAATTTGAAGATCTTGTGCTTATCTTGAAGAATTCGGCTCTGTTGTTAGTTTTGCCTGTGGCATGCAGCCAATTGTTGTATAAGCAACCACTGCTCCTAGGATGGCAATTCCTATGAAAAATAGTATTATTTCCTCTATTCGTGTGCTAGAAAATGGTTATGAACGCAATCAGTGAAGTCGGTGATGATGTTGGCATATTGATTGGCTCATGCCAAGAAATTTGTTCGAATGTTTTCGGTATGAAACGTGTGGCAACGAAATTTGTTCCAAAATTGCTGAATTTTGAATAAAAACAGCGGCGAATGGAGGATGTTCAGGAATTACTAAATGAAGTCAATGGCGATGCAGAATTGCTTGAGGTGACCAAAAATGGGTTATCGGATATGACATTGAAACTAATATAAAAGTCAATCGTTTCAGTGGAAGCAGTCTGGCTCGCCAAAACTCGAAAAGGCTCGATAAGTGCGTTCAAACGTGAAGGTTATGATTACTGTGTTCTACGACTTTAATGACATAGTGCAACATAAATTCTTGCTCCAAGATTACGAAGCCAATCAGAAGTACTAACTATAAGTTTAACGCGGTTACTGTGAAGCAAATCCGGGTTTCTGGAAAAACAATTCACGTCGTTTGAGAACTGTTTTCACGATTGGAAAAAGCGCTGGCAGAAGTGCAAAATATCGATTGGAAACTCTTTGAGGGAGACAACCTTAATATAGACCAATAAATAATTGCTTTTATACCCTGAACAAGATATATTAAGTTTGTAACACCAAGAAGGAAGCGTCGGAGACCCTATAAAGTATAATCAGATTGTTGAGCTGAGTTGATTTAGCCATGTCCGTCTGTCTGTCTGTCCGTCTCTCTGTATATATACGAACTAGTCCCTAAGTTTTGAAGATATCGTTTTGCAAACGTCATTTTCTCTTCAGGAAACTGCTCACTTGTCGGAACTGCCGATATCGGACCACTATAACATATAGCTGCCATAAAAACTGAACGATCGGAATCATGTTCTTGTATGGAAAACTTTCACATTTGACGTGGTATCTTCAAGAAATTTGACATGGATTACTGCTTAAGGTAATAACATAATCTCCGAAAAAATTGTTTAGATCGGATTACTATAGCATATAGCTTCCATACAAACTGAACACATAGTTACTAAAAGGAATACACCTGTGAAGGGTATATTAGCTTCGGTGCAACCGAAGTTAACGTTTTTTCTTGTTTTTTTTTTCAAAAAACAAAAATTTCCTCAATTTTTGAGCACATTTTTTTTGTTGGACTTTGTATAAAAATAACTCAACTCAAATAGGCTGAAATGTACATACTATATGTATGTATGATTCAAAGTCTCACTCCATCGTTGAGGAGAACCTTTATAGGATTACAATTCAATCGTAAACAAACGACACGAAAACGGCAGGTGGAATTGGGGCTGGTATAGTGGCACCATGTACCCATGAGCTTGGTTTCCAAGAAACTTTCAAGCTGTAGTCTGTGCTATTAGCAAATGTGCGGAGCTTATTCTAGAAAACACCATCTTGGGGAACGAATTGTCATCTTCAGCGATAGCAAAGCGGCACTTGAAGCTGTCTCGTCAGTTGCAATCGAACAACAATGGTACTGGAATACATAAAAATGCTTAACAGCTGCCACTGAAAGCACTATCGCACTAGCATGGACCCTTGGACATAGAGGTATCAAAGGAAATGAGTAATCCGATCTTCTGGCGAAAGAAGCTGCGGCAATCAGTCCGATACGACCGGAGTCGTTCTGAGGGCCCAAATTCTTTAAGAGAGAAGCTACGGATAGAGGAAAAGGCCAGAAGAAAACGTCACTGGCAACAAGTGCCTAGGCTTCGACAGACGAGGATGTGTCTGTTCGATACAGAACGGTTTATGAAACTAATCGCACTTTCCAGATACAAATTAAGGCAGCTTGAGAGATTTTATACAGGTCATTACCGGCTGCGGTTTCAGCTGCACAGATTAGGGTACTGCTTCACGATTCTGTGTCGCTTTTGTGACCAAATAGTAGATACACCAGAACATATATTCCTGGAGTAAAATTGCAAGAAGAAGAAGTCAGACCATCGCGCAATTAATTACAGGAGCTTTTAATAAGCCTCTTTGATTTAAGTGGGCTAAATGAAGTATGTATTGTGATAACAAGAGAGGGTCAATACATAGATCTATCTATGTATAGTACATATATGGCTGTCATACAAATTGAATGATGAAAATCCAGTTCTTGATGAGATATCTTCGGGACATTTGCATGGATTATTGTCCAAGGCTACGACTGAATCTCCGAAGAAATCCTTCAAATCGAACTTCTGTAGCAGACATACGAACTGACTAAACAAAATCAGGCCATTGTATGGAACTTGTTTTTGAAGGGATTAATAGCTTAGAAGGATCCAATGTTAACGTTTTTCTTATATTTTGAGTAACGTTACCCAAACCGGGTATAGAAATATGTCCAAATCGGCAAGTACTTTGCATCTTATAGTAGTAATATTCTCTCCGTTCACATTGGAGTGACACTTCAAATTGTATTTTGGTATGAAAGTGATATTGAACTTATTTGCGTATAACTTCCGGTGTTAATCAAACTCCATGCAGCCTTTAGGTCAGGCAGAGCAATTGTTGCAACTCATTTGATTGACTAACAATTTTAAACGCCCACATTTTATGAAACACGCAATCGTGCAAATCTCCCCTGGCAACCCGGAAATATGCAAATCCGTCGAGTTAATGTATCTGAGCTGAGGTATGAAAAGAAGGAAGGTATTAAGTAGCTCATGTTTACTGCGATTTAGCATTATTTAACAGATTCCCTTCAGAGCTACACACACACACAAGCATATATAACACAGTAACGACAGGCCTCAAGGCTGCAAATAGAGTGCGCATGAGAGCAGGTAGTTAGCTGACGCGTGGTAGAGGGTTGAAGTATTTGCATAAGTGTAGCCGCAAGTGTTTGGCGTGAAAATGAGTTTATTTTGCAGATTGACAAGCCGACCCCATTCAAAGCCGGAGAAAATTAATAAATAAATGTAACCGCTTTTTAGAGTATTTACCTGTGGTGGTGCGGAGTGTCGCCACGAGGGCAATTAGCATTTTCGAAGCACAAAACAAGAATGTGCATATTTTCAATTGTCTATTGGATTTTCAAGAATTTTAACAATGGAAATTCATAAAGACACGCTGTGCGCTTGTCTTAAACTGAAGCGTATACACATACATATGTATGTATGTATATGTATGTATGTCTCTGAGGCACTCAACTGGTTGCTTTATTTGTAGGGATAATAATTGATTTGTTCAGCTTGAAACACAAAAACATACATTTGCTTCTGCTCAAGTAGATACTTTGTTACATACATATGTACATATGTATGTCAACGCCACATTTGGAATTTTATTTCGATCTCATTGGTGTCACTAATCCTCCAACATTTGCTTAACATCTGCACGCGTAATTTTTCCAAAGCGTGGCAAGCAATTCCTCACTACTTAATAAACTGAAAATTAGTTAGAACAAGCAAGGTAGCGTTAAGTTCGGGTGCGACCTAAATGTTTAATCTTCGAAATATCTAAAAATTTTCTTTAGAAAATCTGGGTCTATGGCCATCTCCTTTAGTGCCTATTTCAATGAATGTGTGACGCGTCTGAGGCTTTTCATTTCTTAAAAAGTTAAACCAAATTGAATATAAATCAAGTGGCAGCTGTCAAAAAGACCGACTCCGTATAAATTAATTCCTTAATTTCATTAGCGAAGTGAAAAAGCTGGGGTTCCCACACAGTGATCTACATTTATGACATACAATTTTCGAAATAACCGAATACCGTAACCTAGCTGAAAGCATAAACCGATTTTTTACATGTTTGGAAGATCTACCATAGACCTGGGGTGGTCACAAAAAAATTCGAATATTATTGTTATTAATATTTTTAATACGATTCTCGAAAATATTTATTTTCTCTTAAAAGACCATATCGATTTGCTTATATTCAGTAAGATTATGAGTGAAAATGTACTCTCATTTGATATCACACAATTTAAATTTTTTTTTGTTAAAAATATAAACAATTTTCTTAAACAAATTCATGTAAACTTCTCAATCGCTACAAAAGAATTTTAGCAAAAAGGTAAACATTCAAACTCACTTGATCAGAAATTATCCGTAATTTTAGTTTCCAACCAGCTACCGCGAGTTCGTCGGTCGATCGTCAATTTTTTCTTAAAATGGGCTATGTTTGTTGTAAAAGATGTCTTTCGAAGGCAAACGGAGTCACTTGATGTTCTAAGGAGGCAAACGGAGCAGAAATGGAGCAAAATGTAAATAATTTCAAACGAATAATAATAAAATAAAATCTCATAATATTTACATATTAAAACCTGAAGTCAACTTTTCATCTGTCAAAACATATGTTGTTTATTAACTGCATTTTCCGCTCTCTCTAATTTGCTCATATAATCTTCACGGTTAAGTATCACATGCGCAACATATTTACTAACTCAAGGAAAATCACTCAGGTAAATTCCCGAACACGAAAAACTGTAAGATACTCAGGTAAGGCTTGCGAAGTGCCGATTTGTCGCTGCCAAATATAAAAACGCAGCCGAGAGGCATAGTCCTTTTAGTCATGAATCTATCAGCAAGTTGACATCGCAACCGCAGTAAACAAAGTTTAAATATATTCAAATATTGGTGAAAAATAAATTGGAAATACTACAAAAATACGTTTCTAATATGAAAAGTGCACAAATAAATAAATGTTGTAAATAAATAATATTTGAAATAAGGAAACTGTCAAGGAAACTATAAGTGCGCACAGGTTCACAATCAATTACAGCGCCATCTAGCGCGAAAATCGTCGCGTCAAAAAGAAATTGTGGCGTCATTTGCTCTAATTAGGCAGCACTGAAGCACTAAAGTGACATATAATTTAAAAGAAAAAAGTTCTTCAATTTAAACGCTTGTTATGGAAGACGATTTTCAAATCGAATTCATGTCGCTGCCACTTGAAGATCTTCAGGATCACTATGGAAAACTGTTTGAACGTTATCGACAAATGCGCGATGATGCGGAGGCCGACACACAGCGTATCCATGAGTTGAAGCGCAATCTGGAGACGGCTTATGCTGCAGAAAATTACCTTTCGCAGGAAATCGAGGAGCTTATGCGAACGCTTGCCTCGATTGAAAAGGAGAGTAAAGGAAAAACTAAAGTAGAAACGGAGCTGGAAGATTTGCGTAGACAACATCATACTTTATCTGCAGACTACAGCACATTGCAGCAGGACTACGCGGCGTTGAGTGCAGAAAATGCCGAAATGCGTAAACAGTTAGAAACAGTAAAATCAGCAAAAAGGCTAAGTACGTCGTCGATAGTAGATGCTGGAACAGAAGAGCTCACCCAACGTATAGCATCGCTGGAAGGTGAAAATTTTTCTTTAATGAAAAAATTGGAAGAGTTTCAGGAAAGTATGGTGCGGCAAACAATGGCGTTAGCGGAAAGAGAGGTAAACCCTATTACTATCCCTTTAATAATAAATTAAAGTTTTATTTTGTGTACATATTTCTTATAGAGTAATATAGAAGTTCTACGCGATCAAGTAACATGTTTGGAGGAAAATTTACGTTCAAAACGTGAAGATTTAGATGAAAAGACAGTTTTGCTTGAAAGTACCCAAGAACATTTAGCCGATGCAAATGCGAGATTGGCGATGTTAGAAACAAAGCCAGAGGGTGTTGGTAAGTACTTTTATACTTATTTATTATTAATTATTGTTTTAATGACGAATTTTGATTATTTGAAAACTGCTTACAGATCGCAAAGGCAACTCGCTCTTCGCTGAAGTGGACGACCAACGACAAGCAATGAAAAAACTGCTAGCTGCCCAAAAGAAAAGCTACATTGATATGAAGAAAATCTGTCATGACAGTCAGTCTGAAATAAGACGATTAAAGCGAGAAAATATTGCAATGCACACAGAGCTTAAGGAGTGTAGTTCAATATTTTGTTCAGCCGACCGTACATATCAAGGTACTTAATATGAGTTATTGAAATATTATAAACATTATAAAATCAGACATAATGGAATATCATCCTTTGCAGACAAACTAAATGAGCGCATACGTCAACTACTCGGTCAAGTGGAAGGCTTAGAGAAGCAACTAAATGTGTCTCAGAGTCGACTACGCGACTTGGCCAACGATAAGGGTGTTGCGTGGCTTGATTCGATGCTGAATTTCTGCAAGTACGCATTACCCGTAGAAGTTGTAAATTGTGTAACACATTTCACTAGTGAAGTGTGGAAGAAGTTTCGTTATAGTCGTATATTTTGTATAGTGCAAATGGGCATAACATTTAATTAGATAGTTCATGTTCATATTAAATTTCGTCACCTCCATCATTTATTTGGAAAACGCATTTGTAAATATAGGCTATTTTTTGTGCTAAGAATATATACTAACTAACTTTACGGTACAGTTAAGGATATGTGTGTTTCACACAAATATTTTTACTCCCCCCCATTCATTTAGACAAGAAACTGATGAACTCAAGAAACAACTTCATGGTGTGCGAATACAAAAAGCCAGTTTGGAAGAGCAGCTACGCAACGTTCAACAGGAGATGACAAGGTATTTCAATACAACTATTTAACTCCATAATGGGAAAGTAATATTTTTTTGTTATTTTCAGATGGCGCTTCGAAGCATTAAAAACGCGTTGTGTACTGCTCGACAGAGAGGATCTTTTGACTGAGCACCGCATTGAGTTCAAAGCTATTCGTGCAATAGAATTTAATATAACACAGAAAGAACAGGAGACTGCGCGACCCCGTATTGTGCACGCATCACCTGCCACACCCACGGAAAGGAAATCACAAATACCTAGCACACCGTTACGTTCCATTAAAAATGAGAATTCATCAGCAATATGCAACACACCTCCTGAAAATATTTCAGTGAAACAAGAAGTTAATGGTCAATGTGGCGACAGCACACCGGTATCATTAAAATCAAATGTGGAGTTTAAAGAAAACGTTGGTACACCACAAACACAGTCGCGTTCAACTATTTCATTGAAGTCAGAACTTAGTTCTGATAAATATTTGCGCGAGAGCAATATGCAGAGCAATTCTTTAGCAAACGAAATGCAGATGGCACTGCCAAAGAACTTCAAAAGGGAACCCCCTGGACTTGATGCTCAACCGGGTCCTTCCATTCTCTCAAAGCAAAGTCATGCATTCATCACTGAAGATAATTGCGAGAAGAATGTGCAGTTCAGTGCAGCGGGTCCAACTGTACATGAAATTAGTGCGAATGTCAGCATTGGCTTAGATACCACTAATGACAGTAGTAATAAAGAAGGGCAGCAAAAAGCCTTTATTAAGGAGGTGCGCAAGAAACCAAATATTATCGTGCGTCATGTGGTTGTGCCGTCCAAACGTAGGCCAACGTAAAATAAGAAAAGTTTTGTACTCTTAGTGCTGCTTGTGTTAATGGGTATAAAAGCAAGTGCATAAAGCAATTGCCTTGAGATAGAAAGAACTGAATTTCTTTACTCTTGCTGGTTTAGATTTTTTAAATATTTATAACGATTTTCAAAACTTTATGTAATGATTGAGAAATAATTTGCATATATTGTTATTCCAATATTTTACCGTAATTTGTAAATTTTTCACTTTTTAAAATTAAAAAAAAAATGAGTTAACACACTCGCGTTTTTATATAAACATTCAGTTACGAAGGATTAAAAGGATTCATTTTCAAATAAGCGATGGAGGTGAAAAATTCTTAAATTACATTTCTTAGATGTATGTATGCGATATGTTAAGATAGTTATTTTATGTTTTAAAATCTGTGCATATAGTTTATATAAATAAAAATCTAACAATTTCTATTCAGTATATATTTTATTTGTATGTATATGTACATATTTCCTATATAGATGCTTATCCTCTGAAAAAATGTAAAAATAAGAAAGATTCTGTTTATTTAATATTAATCGAGGCTTTATTGTAATTCAAAGCAACTTTAAATTGAGGACCTACGATTATAGTACCTGTCATCTTGTCGCTACGCAGGGTTCTGCAAAGCATTCCTCAAACTGTTAATGTTGACGATAACTATTATGCTCTTTATCAGACCACCACAAGCGATGGTGATATCCGGCCGATCGATCCAAACTGGATAAGATTTCCGAAAAATCTTACCACAGCATGCAACGTGTCCCCGCATAACTCCAACCACTTCTTTGCATGCCCAGCTAACCATACACATCTGACACCGTTCTTCCTGCCATCCGACCCCGTCGAAACAGCACGTTTCATGAGCGTACCGTTGGATGACCTCGATGACAACTTATCTGAACCTTACCACCCTAACGGGACTAGATAACTGTGGTAACAACAACAGCTGCCCATAGTTTTGGTGGGGGCTTCATCATTCATTGTGCATAATGTCGAATCGTCTATCTGTTCGTCAACCTACCTAACATTAAAGGGTAGCATCCCAGCGGTCGATGTTGCCAAGGATATGGCAGCCTAATGCGGGAAATAGGTGCAATTTGTACAGTCGTAGAGGCTAGTGATGCAGTATTGTGTTGGCTGCATGGAGCTATATAACTTGTGGTCCACTCCCTGTGTATCTGAAGCTCTGAGCAGGTCCGTCTCCATCTATCGCATCTATTACACCTAACCGAGGTGGAGTTTTAATGGAGCTCTTAAGGCAGCAGAAAAACTCTTCCGGCCCTGGTTGAACTCAATAGTAGCACAGGACACTAGGATGGGGAGCAACCCTGCTGCTAGAAGTTAATCCAATGATGAGACACTTAACATAAAAGTTAGCGATTGACATAAGGTTAAATCGGCGAAATAACAGTCCTTGGCTGGATAAAACTCTGTTGTACGAATTTTAGAGCTTTCGCAGCATTTGACTAGCGTCAGTAGTAACGGTTGCTGTACAGAAAATCCTAGGGGGAGGCGAACGGATGCAGGTTGCCACTACTGCTGATTAAGTCGGAGCTCTTGAAGAGCTTTCTAGTACGCGGGAACGCGCGCTACCCTCCACGCAAGGAGTCATGGAAACGTTATAAAAGAATTTTTAAAACTATCCATCTTTGCCTTACTAATTTTCTAATTTAAGAATCGTAAACTAAGCTTCCACCACCACCAACAATGCCAGCCTAGAAATCCAAAGCAGGATAACTCTTGCCAACAGGTGTTACTTCGGACTGAGTAGGCAATTGAGAGCAAAGTCCTCTCGACAAACAAAAACCAAACTCTATAAGTCACTCATAATTCCCGTCCTGCTATATGGTGCAGAGTCTTGGACGATGTCAACAACGGATGAGTCGACGTTGCGAGTTTTCGAGAGAAAAGTTCTGCGAAAGATTTATGGTCCTTTGCGCGTTAGCCACGGCGAATACCGCATTCAATGGAACGATGAGCTGTACAAGATATACGACGACATGACATAGTTCAGCGAATTAAAAGACAGCGGCTACGTTGGCTAGGTCATGTTGTCCGGATGGACGAAAACACTCCAGCTCTGAAAGTATTCGACGCAGTACCCGCCGAGGGTAGCAGAGGAAGAGGAATACCTCCTCTCCGTTGGAAGGACCAGGTGGAGAAGGACCTGGCTTCGCTTGGAATATCCAATTGGCGCCACGTAGCGAAAAGAAGAAACGACTGGCGCGCTGTTGTTAACTCGGCTATAATCGCGTAAGCGATGTCTACGCCAATTAAGAAGAAGAAGAAACTGTTTAAGCTTAATGCGGTCTAAGAGGGTCGAGAACATCAACTGATGATCAACTCGTCAATAAAATAAAAGTATTGATGTTTGAGAATCGACGATTAATAGTTACAGATCTTATTGGCTTTGTTGGAGTATTAGAAAAATAAGTGAAAACCATTCCAAAAGAACATTTGGGCCTAAGGAAAGTGAAAGAATGTTCAAAATCACCCAATTTTGTCGAAAACAGCGTCGCGTTAACGTCTGTGGAACAATGCTTTCCGACTGCCAAGATGTCATGACACATATTATGGCGACGAATCTTGGATCCGAAGCCGAAAAAACCACGTCACAGCAGGTAAACAATCAAGGTTATGTTCACAGTTTTCTACGATTATCGAGGTGTTGTGCAGTTCGAATTAATTCCGACCGAGCAAACTGTCAACAAGGAGTACTATTTGAGTGTTATGCGTCATTTGCGTGAAGCTATTCGTACGAAAAGGCCGGAATTATGAACCGACAACTGGTTTTTGCGATGATTTTTCGTGAGTTTTTCGTCAAATTTTCAAACAATATCGCGTCAAAAGCTAAATGAGTCAACTGAAGACATTAAAAGTGAATCATTACGCTCATTGAACGCTATTGTGGGAATTAGCTTTAAAAACTGTTCCGAAGATTGGAAAAAACGTTGGCACAAGTGTATTGAGGCCAAGGTGGACTACTATGAGGACGACGACATAGATTTTGAAGAATAAATTAAGAATTTGAAAACTATGAACAAAGTCTTACTATGTTTTGCTCATTGTAGTATATATGTACATACATACATATGTATGTATATCTACTTTGACTAATTTTAGGCGTCACAAACAACCGTTAGGTGGATAAAACTGTTACACTCTGTACCAACTTAACTTTCCTTCCTCAAATAAGTCACATTCATGCATCTACAGTGGTGTGTGTGCATTTTTGGATAACAGCGGGCCAGTACGCAGCACACTCTTTGGAAAAATGTCATTGACTTCTGGCATAAACCGACTTAATATTAATGGCAGTGGTGAGTTTGTAGTAGTGGCTCACTGAATTTCAACCAAATTCGCACAATGCGACTAGCATTACAACAACCATCCCAATAAACACGTTAGTATAGTACTAGTTCAAGTTGAAGAGTATTTGACAGACCTCAAAGCTAGCCGCTGATGAGGTACTCAAATATAACGGCTTTTAATGAGAGCCTAATTGCTTTTCAAATTTGAAATTCTATTTCAATCATAACGGTTCATAATGGAATTCTTTATTTGTTTTCAAACCCTGTGTTAGTGATGAAAATCATCCTGAGAGAGGATAACTTAAGGGGTTACATGGGTTTCACAGTTTCAAAAAATCGAAAATTTTCTTTTTGTCTTATTAAATTCTACAACATCTCTAGAATATTGTCCTAAATTTTCCAGTTGATCCGACTAATAGTTTCGGAGATACAGCCTTGAGAACTTGTGCGCTGGCGGCTAGCTGGGCTAAGTGCTCCGCCTTCAAGCGCGTTTTTCTCAAAACTGTGCTTTCAAAGTCGGTTGGCAAGATTTCTCGCGAACTACTCAACCGATCTTGATGAAATTTTACACAGGTCTTCGAGATATCATTTACAAGGTCTTGAACGAAGGATTTTTTTTATTTAATTCAACTATTTAAAAAAAAATGTCGAGAAATTTTCATCGAAATTTGCATTTTTTTATAAAAACGTCTGCCAAAAATCCAATTTTCATTTTTTTTTTCCTTCGTCCAATACCTAGTTTATTGTCTTTACTAAAACACGTATTTTTTATTTTTATTTTTAATGATCCTGAAAGAAGTTCTGCTGACAACGCGGATGCACCTTTTTTCCGAGGGACTGCCGGAAATGGCGTCGTAATGACTGCCATTTTGATATTTTTTTTGAAAATTTTACAAAATGTTTATTAAATATGAGTCTTTTAAATAAAAAAAATTTCATTAAAATATTTCATTTTTTATATGTAAAAAAAAATTATTGAAAAAAGGCCGTTTTTTGCCCGAGGAAACCCATGTAACCCCTTAAACGTATCCAGCAGATGGTCTACTAAGTCCTGCTCTCGCAATTCGTTATAATGATGGAAACAGTATTTTAGAAAATGAATAATTTCAAATAATGAACGACGCTGATCTGAAGTAGTGTTATGATTTGAAAATTCCGTTAAACGTTTATTGGGTTAAGAGTGCTTATTTCTACTTTTCTTTTGGGTAGCGAAATCGTCCTTTTGCCACGCGCCGCTCGAATCGCGTTTTAGTGGTGCTTGGCGCCGTTATTCTTTGCCGACTGTAACATCTCATTTCTCTTTGCTTTTTTTCGTTGTTTTTTTTATCCTTTTATTATTGAATTTTCTCTTGTTCCTGCTTTTTACAACAATGTAATCAAAATGATACAGATACATAGATACAAAAGCATATACATATGTATGTATGTATGTATGAGGATGTGCACATAATTGTTTGCGTAAGGCGTTGCTCTTGGACAGTGATATATCCATGGATGTACAATAAACAGTTGCCTTTATAACATAGGTATATGAGATGCATGGTAATAGTTCGGCTGCAAAAAGGAACAAGAATTTTCATAAATATTATAATTGCTGAAAAAGGATAAACATTCTTGGACACCTTAAAGATTTCTTAATAAAAATGTAAATGACCAAATTGCTATGGATAGGCAGAAAGGGATTTGCCATAGTGTTGTAATGTTGTACGTAACGTCACATACGTTATGGAGTTGGTTTAGAAGAAAAGTGTTTATGCCAGAAGAACTGTTGGATATTTCGCATTGCATGTTCTGCTAAAAATCAAACTAATCTAATAAGATTATTAAGCGTAAGAGTAAGTCCAAGCTTCTAGTCTTCGGTTACCGATTTGAGGGTTGAAAATTGGCATAAAAGTTACTCCAAAACAAGAAAAAATTTTAACTTCCGTTGCACCGATGTTGTAAAACCATTCACAAATAAAAAACAAGTAAGAAAGAGCTAAGTTCGGGTATAAGCGAACATTTTATGTTCTTGCAACTTTCAAAGATTAAAGCCAGGGAAATACCTTAAGGTGCAAAACAATCCAAGCAATTTTATATTCATATGTATACTAGGTTGATTTTTTTTTAACTATTCATTTTTTTCAAAATCCTCATGAAATTTCCTTGGAAATACCATAAAAAAATTCCCTGAAAATTTGAGCACTTAATATTAATATTAAGAACTGGAGCTTTACATGCCTTGGAAAAATTTTCCATTGAAAATACACGACAATCGTGATTTTATATCTTTAAATTTCTATAGCTCACAAGCATTTTATGGCATCGCTTTGACTTTAGACACATATTTCTCAGAATTGAACACTCTACAAAAGTGCCCATTGCGACAAAGTCGAAACTCACACCGGCGAGGTAGTACGGGGCTCTAAACCTGACTTTTCCACGAAATTCGCATTTTTTGTATATATTTCGTAAATGACAAGAGCTATAGAAAAAATGGATTTTATATCTATGAAAATTCCATACAGCCTTACTTAAAAAGCCGAATATCTCGAGAAGTATTAATGTTAGCGATTTTGCGCTCGGACCTGTTTCGTGGCAAATAAAATTTTTTAGGGTATTTCCAAGGAAGTTTCTTGAGGAGATTGAAAAAAATTAATAGTTAAAAAAAAACCCCTAATGCATACATATACTATATATGTACTTATATAATATATGTATAACTCATACACTGACCGAGGTTTGTTAGAAAAACGAAAATCATTATATGCGATATATGGCAGTTGGGGTAGGATCGACCCGATTTTATCTATTAACTATTATGCCAGATACTAAAAAAAATGTTCCCTGGGTTTCACATATAATCTCCAATTATATGGAGCAAACTCAGCCGGATGTTCAAAAATTTAATGTCTCTGGCGTATTTAGTTTTTTATTTATCGCGTTTTTTTTTTAAGAGGGCGGGGCCATGCCCACTTTTTCAAAATTTGTTTCTGTGCCAATAACAGTTTTATATTTTAATCAAGAGCTTAGTTACGGCACAGTATACGTTTTCGGTTAATGGCGTTTTGTGGGCGTGGCAGTGGTCTAATTACGCTCATCAAAATATCTCAATTTTTACTCAAAATATAGCTTGCACGGACATATAGACAGCCACTAAGATTTCAACACGTGTGTCGTCAAGCTTGGTGTTATGAAGCATCTTTTGTCACGCATTCGTCGTGCTCGACCACAATACTCCATATTAACCATTAATCACTCACCCTACTCACCTGATCTGGCACCCAGTGATTTTTACCTATTTGGAAAACTTCAATTGCCCATGAAAGGACACTGGTTTCAGGACATTTCAGCTATCCAAAATGCGATGACCGATATTCTCAAGAGCAGCCCCAAAAATGACCTTAAACACTCATTTGAAATGCTAATTGACCGGGCTAAACGCTGTATCGAAGCACAAGGAAACTACTTTGAATAAAAAAATATAACTTTTGGAAAATATTAATTTTTTGTTGTTTTTTTTTAACAGTCCTGTTTCTTTTGCGACAGACCTTGTATATTTTAAAAGGTCACCTTTATAGGATTGCCTTCTGCATGCTACAACCTTCGTATATATACACATGTATGGGTATACCATAAATGCTCACAATTTGCTTCA
This sequence comes from Bactrocera neohumeralis, assembly GCF_024586455.1. Lineage (NCBI taxonomy): Eukaryota > Metazoa > Arthropoda > Insecta > Diptera > Tephritidae > Bactrocera > Bactrocera neohumeralis. Next base: position 35,132,132 of record NC_065923.1, read on the forward strand.
TGTCGACACACTGTACGGAGTTGTTTGATTGCTGTTTTGGCTCAGCATAATGGAATTTGTTGTAGGAATAGCAACATTTGTGTGTGTAAGTAGAATGAAGTCCTAAAGTCACAATGGACTTTTAGCGCATAAATATCAACTGACTTGACACACATACCGTCATACCGTCGCCCACACACATACAAATACATGGACACATGTTGGCAATCAAATGCAATTTCCATAGTTGCAGTGAGCCGTTAAATGCATTCTGCATTATGTCAGCGCCAAGGAAAAACTACGAAGCTGAAAAATGTCTAATGACAGGGAAATCCATAATTAAATGTCATGTGTTGATGGAAAGCTGAGAAACCGGGACAAAACAAGAAACAAGATTAACTTCGGTCGCTGCGAAACTGGAATACCCTTCACATAAAAAAGTTTTCGCACAAGAATTTGATAGTGATTGGTCGGTTCGTATGACAGCTGTATGCTATAGTAGTCCAATCTGAGCAATATGCTCGGAGATTGTTGCGATGCTTTGGGTACTCGTAATAATATATATATATATTTTCCCGTAGTTCCTAGGTGGAACCTGGGGCCTCGCAGAAGGGTAATCACCTACTCATCTTAAACCCCTTGATTACCGAAACCGAAGTAAACAAAGTTAAGGTTTGCGTAATAATATTATATACTGAATTTTGTGACCAAATAAAAAAGTTTCCCATACAAGCACTTGATTCCGATTGTTCAGTATGCATGCCAGTTAAATGTTATAGTGATCCGATATTGGCGATCAGGCAAATGAGCAGCTTTTTGGTGAAAAGGACGGGTGCAAAATTTAAGTTCGATATTTCCAAACCAGGGTTTTTGAGTTTAGTTCGCACCTATACGGACCGACAGACATACGGCAAAGGCTAAATCCTTTGTTAGGGTCTCCTTATATTTTTTTTGTTTTGGTATATGCTCAGTTGTTTTCGATTGGGATCAAGTCCGGATAATCCAAAGCCGTAATGTTCACAGAAGAAAACCAAGTTTTAACGCTTCTAGCAGAGAACTTTGGTTCGTTATCTTGCTTAAAAGTGTATTGTTCAGGCATGTGTTCTTATCTAAATGCCTTCATTATAGCCGCCCAAATCCAATCAATGAACTACACCTTAAGACGAAAGTTCAGCCCAAAACCATATTTTTTAATAATTCGGTTTGGGCGCCCAGCTTAAATAGATCCGTCTGAGTCAAACTTGATCTTAAGTAGACTTTGTTAATCACTTGAGCCGTTATTTTTTGGCGAATTAGGCTGGAAGTTAAAAAAGGATTCGCCTTGCTTACTCTGCAAGATTCAACATCGTCTTCTGAAGTAGGCTTTTAGTAAATTTACAATTTGGTATTCTTTATTTGAACGGTAGCTGTACTTGAACAATTTTAGGTGTCTAATAGGGGGGTTATAATTTAAGAATTTTCAATTTTTTTTCTTATTTTCAGATCGTTACCAACTACTTGAAAAATATTTCGTTTTGTGGATTTAGTAGGAACATAATTAGTCCACATAACCATTTAAAAGATATGAGCGGTAAAAGTTTGTTTATTTTTCCCGATCCTGACGGAATTCTTGGTGTTGCTCAATGTCAATGTCGTATTAGTTTTACGGAGTTCAGACATAGCCCATAAAGATAGTTCCTTTTCGTCCTGACAAAAGCGGCTTTAAAATCGACAAAGAGGTGAAGTGTGTCGATCATCGTTTCACGGGTCTTTTCCAGGATTTAGCACATGTTGAAAATCTGGTCGACAGTAAATTTTCCAGCTCTAAAGCCACAGATAAGGTTCAATCAGTTTGTTGACGGTGGGCTTTAATCTTTCACACAAAACGCTCGATAGAACCTTATATGCGATATCCTTCTTCTTCTTCTTAATTGGCGTAGACACCGCTTATGCGATTATAGCCGAGTTAACAACAGCGCGCCAGTCGTTTCTTCTTTTCGCTACGTGGTGCCAATTGGATATTCCAAGCGTAGCCAGGTCCTTCTCCACCTGGTCCTTCCAACGGAGTGGAGATATTCCTCTTCCTCTGCTTCCCCCGGCGGGTACAGCGTCGAATACTTTCAAAGCTGGAGTGTTTTCGGACTGTATCTTGCAAAATGATGCATGCACCTTGTCAGTGGACATGGTTTCTCCGTCGTATTTGAATAGCTCGTTCTTCAGGCGGGTAATTGCTATTCAAACTTCAGCATAGTCGGGCAATGGAGCATCTATTCCATCGTCATCGATTGGAGAATCCGGTTCGCCATCTTCATATGTTTCACTTTCACTGCCGTTCAGCAGGCTGGAGAAGTGTCATCCGAGGCTATTGTTTCCTTTTCATTGGGAATGGTTTCTACGTGGCGGGTTCCGAAAACAGCGCACAACCACGCTGGACGAGTAGCTTTATACACTTTTATATAACGGGCCGCTTGTTTCAAGATCCGATGCCCGCTTGCGCCCGCACCTCTGGTGAACAGCCGCTGCAATTACATAGACTTCAGCGTACCCTAAAACCAAATATTTTGGAGTGGCTCCGCTGAAGTTTTCTTTCTTTTAGCCGTGATCGCCGGCTCCACACAGGTTGGCTAACGCATCTTATACAAGGATGCGCGGCTTTGAACGCAAGAGTACGAACTGGATATAGTCCTACAGCTGTAACTGCTTACACAGAGGCATAACTATACCCCTCGGAGAAACAAAATCGAGAATGTCCACATGTAATTGTGTTATATAATTGCCGATCTTTTGGGTTGATAGGGCGGGAACCCCAGTAAGTATGCTTATACCGTATATAATATACATACTTCATTTGCCGATTCGCAGTTGATTTTTTTTTTCTGTGACCAATTTTTATATTCTACTTATAGTTTGAGATTAGGAACTGCCTACCTTTCTCTGTCAAAATGTTGTGTTTCATCGACTTTGAAGTTTCGGATTGGAAAGATCCTCCGCGGCGTGCACCAAATGTATTTTCTAAACCGAGATATGTAGTAATTATATGTAACTTTGAACCCTAGGGGATTAAGTCCTTAGAGTGGAGTTCAACGGAAGCATTTCAGTTAATCGTTATTGTTACTTATACGCTGATTTACACCGATATCACCATAACTTTACTTTCAATTATGAGAAAAGGAGCAACTGGCCTTTAAGAATGCGCTTTTGTAATTAGTGCGTTCTTATTGAAAGCTTGATGAGCATATAATACATACATATGTATATGGTAATTTCTTCGATTTATGTAATTACTCGCAACTGCATTTGAGATATTCGTACCAAAAATGTTCGCTATGGATTGCCTACCATCCGTGCCCAACACCAACTCGCAGCCCCTCTCAACCACATTCCACCATTTAGGTGCTATCCAACGTTGAAGTCTACCTGTTCGATCATACATATTGTTCCAATTTCTTTCGTATTGGCACAGCACCTTCATTCCTATCGAATTAAAAACTGGCGTCTGCTTTTTTATCATTTCCTTATCAGATTTCCAGATCTTTTTCTTTATAATAAGATCTTTGTCACATCCTTAAGTGACCGTGGGTACTATATATCAACATACATAAATGTAGATGCAAAAAGCTAGTACCTATACTACACATATGTATGTATGTATCGAGCTGAATACTCGAACGAACCACGTTGACGAGGTGAGAGGACCTGCAACATTGCAATTCACACAGTCTGCCTGTGGCGCATTCCGGCGCAATGGAGCTACACACCGAATATGTTAAGGAATGAGTATATCGGTATGCATGTGTGTAGATATATGTGAGGCCACTTATGTACTTGGGGCATTTGTATGTGGTTACGTGGCGTTGGCGTTGGCAGTCAGCGCGCCACTTGTCTTGCTTTTTTGGTAAACTGCAACTGAAATATCCATTAGTTCTGCAACTTTTGCCGATGCCTTGAGTTATACGTTCTTAGTATTGTTGTTGTTTTTGTTTTTTGTGCATCACTAACTTTTTATGCTAGCAACGCATCAATTGCGCAGCTGCCCTGTCGGAAATTAATACACCAATGCACACAGAAAGATATTGCTTTGCATAATGCGTTTATGACTTCGTGACCAGTCGTGTTTGATTTAGTATAATTGTTCAAAGCCTCGGTTTTTAGCCCTCACCCTTAGAGACTGCGGCGTAAAAACATGGTTGAATTTTTTTCGAGTTTCCAAGTTATGATTTTTTAATCGAATGTGAAGTGAAGTACTATTACCCAATTCTTCGAAATTTTTCGAAAATTTGAAGACATTGAAAGCTTTTAAATATTTCATTTATTATTTAAAAAAAATTGGAATAAATTAATGCCTCGATAAATCATTGGCGCGGTACCCATCGATTTTATTGAAGAATTTTTTGTTTGCAGGCTTACAAAATCGAACTCGTACAAGAATTGAAGCTGAACGACAGTTCCGCGATAGGTAAATGGACTCAAAGCAAGGTGGCCACCGATCCCGATTTTCACAATAAAACTTTGTTCAGCGATGAAACTCACTTTTGATTGAATGGGAGAGATGATAATCCACAAGCTATTGTTGAGACGTCGTTGCAACCTCAAGAAGTCATTGCAGTTCCTGCGGTCTTGGATGGGATAGATACCGAGAGTTTAAGAAGGACGCAAGACGCTTTTGCAGACAAAAAAAGAGAGGCCGAAATCGTACTCACGCAAGAGCTTGGCAAGCTGGCTGACAGAGGGCAATGCTCGAAAATTCTACGAAAAGATGCGACGACTAACAGAAGGTTTCAAGACCGGAGCATATTCTTGTAGAACTCTCGATCTAGTGGCTGATGCCCAGACCATACTAAAATTATGGAGAGAACACTTCTCTAGCCTGCTGAATGGCAGTCAAAACATAAAATTAGGGGATTATGAACCCCCAATCGAATACGATAGAGCAGACGTTCTATTGTTCGACTATGAAGAAGTTCGAAAAGCAATTATCCGTCTGAAGAACAACACATGAGCTGCCGCCCGAGCTATTCAAATACAGCGGCGAAGAACTGATAAGGAGCATGCATAAGCTTCTTTGTAGAATATGTTCGGATGAAAGCATGCCCGACGATTGCAATTTAAGTGTGCTCTGCCCAGTCCACAAAAAGGAGACCTCTCTGCGCTAACTATCCTGGGATATAGCAAGTCTCTTCAATATCGCATATAAGGTTCTAACGAGCGTATTGTGTGTATGATTAAAGCCAGTCGTCAACAAACTGATTGGACCTTATTAGAGTGACTTTAAATCTGGAAAGTCAACAAAGATATTCACCTTACGCCAAGCCTTGGAATCGAGACACATCCCCGCAAAACTAATACGGTTGTTGTAAACTGACCTTGAGCAATACCAAACGCTCCGTCAGGATTGGAAAAAACCCTTTCCGAGCCGTTCGATACCAAACGAGGGCAAAACGAAATATCTCCTGTCATCAAACCAACTGTCATCGCACTCGTGACTTGACTCCCACGTCACTGTGGACAGTCATAACTTCGAAGTCGTAGATTATAACGTCTATCTTGGAACCAGCATTAACAACAACAACAATGTCAGTCTCGAAATCCAACGTAGAATAAATCTTGTCAAATAGGTGAACTTCCGTTTGGGTGGTGGTGCGGAGGCATGGAACGTGACAACATCTGATAAGGCGACGTTACGCGTTTTCTAGAGAAAGGCTCTGCGAAAGATTTATGGTCCTTTGCGGATTGGCAACGACCAGTATCTATAAATGATGAGCTCTACGAGATATATGAAGACATTAACACAGTTCGGCTACGCTGGCATCTTATTGATGATATGCAGCCACAGTGCTGCAAAAAGTGGTCAAAATTTGGGCTTCTGGGCTGGAATTTATTCGAGCCTGCCGCTGCGGACACTTGCCCGAAATAATTTTTGAAATGTAATGGTAAACCCTTACCATAAGAGTTCTATTTAAAGAACAAAGCAAGAACAATTTAGTTCAGTACACCATAAATTCAACATTACCTACAGGGTATTCCATAGTTACCCACACAAACACATGCACATGTGCCATCACACATACGAATTTATGAAGTATGCAAAGTGCAGTCGACCGCAGCTTCATTCTGTCCGCCATCTTCGTCGGTATTTCTTCACACAAGGAACGCGTTATTCGCTTTTGGGTGTCTGTCGCTAAAATTCCTCAGCTCACTACAATTCGCCAACAATGACACTCAGTTGCCCGCGCCACACGTCCCTCCATTGCTTGGGCGTCGCTGAGAAGCAGCGCTTAGCAAGCCAAATACTTCAATTTAATAAATTAATTGGCTTTGCAACACAAACTACAAACAAAAACAACAACAACAACCGCTCGGATACCTTGTTCTACCTTTTTTGGTGCATTGCATATAGCAGAGCAGTTTTTCACTGCTCCCTTTTGTGGCACTTCATTTTGGGTTGGATGTTTTTTTGATCTCGGACTTTTTTTTGCTCACTGATTTTGATTTTGAAAGAGGTGCACCTCCCATGAAAAGATAGAAATCTTCACTTCAGAGGCGGCAAATTTTACAGGGATCCGCTTACAATTCATTTGCGCCTCTTCCGTCACCAACCAAGCAACCAACCAATCAACCGACCGCCAATTCCACCGTCAGGGCAACCGTCGTTGGCCGCTCGAGTTTTAGCGTACTGACACAAATGAGAATTAAAAGAAAATAAAGAGCATTACCTGAATGCACCCGTTCGCTGTTGGGCTATTACTGGTACGCCTGACTGCCTGCTGTCTGGTGAGGCAAAGAAACATACGCCGAGGTATTTGGTCCACAAATTAAAAGACTTTATGGATTTTCAGCGCCGTTGCCACATACATTCGACGTCCGATATGTGTATGGCTCTATTTTTTATTATATCAGGTCTTTATCACAATCGCTTCTGCCTTTCAATGGTTTCCGTCAACGTCCACAGCTCCGAATTCCTCTGGCGCATTCATTTATTAACCTTTATTACATTTCAGCCACCATCGCCGCGATCTTTGGCTCGGCATTGCACAATTTATTCAATCCTTTGTGCCTCATGGCATTCGGCTTCTTTTTTCTTCTCGAATTTAGGTGTTAATGTTTTCATTTTGGCCACCCAATTTCAACATTCCACTTAATTGTAAAAGACTTTAAGCGCTTGCTTGCCCGATACCCAAAAACCTGACCGACCGACCGACCAGCAAGCTACCCCTCGTCCAGGGCATCAAAAGTGAGGGCGAAAGGATTGCGAGTTTCATGTTGCATTGGAGTGACCTTATTTTGTCAGCTCCGCCACATTGCTCATGCGTCCATGCCATTTACGGCCACAGTTATCTCCATAATCTACGCGAACAATTCGTATGTACGTACGTATAGAGACACAGGCACAGGCACAAAAGTTAAAAATACAGCAACAATGATGTATTGGCAGAAGACTTGGCTTAATCGATGACTACTTGGGACGATTGATCAGCTTCCCATCACTCGATTCCCACTTCTGAATATTATAGTATATGGTTACCATTTCTGTAGCTTGGCCATCATTATGTCCCATGTGCTTCGAATATATTTATACATACAAAATGCCTGTCCCACAGGAGAACTGTCGGGGTCGAGTCACATTCGCTGCAATAATTATCTTCGATGCGAACGTATATGACTGTGGTCTCTATTTACATTTACTTCATTGCGAGCGCCGCTAGCTGTCACTTGACAAAAACAAAAAAAAAAATTACAAAAACAACTAAAACACTATATGCCCGGGTCGGCAATCGCTAGTAAGGAGTCTAGAAATGTGAGTTGCGTACTGCGGACCGGCGCTCTTTTATCCACCAAATATGATATCAACCCAAAAAGAAACTCTTACCTTAACACCGTCGCCAGGCTGCTCATCATGTCGCTTGGGCTCGCAATTTAACTTGCACCCACCGCGCTCCCCAGCCCGAACGCATTGTTTGCCCCGAAAAGGAAATTTTCGCTACACATTTCTACATGTGTGTAGTATGCGCCAAAGGCATTGTTTCTTACACTCGCCGAACACTGTCGCTTTCTCACTATATTGTGATCGGTTGGCTGTTGGCGGTTGGCTGTAACGGGACGGTGGCTGCGAAGATATCAAAGTTATCATGGTGACTTTGTTACCGCCAGCCGCAACTGGCTCAACAATAAAAAGTCGGCTACTTTACCGTCGCCACCGCTTGGACGCGCTGTGACGGCCCAACATATTCATATGCAACTTCAATTGACTGACCGTTGGGCCAGTGTGATTGGTATTTCTACCATTGTACTAAGCATTCGGTCGGTCGGTGGATGGTGTGCAGCCGCATTCAGTCTTTGTCCCATCCGCTTTTGCACCGCATTCGCAAACTCATAACAATACAATTGTTATTGTTAGTAGACATAATTTTGGAATTTTGCGTTGAAGCTCTGGATGACATCGCATTTCGCGCGAACTGCGGCATTGCGTATTTGCTGCGCTTCTGACGAGTATTTTACCGAAAAGGTGTCGCCGATTGTCTCTAAAAGCGGCGCTTCACCGCACTGCTGCGCGTCGTTTTTGAACCGTACAGATTTGCACTGTGTCGCTCGCCTGTGATCGTGGAGTGCAGTTTTGTTAGTCTCGTGATTGTGTTTCTACTTTACCATGTTGCAAGGGATGTACAATAAAATTTACGAATATGTAATTATTATTATTGATACTTTATAGATTTGAAATTCCGTATTTACATATGGTTAAATACACAACTGCTCAAAATGATAGATACTAATCGGATTGTAGTGTTTTCATCCATTCGGACGTCTTGACCTAGCCAACGTTACAGCTGTCTCTTAATTCTCTGAACTATGTCAATGTCAAGGAGGATGGGGTCATGTGTAGAAGTTCACGCAAGAGAGGAAAGTTCTCTGATCGCCATTCACTTGGGAGTGGCCAGAAACGATTCTTTTACATATGACTCAAGCAGCTCACGACTTCCGGTCTTTGACCAAGTATCCTCTGGGTAGCCTAAGAACATCCGTTCGAAGGTGAGCTAAAGTGAGAAGGCGAAACATCCCCTGCAGAGGGTTGTGCGCTGGGTTTGGGACCCGCCACGTAAAAAGCCTACCCCAATGAAAAACGACAAACAGCCTCGGATGAGAAACCCCTCTTTTGATGACGACCATGGCAAACGAAATAAGGACAACGATACAGCGGCTACGCTGGCTAGGTCATGTTGTCCGAATGGACGAAAACACTCCAGCTCTGAAAGTATTCGACGCTGTACCCGCCGGGGGAAGCAGAGGAAGAGGAAGACCTCCACTCCGTTGGAAGGACCAAGTGGAGAAGGACCTGGCTACGCTTGGAATATCCAATTGGCGCCACGTAGCGAAAAGGAGAAACGACTGGCGCGCTGTTGTTAACTCGGCTATAATGGCGTAAGCGGTGTCTACGCCAATTAAGAAGAAGAAGATGTCAATGTCATTCTATATCTCGTACATCTCATCGTTCTATTGACTGCGGTATTCGCCGTTGCCAATGCGCAAAGAGTCATGAATCCGCAGAACCTTTCTCTCGAAAACTCGTGACGTCGACTCATTCGACCCATCAGTCGTTTCTCTTTCTTATTGAAAATGTTAGAGAGTTTGATTGATCGCCATTTAAGGGTTGTTATTCCAAGAAATCGACTTTTGAGAGAATAGCATCCATATTGTAAAGGTAGGTCTGTGGACATTGCCTAGCACACTCTTGTCTTCTGGCTCGAGAGTATCATAGGGAGGATGCAGTTTGGAGACCTATTTCGATTTCGAGTGTGCATTCATCAATATAATTTGGCGGAAGTTATCATTAGAGCTTAGAAAAGGTTTTGGGTTGAATCGAACTTTAAGCATCTCACCTTCGAACTTACCTGCAATAGAACGATAGGGGCGAAATGGGAAGGTTGACAGGCACAATACGAAGCATACTAACTATTAAACGGAATGAACACAAAGTGTAAGGCCGCGAAGGACTCAGAAATTCTGTGTACTTAGATGACTAGTAGCATGGGCACTTTGAAATGCTTGCACACTTTGAATTCTCTCCAAGATTTTTGGATTACCAGGTTGCCGTACCTAACCCTGGCTGTCGCTTCACTGTTTATATACCTTTGATGGAGGCATGGGAGGGAAGGATTCGCTGGAGGAGGCGGTGAGCTTTTTTATGGATGGATCAAAGCTTGCAAGAAGTGTTGGTGGAGGAGTTCACTGTCGGGAACTTTTCATCAGCTCAGTTTTCAATCAGATTTACTGCCGGACCACTGCAGCGTCTTCCAAACGGGTGGCTGCTATAAAGGTAGCATTAGATCTGCTGCTGTGGAGTGCAGCATTCATCAGAGTGGCGACTATCCACTGCGATAATAGGGCAGCGATGTTAGCTTAGATTCTACTGTGTGTTCAAAACTAGTGTAAGGATGTCTAGACTACTTACCTATAAAATCGAGTTATTTTATTATTAGACTGCCTAGGATTCCTAACCACAGCGGTATTGCAGGCAACTATCATGTTGATGAGTTTCCTTGCACAGGTACTTTAATAAATTGATTGCTTCGTGGGCTATTCGTATATGGCATGTAGCGTCGTCTTGTCTCCCCATTGATTGTAACGTTATCATTTTTTGAATGAATATGGACCAATTATTCCCTCTGCCAATACATAACTTTTTAAGGATGTCTAAGAACGGTGGCTTGTAGACTATCATCACTTAAAATGAGACAAGTTCGTTTATTACCGCACCTTTTCAACCAAACGATGAGCTTTATCGCTGAACAACATATTCCTGTCAAAATCGGGATCGATGGCCATTTCGTTTTGAGCCCATTCACCGAAAGTGACTTCAAGGCGCTTCAGGGTCGTTCGGCTTCAATTCTTGTAGGAGTTGGATTTTGTAAGTATATAAACTAAGATGCAAAGTCCACCATACAGTGTTTGGGCACAGCGCCAAGAAACATTTCATCTAGCGATAACAAAAAGAGATGCAGCATTTGAAAATAATTGAAAGAAAAATGTTCGTGGTATAATACTATGAGCAAAAAATAGTAAGACTTTGTTCATAGTTTTAAAATTCTGAATTTATTCTTCAAAATCTATGTCGTCCCCTAAAAATAATCCTTCTTGGCACCAATACACCAGTGCCAACGTTTTTTTCCAATTAAAATCAATTTCTGGAATAGCCTTCAATGAGTGTGGCAATTGACGTTTAATATCTTCCATTGACTCAAAATGGCTTTCCCGGAGCGGTCGTTTGAGTTTGCTGCATAACCAGAAGTCACACGGAGCTAAATCAGGCGAATACGGTAGCGGCACGATATTGGTTGCAACTTTGAAAAAAAAGCTCACGAAGAATCAGAGCAGTATGCCACGGTGCATTATTGGGGTGCAAAAACCAAGATTTGTCGGCGCAAACGACGCATAACACTTAAATGGTATTCCTTATTGACAGTTTGGCTAGTTGTGTTCGGTAATTGAAGAAAAGAAAGATTCGGCAAATGCACTTTATGTAATCAGCTGAAATTATCATTGAAATTCATGGAAATGGAATTGAACATCTCCAAAACATCGATTAATCGCATTTTGACTAAACATTTGGGCTTATGAAAGGTGTGATCCGCACAAATTGACTGACGACAAAAAATTGCTCACAATCTAACATTCGAAGGACATCATTAAATGGGATCAAAAAGAACAAAAACTTCCTTTACAATATTGTGACTGGTGACGAAATGTGGTGTTTCCAATATGATCCCGAAACGAAACGCCAGAGTGCTGAATGGAAGGCACCGGACGAGCCGAAACCCAAAAAATCGCGCATGGAGAAGTCAAAAGTGAAGGCAATACTGATTTGTTTTTATGATTCCAAGGGTATTGTCCACAAAGAATTTATTCCATCCGGCCAAAACGAAACCTTGAAGTTTTGAAGCGTTTGGGATGCCCTGTTCGACGTGTTCGGCCCGAATAACGCGAAGATGAAAGTTGGCGCTTGTTGCACGATAATGTGCCGTCTCATCGATCGACGCTTGTGACCGATTATTTGACCAAAAATCACATTTTACCATTAACCACTCCCCGAATTCACCTGATATGGCACCGTGCGACTTCTTCCTTTTCGGAAAAATGCATTTGCGCATGAAAGGAAAGCGTTATGCAGACGTAAAGGCCATTCAAAAGGCTTGCACCGGCATACTGGCGGCCATACCGGCCAAGAGCTAAAACACTCGTTCGACATGCTTTTGGACCGTGCAAAAAGCTGCATTGAAGCAGGAAAGACTATTTTGAATAAAAAAAAATTGATTTTGTCGAAAATATCATTTTTTCTGTTTTTTATTTTTAAAGTCCTGTTTACTTTGGAAAGCAACTTGTAGAATGCCCAAAATTTTTATAAAGTTATTAAAATGATGTTGAATATATGAACTTCATGACTAATAAAGTGACATTTTCCTGTCGAAATTGCCTAATTATCATTGTGATTATGCAATTAAGCTCAACGTGAACACTTTATGTGTCTTTGACACAGAATTGTTTCCATTGATATTAACTTTTTTTACTCAGTCTCTTTAGTCAGGCCTCTTCTACTTGCCATCAAGCCTCAATTTCAAGTGGTGAAACATAGTTCTCATGATTTTTTGTTGCTGTTCAGAAAAAGGCTTGATTCAGTGTACCCACTAAAGCCTCCGTGTGAATGTCTTAAGTTAATTATTCGCAAAATTAAAATTGTTTTAAATGGATATTATATTTTCTACGCCTTTCGCTCAACAATTTAGCCCGATTCGTCATACATACGCGCATCCTAAATAATTGCAAACATACCTATCTATTTATTCGATACCATAAATGGAGCCACGTATGTATGTATGTGGACCGCTTGGTATGTGTGCGCTTCTCTTACGGGCGTTGTGGGCATGTGCCCGCCACCTGCCGCCCATGGCGTGCGCAGTCAAGTTTTTTCCTTTAATTTATATTATCTCATTTGCGGCACAAACCAAGAGTGGGAAAAAACCTTATTAATATCAATGCAACAAAAATAAAAAACAAAAAACTCAAAAAAAGAAAAAAAAAATACGAAGAGTGCCGCGGCGGCGTCGAGCGGAATTGCTTTGCGGTTAACAAGTTTCGGCGGCATCGTTAGCATCTTCACACGCCTCACGGGATATCAACACCATTTACCACGCTTTATCTTTATACCTTCGCTTGCTCCGTTTTGCTTTGTTCTTTTTTCGCACGCCCGTGATCCTCTTTCAATTGGTTACTGTTTTTTTTTTTACTTACTTTTTCGAAATATTTTTAAACCGCGCGCATAATAAGGGCCAACCAAAAACAATCAACACGAAGCTGAGAAACAAGAGTGAAAAAGTGCCAACAACATCGATTGGATTCTCGCGAAATTGATAAGCGGCCTTAATCGTCGAGATCGACGGCAGCATCGACAGCGTCGGCTTTGTTGATCGTGTGTCCATTTCGCGGTTTTTGGTTTTTGGCATTGCCGGCGCTAAGGTTTGACGCCGCATGCCAGACAACGGGTAGTGCTTACCAAGCAGGCAGCTATGTAGTGTGTGTGTGTGTGTGTGCTGTTGTTGGTGATGCTCGGGACTAAAAGGTTGTGATCGTGCTGATGTTAAGGTGTCGGTGTGTTGGCACCAACCGCAGACGCCTGGCTAGTGGCTGTAAATTATTAAGCTGACTAGGTTAGTACATTAATGCCGATGCCAAGCAACGAAATCGAAAGGTATCGCCAACTATTTGCAACAACAACAACAGCTGCCCTGTCAAAATAGCGCTTTAGACGAGTTAGTCAGCAGTGACCAGGCAAGAAGAAGAACTAGCAGAGCTCGTGAAAGAAACTTAATAAGAACTGATCGCTTCGCGGTAGTGCGCGAAGCCTCGACCACCTATGGTTGGCGGAGGAATTCACATCTTTGAAACGGCGTCTCTAGGCAGCTTGGTTCTGTTTGTTTTATTTCAATTAATGCCAATTCAACGCCATTGGTGCCATCGGTGGCGGGTAATTAAAAATTTGCGGCAAGCTAATTGAAACGTTTAGATAATCTAAATGGGCACATTTCGTATCCAAGGAATTCGGTTTCGGGGAAAAGCTTAAACTGATGCGTTTTATCTCTATGGGATTAAAGAGGCATAACGACTGCTGTTTTGTATTTTTGTTACTTTCCTATTCTTAAACCTTAGAATTTTGCTGTAGTAGAATTTGATACATTTTATTTTTTAAGAAATCGGCTCTCAAACTAGGTTATTCATAATATAGGAAGATTTGATGATGATAGAGCTAGAAAAGTTATTCAAAAAAACTCTACAGGCCTCCTCTAGTAGTTCTACCTGGAAGTTGCTATCTGAGTTTGACTGATAGAGGTAGAAAGATGTCAAGTTCCTGGAGTCCCAGTTTCAGGATGAGAACCACTGTCTGTATAATCCTTTTCGACCTGGTTTTTCCAACGGAGTAGAGTTCTTCTTTTACCTCTGCCTCCCCCGCCAGGTACTGCGTCGAATACACTGAAATGTTTTCATCCATTCGAACGACATGACCTAGCCAGCGTAGACGCTGTCTCTTAATTCGCTGAACTATGTCAATGTCGTTGTATATCGCGTTAAGCTCATCGTTCCATCCACTGCGGTATTCGCCGTTGCCTATGCGCAAATTACCATAAATATTCCGCAGAACCTTTCTCTCGAAAACTCGAAACGCCGACTCATAAGATGTTGCCATCGTCCATGCCTCTGCAGCATATAGTAGGACGGGTAAGAAGAGTGAATTTGAGAAATTTAGTTTTTGTTCGTCGAGAAAGGACTGGATTGTCTATTCAGTCCGAAGTATCACCAGCTAGCAAGAGTTATTCTGCGTTGGATTTCGAAGCTGACGTTGTTGTTGGTGTTAATGCTGGTTCCAAGATAGACGAAATTATCTACAACTTCGAAGTTATGACTGTCAACAGTGACGTGGGAGCCAAGTCGCGAGTGCGACGACTGTTTGTTTGATGACAAGAGATATTTCGTTTTGCCCTCGTTCACTAACAGATCCAATTGCTTAGCTTCTTTATCCAGTCTGGAGGAAGCAGAACTAACGGCGTGGTTGTTTAGGCCAATGATATCGATGTCTTCGGCATACGCCAGCACCTGTACACTCTACTAGAATATTGTACCTTCTCTTTTGAGATCTGCAGCGATAGGCAGTCGCCTTGCCTGAAGTCTCATTTGGTATCGAACGACTCAGAGAGGTCACTCCCGATTCTGACCGAGCTTTTGGTATTACTCAACGTCATTTTACACAGCCGTATTAGTTTTGGGGAGATACCAACTTCACTTTGTTTCAACGAGTCTACATGCCGATGAGGAAGAAAAGTAGAAAGAGTTCGGTTATTTCCTACAGGAGATCAAATAGCAACCTGTAAACCCGGCAGCTGTTCTGTTCTTATCGCCAATGTATTAATTGAAAACCATTGCAATTGCCCAAGCGGCGCCTTCGTGTTTACAAAAGTGGCAAACTGTCGAACTAAGAGACGCAGAGCATATTTGTATTTGCACATCTTCAACAATTGCTGTGAATGCGACGCAAAGCTGTCGAACGGCGAACGCTTTCTTGCCGATCCTTTATTTACACTCTGTTTACACATGTGTCGGCTCTCACATACATAACTACATACATACATACATAAGTGTTAATATGGACTTAAGTTGCCTATTTACTCTTTGCATGATGATGCCGGCATCATTAAAGCCTCGCTTTCGGTTTTGCATGCGGCTGTTAGCTCGGCGCATTGTTACCATTGCCATGCGCCCATTGTTGTATTAGGTGTGTGGCTGACATTGCCGTGGTAAATGTGTATAGTTGTTGTAAGTTAGCATGTTGCTACTTTAAATATTCGCGCACGCGCGTCTGCAACAGCAACAACAGTAATAGCAAACCCGGATACAGATGCAAAGTCAGTCTTCTGGAGCGCTTCCAACACGAGCCACAATACCTGTTAAGTGTGAGCGCCCTAGCGCCGTCGCTTCCAGTGCCATGCGGCAAATAATGCACAACGCACTTGTGCGCAGCCGCCACCGCCACGAACTAGTGCAAATATTTATCTAACAATTGGTGCAACTCGGCAGCGCCGCAACGTCGAAAGGTGGTATCTCACATTTGCAGCAGGCTCTTTTGCTTTTTTATTATTAACGGGCATTAAAGTGTGACTTTTGTTGGGTGCTGAGGATAAGCCGAAAGTGTAGGCTGTTTCACGGTCATACACGGATGCTTTGCACTGACACTCACTGAGCCGTTTACGATCGGCTGTTTGCAAACAACGCTTATAATAGTTTACAACGGAGATAATTGATAGTGGCTTATGACAACGCTAGTTAAACCCAAAATCCGAACAACCGCAGATTAGTTGTTTGTCGTAACAAACACCCAACTTTCTGTTTATTCAATAAAAGGCTTGATTTCATTCCCAAATATCCTATCATTATTTTTACGGTTGTTGGCGTAATTTTTTTAAATCCTGAACAGGGAATGCTAAGTTTGCCACGAAGTTTGTAATACCCAAAATAAAAAGTCGGAGAGCTCTCTCGTTCTCGAAATTTTTTCTTTCTTAGTCTTACAAGAAGGTGAGGAACACGATTGTCATGAAGGTATTTATGAAAAATGTGTTTTATGAAGCAAATACTAAAGCCACGGACATTTAATTTTCAACCTTATGATTACATGAACGTAACATGACCAGATAAATTGCCCTGTCAGGTTCTGAGTGGAGATACTGTTCGAGCTGTGGCTGAGAAGGAAAAGAAGAAATGATATGGATATGAGGAATCCAATAAAGGTCTTATCGATTAAGTCTACGCTTTTTATAAAATTTATTAAAACACTTAACGTGTCCGGTTGACGTAGAACAACTGAGAAATCTTTAAACGGCCATACTTGCCCTTAAGGCTGTTGAAACGGCTCTATAGAAGTAGACATCGGTAGTTATGGTACACTATACAAAATAATATGTGAAAGAATCCAGAATTAACGCTATGTTTTAGATGAATGCCGTATTTTTCGAATATAGTATTCATATGGATGAAATCGAAGCTCAAATAGCTTCATTCATATTTCCAAAGTAAGAGTAGACGACGGAGTGGAGGACGTACGCAAGTGAGGAAAGTTCTCTGAGCGCCATTTACTTAGGAGTGGCTAGAAACGATACTTTTATATATGGCTCAAGTAGCTCACGTATCCTCTGGGTAGCCAAAAAACATCCGTTTCAACGCGAGCTAAAGTGAGAAAGCGAACCATCTCTCCCCAGGCTTGTGCGCTGGGTTGGGAAGCCGCCACAAAGAAAAAAACCAAAGGAGAAAACAACAAGAGGTCCCTTAATATTAACGTCAACAACAACGTCAACAACAACGTCAGAATAACTCTTGAAATTGAACGCAGAATAACTCTTATAAACAGGTGCTACTTCGGACTGAGGAGGCAATTGAGAAGCAAAGTCCTTTATCGACAAACAAAGATCAAACTCTACAAGTTACTCATCATCCCCGTCCTGATATATGGGGTAGAGGCATGGACTATGACAACATCTGATGAGTTGACGTTACGAGCTTTCGAGAGAAGAGTCTACGGAAGATTTATGGTTCTTTGTGCATTGTCAACGGCGAATACCGTAGACGATGGAACAATGAACTGTACGAGATATACGACAACATTGACATATTTTAATGAATTAAGAGACCGCGGCTACGCTGGCTAGGTCATGTCGTCCAAATGGATACAAACACTTCAGCTTTTCCATTCCTTTGGAAATAACAGGTAGAGTAGAACCTGGATACACTTGAAATCTCCAATTGGCGTCAAACAGTGAAAAGGACGAACGACTGGCGCAATGTAGTAAACTCGGCTATAACCGTGTAAGAATAGTCATATGGGTGACATAGAAGCTCAAATGGCTTCATTGATATTTACAAAGTAAACGTGGACGACAATAGATGTACAATAGCTTTTCCTAGCATTTGATTCAACTGGCAATAAGGGCTTTGTTCAGAAGATAATACCAATCACAAAGCCTTCGGACAGAAGAAATGTTCACACAGAAAAGTTCTTCGTAGCAAATAACCGGGGTCAACGCTAAATTCAAAGGAACAGAACAGGAAAAAATGTTTGGATCCTGAAGACATTTACTATAATTGTGTGCGATATTTAAGGAATTTTTGGTAGAATTTTTTATTTCTTGAACCTTGCTAGTAACCTCTATACTAGTAACGACACGAGCATATTACTATTCAAAATGAAACGAATTCTCATCTCAGCAGGTTTAAATTAAATAAATACACAATGTCGAAATTCGATTATAGAACTAACGCTCAAAGCTAATTTGAAGCCACATCAAAGACACAAATTTACCGTTAAATGTTTCAGTACCGCTTGAATGCATAGCAAACACCACTAAAAGAATAGGCTTCAGAAAAAAGATCGAATTTCAAGCCGAAGTTGCGATCGTACATAAAGACATCAAATAAATTGGTTCTGACATAATGAACAGTCAGAAATAGTTGTTTTTTTTTTGTCATCACATGAAAAATTAATAAATTAGTAGATGAAACGATTTTGAGATAGAACCTTAGGATGGAAGAGGCAATCGAAAAAAAACTATTGGTAAAGGGTGCTTTTTTCTTAAATACTTTAAATATTACATTTGTAATATTTCTTGTGCCTAATAAAGACAAAATTATTCATTAATTCAGCCATTAAGCCATTATGGACACATTTGGTTGTAACATTAACTTCTACACGTCTGTGGACTCAGCCATGGGTCGAATCGAAATTTAAATAGAAATTTTATTGTTATCGTTTCCCTCTATGGTCTCTTTGATAGTCGCGTTTACAAGACGGGTTCGGTTGGGGGGATCTTTTCCCTCTATGGTTTCTTTGATAGTCGCGTTTACAAGACGGGTTCGGTTGGCGGGACGCTTCGCTCGCTGCGTCAAATATGCAGACTACATAATGGTAGTTCGAGCAACCATGGATCAGTTTCGCAATACGCTTTCTTTAGTGGATAATGAACATCCTCAGATAAGCCGTACAGTGCGCACCAAAGACGCTATTGTTGCTTTGAAGCGGAGTATCGAAGAAGACCCGAAAATGTTAGCTGTGTCCATCCACTTAATGGAAGATTTTGCATAAGAATCATGGTTTGTGGGATTAAAAAATTAAACTCTTGCAAGAATTGAAGTCGAACGACTATGAAGAGCATTGCACGTCCAGTGAATGGGTCAAAACGAGGATTAATAAAGATAATTGTCGCATTTGGGGTGATGATGATCCACAAAAAGCCATCGTTTGAGGTGCTACATGGGCGAAGAGAATCATTGGTCCATATTTTTTTCAAAAAGGAATCTGGCCATAGTGTTTTAGTTAATGGGGAGTGTTGGCCATAATTAATAACTTTTCCATGCCGCAATTGAAGGATGTGATGTTTGGTTCCAACAAGATGGCGGGAAACTTTCGATGAGCACATTATCTCGCGTCATGAGCCTGTGGCGTGACTTCAAAGATCGTACGATGTAACGTCGCTGGACCTTTTTTATAGGGTTCTGCGAAGTCACATGTCTACAAAGATGCTTTTGCTTGATGCTTTTGAAGAGAATATCCGGCGCAGTAACTGCAAAATGTGGATGAAAATTGATCCTCTTGGCTGAAATTTACTCGAGCCAGCGACGGAGTATTCGACGCAGTACCCGCCGGTGGAAGCAGAGGATGAGGAAGACCCACATTCCGTTGGAAGGACTCGGTGGAGAAGGACTTGGCTAAGCTTGGAATCTGCAAATGGCGCCAAGCAGCGAAACTGAAGAAGGAATGGCGCGCTGTTGTAAACTCTGTTATAACCGCAGATTTGCGCGGTGTCTACGCCAATAAAGAAGAAGAAGCCACGGCAATCACATGGCGGAAATCATTTTTAAAACATAACTCTTATCTTAACAATTAGTTCTTGGCTATAACATAAAATTCTTCTTGATACTACATATCTAAAAAACACCCTTTATAATCATTGACTGCATACATTCCTTTAAGTTTTTCGCTTTTGAGGCACCCTTTAAACACATCTTTTAAATTCCAATTTATTCTAAAGATGCTTATGTGAACTAATAAACACAGTGAGATACTAGCCGCTAAGCGCCACCAATGAGTAATGACGCATGCGCTGTTAATCAAAACTGAATGATCGTTTGGCAATCTTCAAGGTCTGCGCAATGTCAATTAGTGGGAAATGCGCCAGCGCGCAAAACTGTGTGGCCCAAATAAAAAAGAACAAACAAGAAATGAGAAGCATTTCGATATGCATGGCACTGCAAACAGCCAAGGAATGAGATACCATGGATGGTGCAAAATACTCATAGACAAAGAAGCGATACAAGATCTCCCAAGCGTCGAGGCCAAGCCAGCCAGCTACGCGTCCACGATGCAGAAATTAACCCAAAAACTAACAAACGAAGCAAAACAAATCATGCAAAATAAATAACCGGACCAAATTGCCGAGGCTACGGCGCGGACTAAACAAATTAAAAGAAGAACTCGTGGCATAATCATTTCTACACACAAACACATACAGCATTTGCTGATGTGGTAGATCCGATGATTCGCCTTTGAAACGTTGGCACGTCGAACGTGCAACGCGGCGCGGTTTTGGGTCGCGATAGCCGGCGTCGAGATCAGAAGGCGTAGATAAAACGCCATTATAAACGAATTGATGCGCGATTATCGGTAGAATTAAGCGCCGCCAGCCGGTGAAGATGCTTGACGTGCTTGTGCAGCGATTGCTGTTATTGTTGTTGCTGGCGTTGGTGCTGCTATGGCTACTGCTGTGTTGAGGCTACCATGGTAGCGGACACCGTTTGATTGCCTGCCACCTGAGCGATGAGCTGACTCAGACGACGAAGTGGCAATTGTAGACAGAATTTGTGTTTGCGACGCCCAAAGCTTCGAGTTGAGGAACACACACAGACATGAGTTCGCGGTGAAGTGTTGAATGCGGCGGCTGGTCCGTTCAGCCTCATTATAGCATGAGGCGGCACTTTTGGATTACATTCACACATACTCGATTGATGAGCAAGCCGAGGCAGGTAAAATCTGATAACCAGATTAGCTGATTAACGCCACCTTAAGCTGAAATGCTAAGGAGGTAGCATTGGATTTGAAACTGGCGTTAAAGTGTTTTAAATTAATTATAATTTCATTGGACACTCGGATTGCTACTATGAATCTATATTTATTTGTTTTATGGGTCTCAACAGATTTGATATCTGGACGCTGGGGAAGATGGGAAAAAATTTGTATTATGTTATAAAGCAACCACAACCAGCGCCATAAGCTGGGGATCTTTGACGTTCAAGAAGGTAAAATAGATACTGCTACTTTTGACGTCTCGGCTACCCAAATCATTGTTCAATGTCGACGACCATTTGTCAAATACCATAGGTTAGGTTAAGATAGGTTAGATGGCTGATCCAGAGAGAACGAAATACCGTTTACTTTCGCTTTCTGCAAATAAGGTGGGATGTCTGAAGGTATGTGCTCCCAAGTGCTTAAGCCTTCACCTCCCAAATGCGAGACAGTCAAGAAAGAAGTTGAGTTGTTTTCACCTCGTATTTTTCCATACAGCTTCTGCAGATGGCGTCTGGTAAGATTCCTAGCTTTATAGCATGAACGTCAACAGAGCAATGGACTGTTAATACTCCTTACTGAGGGCATAGAGATCTAGTTCTCTTGCTGTTGATTTTGGGTCAAAAAGATTTTGCGACTGCGCATGTATCTATGATGACTCAGCGTTGGACAAGCTCCCGCTAAACCCAGCTATCTAGTTGTAAAACACAAGAGTATACGGAAGCACCGATCCGCTCACATTCTACTGACAGCGGTTCTAGGGTGTCTTTCCTTATCAGCTTTACAATGGCCTGCGCTTCCGTTGTGATCTGGCACCCATAACACTTCTATCACAAGGAGACTCGATACAATTGATAAAGAAGTTAGGCACTCCTCGACCGGGGGCTGCACTTTGACGCAGTAAATCTGCTGTTACAGTAATGGTTGCAACCTCAGGTTAAAAACACTTTTTAGTTAGAGACTCTATGATTCAATTGATCCGGTATGAAGTCAAAATGTATGAGGGTATCCGAATGTTCAGACACTGTTCCCTTAAGAACCCAGATTCACTGAGTCTGATAGCAATTTTCGCAGCCATACACCGACAATGTCTATGGGATCCATGTACATTTTGGCGTTAAGTCCCATGGTTGGAGTGCAGAACACATGCTGATGAGCGCCACTTGTTGAACGCTCTCTTGTTTCTTTGCAAGTGTGGTCTTTTCTAGAGTCCTCAACCACATAGAGACTTTATAGAACATAATGACCTTGAAAATAACGCCATCGATGTCTTTTTTGCTGTCTTCGATATTCGGCTTCCTATCCATGATGAGCCCCAGATATTTCACAGCCAGTCATCAGCCGAAATAATCATTGGAATTCATGGAAACGGAATTGAACATCTCCAAAACATCGATTTATCGCATTTTGACCGAACATTTGGGCTTACTAAAGGTGTGTGCACGGTTTGTTCCGCACAAATTGACTGACGACCAAAAATTGCTCTGCATCCAACATTCGAAGGACGATTATTTGACCAAAAATCACATTTTAACCATTAACCACTCCCCGTATTCACCTGATATGGCACCGTACGACTTCTTCCTTTTCGGAAAAATGCATTTGCGCATGAAAGGAAAGCGTTATGCAGACGTAAAGACCATTCAAAAAGCTTGCACCGGCATACTGGCGGCCATACCGGCCAATGAACTAAAACACTCGTTCGACATGATTTTGGACCGTGCATTGGAGCCGAAGGAGAATATTTTGAATAAAATAAATTGATTTTGCCGAAAAAACCATTTGGTTTGTTCTATTTTTTTAAGTCCTGTTTTCTTTGGAACGCACCTTGTATTTTAAAATGATTTCGGACAAGTGACCGGAGCAGCTGGCTCGAATTAATTCCAGTCGAAATACTCAATTTTCGAAGAACTTTTGAAGTAAATGGGGGCCGTACGTCAGCCATAACACGCCAAATATTATTTTCCAAGGCATCAATCATCTCTCTCCTAGACAAGCGACTTCAAATAACCTTACAAGAAGTAGCATCGGTGTTAAGGAATCGTCTCAGTGTGAATTTTTCGAAATATCGATTTTTTTGTTGCATTATCGGATAGTAAGTATACACTGTAATAAAGATTCTCTCAAATTTTGAAATAGAAATTCAAATTATTTCGGTCACTTGTAGAAAGGTAAAAGATTTAAAAAAAAATTGCGAAAATCTGTGATTTTTCGGAGGGTCACACAGACACGATCCCTTAAATCTAACAACTTTTGAAGCCATGCTACGGGCCCATGATGTGAGATGATGGTCTCACTAAAAGTACTCTTCAATAATTTAACTTCTTCGTTGTCCCTTTCTATTTGGTTGTTGCTTGTAGTCCAAATCCAAAAATTTTGATTGTAACTCTTGGCTTCAGATTTTAGAAAACTTTTTTTGTGTTTCGGAACGCTGCAGCATGAATATGAAAGCGGTCAGTCCTCAGAAAAAATCACATACACATTTAGCTCACATTTTATATTTTTGGTAAACAGTTATCTAATAACTGATTTATCTACATAGCTTTCATTTCTATTGTTTACAGTTTTTTCCCTTCATAACCTCAGCCCTTAATCAGTTGATCCCACAGCTAAACACACACCGAAGAAATGCCAATTCAATTTTGCTGTGATAATTCTGTCAATAACTCCTATGCTGTGCTGTGCTGATCCGCTTACGGTAAAAATGATTGAAGAATTGGAAATGTCAAAATATTTTCACAACTCATGAAATGCCAATGTACTGCCGGATCGGCTAGATCTGCGAATTTCACGGGCAATTAAGTGCTTACAACAGCCGTAAGTGAGGGGAGAGAGAATTAATAAAATAAACTCGGGTAAACACACAGCCATACATATACATATGTACACTGACGCACGAATATCGTTTGGGATTAAATTAATTATGGGTTCAGGTAAATTAAGTGAACTCAAGCAATTGCATTGAATTGTGAAATTGTGTGAAAACAGGGAATCATCAATGCCGACGTGCACACACACATACACACGAGAAGGCAGCCACGCATACAAGTAAAAATAGGTAACCTTAAATTGCGTGCCTTCAATGTAGGTTCTACATACATATGTATGTATGTACTTGGATATTGCAAATAAATATATATTATATATGTATGTATATCAGTATGTATTTGGGTAGGTAGAAATGAGGAACAGATGAGAACGGAGACTGCCCAAGTGACAATGAAAGAGCAATTGCTGGCATTCATTGATTGATTACTCAATTATTAAAGTGTTGCTGAGTAATGGCGATGAGGGATGAGTGAAGTGACGCTAAATATTGTACACATGGCGAATATTGAATCTTGTCAGCACATGGCGTTTGTATACCGTTTGTTTTATGTCCTTACTTTATGACCACGAAAAGTTAAAAAGATGTAAAATATTTTCAAGATTGCATTTTTATACTCTTGCAACATGTTACCAAAGAGTGTAATAATTTCATTCATCTAACGGTTCTTTGTAACACTTAATCAATATTGATATAATAGATATATATATAGAACTATATACATAAGTGATCAACATGCTGAGACGAGTTAAATTCCGGAATTCTGGATCGGTTTCGCAACAAGTTTACTCTAGTGGATAATGCGTATCCTCAGAGACGCCGCACAGTTCCTACCGAAGATGTTATAGCTGCTGTGAAGCAGAGTACGTGCGTCGCACGTTCAATGAATGGGCTCAAAACAAGTTTACAACAGCGCGATGGTCGTTCTCCTTTCGCAGTTTGGCGCCAATTAGAGATTCCAAGTGTAGCCAGGCCATTCTCCACCTGATCCCTCCAACGGAGTGGAGGTCTTCCTCTCTCTCTGGTTCACCTGGTGGGTACTGCGTCGAATAATTTTAGAGCTGGAGTGTTTTCATCCATACGGACGACATGACCTAGTAAGCGGTTGTTGAGGCCAATGATATCAATATCGTCGGTAAGTCACACGATAGGGAGTCCCCTTGTCTGAAACCTCTTTTGGTATCGGACGGCTCGGAGAGGTCCTTCTCGATTCTGACGGAGCTTTTGGTATTCAGACATAGCGACATAGAGCGAGCTTCTTCTCCAAGAACTGGCGCATAGTGAATATCAAGTCAGTTATTGATTGGCCATGTCTAAAGTCACACCAATAATGTCCAATGAGTTTGTTGACTGTGGGCTTTAACCTTTCCTATAATACGCTTGATAGAATCTTATATGCGATGGTGAGTAGGTTTAATAATTTCAGTATGCTTTAGGCAGCAGTCACTAGATCACTTCACGGGCAGTTCTGCAAGAGTATGCTTTGGTCTTGAAACCTTCTGTTAGTCGCCGCGTCTTTTCGTAGAATTTTCTAGCGTTGACCGACTGGGGTAGCTTGTCAAGCTTTTCATACTCACGCATTTGGGCTTCTCTCTTTTTTATCTGCAAATGTGTCACGCTTCGCTCTTCAGCTCTCGGCATCTATCCCATACGCACGTGTTGTGGTCGATCGTAATGTTGCGAGGTAGGCAGTCTGTTTTTTCTTCACTGCGATACGGCACTCTCATCGTACCAGCTGTTTCTTTGCCTTTTCCGAAAACCAGTGTACGCAAGGAACTTGAAATGGCGTCCCACAGTTTCCTTATACCGAGTTGAGACCCCGTTACATATCTAGACGTCATTGTTTGGTGTGATCCATGGGCAGAGGGAATCATTGGTCCACATTTCTTCAAAAATGAAGTCAATGAAGAATGTTATTTGGCTTTTTCGTGCCAGAAATGAAGGACAATATTAAGTGTTCCCAGCTGTTTTCTTTCCTTTTCTAAATTAGTTTGACTATACTCGTATATGGTATGTTATGTAGGTTCATTCTACAAAGATGTTAAGGGCTTGGAACTTGATTATTTGGACTCTTAATTTTTTTTTTTGAATTCTACTTAAATCTTATGCATTACTCAAGTCATAGATATAACCATCTTACAACGTCTATACGGAACGTATTTAAAAGCCTCGGAACACCTGTTAACAAACTAACATTATCTGCAACTTCATCATTAAGCGTCGTAAGCATTCGTCATGCACACATCGATTCCGTTGATGACACATCGTTGTAAGCGCCTTTGCTGCCACATCGCCGGGCAGCTGCAAACCGCTTCATAACTGCCGCAACAACAGCGCTAACAACGCAAACAACAATAACAACAACACATTCATATGCCTATGTGGGAATTTAATATAGCGCGTTCGCTCGTAAAGTCGCTGACAAGTCGGAGTGTACGACAGCGAGCCAAGAGAACACTTTTATGCATATGTATACGTGGATCCGTGAGTGCGGCGGTGCGTATGCCTGTGACTGCATGTGGACGTGCATGCAGGTGAGCCGGGCATTTATGCGGATTGGCGTCCGCTCATTTGGCGCTTCTTATTGATTTTATAATTAAGCGTTGTCGTTAAATTTTACGATTTGAAACAATTTCTCTCGTTTCGCGGACGTTTTAATTAAGTTGTTTAAAAACAAACAGATCGAGACCTCCACAAGGACCCATATGTGCGGTAGTATATGTGTGTCTACGTGTCTACAGTTTAATGAAAATATTGCAGTTAGTAGTCGTGGAGATATGGGAACGATTTTATGCGGATTACATTGAGAACACATTTTATTAATACTCATTTAATCACTATTCAAAGTTCATTTACTGTTACGAGCTAAGAAGGGTTTTAGAAAATAAGTAATTATTTAAAATCCGAATAAGTCGAATTTGACTTTGAGTTCCAAAAGAATGATATTCAAATTTATTCATTTTTGTTCGCTTCCATTTTAACGCGCTGATCAATTTTCTTAACATTTGTTGTTGTTTTAGCACGAAGCACGAATAAATATGTCCAGGGCTCTTCGATAATGTTATCAAGAATTATTTTATATTTTACATCTTCCAACTTTTTAAAATTATTGGCAACATTCAAACCATGAGATCCGGCTAACAGCGGGGACAAGGAGTTTAGACTTCATTTACCGTTAGTATGAAGCTAACATTAAATTCTTCGCTAATTTAACTTTTCAGGGACTCTTTTCATACGACTGACAAACATGTTTATGTAGTGTATTAACTTTTTCAAAGATTCTTTAGTGAAATAAATGACCATACTTCGAGCTGTCCTTTGTGACACCAAAACAATAAAAACCTTAACTTCGTTGGCTCCGAAGCTACGATACTCTTCAGAGATAAAAATATACTTTTCATTTCGAAAACGTGTTTTTGTTCGGAGGGTTTGTAAGATAGCTACATACAAGTTCTGTCGCAAAAAAACAGGACTTTAAAAAAAAACAAAAAAATTAATATTTTTGAAAAGTTATATTTTTTTATGCAAAGCAGTTTCCTTGTGTCTCGGTACAGCGTTTAGCCCGGTCAATTAGCATTTCAAATGAGTGTTTAAGGTCATTTTTCGGAATGCTCTTGAGAATATCGGTCGTCGCCTTTTGGATAGCTGAAATGTCCTGAAACCAGTGTCCTTTAATGGGCAAATGAAGTTTTCCAAATAGGTAAAAATCACAGGGTGCCAGATCAGGTGAGTAGGGTGAGTGATTTATGGTTAATATGGAGTTTTTTGTCAAAAAATCAGTGACAAGCGTCGACCGATGACACGGCGCATTAACGTGCAACAGGCGCCAGGACCGTGCCTCACGGTATTGTGGTCGAGCACGACGAATGCGTGACAAAAGACGCTTCATAACACCAAGGTAAAACACAGCATTAATCGTTTGGCCAGGTGGGACGAACTCTCGGTGTACAATACCCTCAGAATCGTAAAAACAAATCAGCATTGTCTTTATTTTTGACTTCTGAAGACGACTTTTTTTCGGTGATGGCTTCGGTCCTCACGACCTTCTTGGAATCGCTTAGACCAATCATGCACATTACTACGGGATAGGCACTGATCACCATTAACTTTTTTCATCATTTGAAATGTTTCAGTAAACGTTTTCCCAAGTTTAAAACAAAATTTAATATTTGCTCTTCGCATTTTACGACCGATGACCAAAAGCTGCTGTCACTTTTTGATCGATAACATCGATTGTTGTTATCCAATTGTCTTAAAATTTTTACGAAATATCAACAAGAGATCAAACTTTTTATTTCATATACCCACCAATAGGTGGCGCCACCAGAAACAGTTATATTTAAAAAGTTCTGTTTCTTTTGCGACAGACCTTGTATAATAAATTAATAAAAATTATCGAACTTTTAAAAATTTAATAAAACGAGTGAGCTGTTCATAGGCGGCTTAGATTGATAAAAAACAAATACTTTTTCGAAATTTTTAAAATTATTTATTAGTAATTACAAAAGGACCATATATCTTTATTGCACCAACTTTTGTTGTTCCACTGAATTTGTTTTTTTTTTCAACTAAGCACATATGTACATATCTATGTACATATGTTTACAAAATCCCCAATTAACGCTCGTTACATGAACTGCCTGAGTTCAAACTTCGCCTCTGTTAAGTCCAATTAGTTATGTTAAATTCGATGTTCGATCGAACAAAATAACATTTTCTGTAACGAACCACCCTTAAGTGCATTTTTAGTTGCCTGCAAGTCGAAGTAAATTGTGCTTTCAACACTTGGGTCCTGCAGTTTTGTTCGTTCACATATACAATGAAACATAGGAAAGATTGTGCGAAGGAACTTGCTTTTTAGCAGCTGCTTGCATATTTCTGGCATTTTATTGGTAGTAACAACTAATACAGTATTTAGTTGTAACGATGATAAGAAGGCACAGCAACAAAGTTTTATCCAGAAAGTGACTGCAGATCCATTAACCACATGGCCTCAAGGCGGCCATATGACATATTTACATTCCAAACCACTTCGTGCTTTCTACCTAGTGGATATTTTCCAATTGCTGTTACCGCTAAAGAGAATTTAATGAACTGGCTCCTAGAAACTTCCTCTCGAACATCTCGAGAATTACCATAACCATTGTGTTACCAACGCCAACGCTTCTTAGTCCTATGTTAGATGGACCATCATATAATATAATATGTTATAGGGAATATTATACTCTCCCATCACAGAAGGATTGCGATTGATTGTTAGGATAAGGTAATACGGAATAGGTGTGGATTGCATCGCGACCTAAGGTCTACTGTGCTCTCTCCTAAGTCGCAACGACCCACTAAACCGCAGTTCCTACTCCTTCTGCCTTGCGTGTGAGGACTCAACGCAACGAAGGGTTCAGGTCCTGCCATGTTACTGGATGCTGCGGAGCGGGCGAGCTCATCAGCCAGTTCATTCACGGCTATACCTTTGTGACCGGGTACCCAGGTAAGGGGCACGTTACGATAGAGCCGTTCTCTAAGCTCTTGCACCAGCAGCGATTTGATCTCGTAGGCAGAGATTGCTTTCAGTGCCGCTTGACTGTCGCTTGATGTGCGACAATTGGATTGACTTAAAACTTACAAGCCATAAGCAGATTCCGAACAGTTTTATGAGCAACACAATCGTAAATAAATATTTTTTATATTAGTCCAAATATGCCGGTAAGAACCCTGGTTTTCATCGTACTCACTTTTATCTACTATACCGTGGATGCTTGGGTGGGTGATTGAACTTATATATTGAGTGTACTCTGAGGTATCAGATGTCAATTCCGGTCTTTACAGACCCCAGCCAAGGACTTGAAACCATTTGTTTGCTGCTTTAAGTTTTGATAAAATCGGGTCGAATTTCTGCTAGCAGATATTTCAAGCTCTCCGTACTCCGGTGTTTCTGTCCTTCTCTTCTTTTTGTTGAAAATAATTCTCTTTTCCCTACTCTACTCGCGGTATCAGTTTCTTCACAGTTCTCATCACAATCGGCTGCAGGATGGCTCTGAACGCAAGTATTCCTGCAAGGGCGGTAGTAACTTCAGCAGCGGAATGAAAAGACCGGGAGCTGGAGTCCTGGAGAGTTGCTTTGGTTAAGCAGGATGGGGGATCGAGTGCGGTAACCTTTGACTGTCTGTTGAGTTTGCAGATTTTCGACGTTCACTTTTATAGTTATGTGCTGTCTTTCGTATGCTCTTCACTGCACTGAGGTGGGTACAACTTTCTCTGCAAAAACATAGATACTGAGCCGAGCCGAGTTAGTACCTATAGAGAAAGAACTATGGAGTAAATGGCTCAATAATACACGAACAAACATGTACAGAACAGAGAGCCGATGCGCACTTTCATTTGGAAATCGAAATATTTGTTTTGACTGCAAATAATGGGCAACGCTTTCCACGGGGTATCTCAAACAAAATTAACAAATTTACTCAAATTCGAAAGCGTTACCTAGCACCTGCCCGGTGGCAACGAGCACCTCCGTGTACACAGAAGGAAAGGGATTTAAATGATAATCGACATAATACTATATGAAGCACGTTCGTTTCCAGCAAATGCTGGCAAAGCAAGTAAGGCAATTAGTAATGACAGCGAAAGGTTGAGAGAGGAAAAAATTGAACGCCGAGTATTTTGTGACGGGAATTAATATCCATAAGACGATTAGACATTTCTATTGGACGACAACGTAATTCAGTGCTCAAGGACACCGCCGATAGGCGGCTTGAAGCAGACGCTGAGAATGCGGGGACAAGTGTAATCAGCTTCCGTCACCGACGCGGGTAATCAATTAAGCGGGAGCACAAACGAAATAGAAAAGAACGCTTCTGCGCGCATATGTGTCTATTAGTCGGCGGGACCACCGTGCAACCAACGGGCACAACAACAATGCGGTAAAACATTAGTGGGCACAACGAACAGCTAAGAGAAATTTCTCCAAATATGAATCAATGTCAACAGGCATAAAGGCACAGCGTGAGACACAAAAGACACAACACAAACGGTGGCAAACAATGGCAGTGTGGAAGACAGACAGACAGCCGGCCAGTGGAGGCACACACGCAGGCGGCGAGTATCGCTCTGGCCGTTGAATGAGAATGCTAGTAGTGAAAATAACGAGGATCGGAGAGGAAGTGAATGTGTGTCAAGGTGTGCGGCACACACACAACCGGCAGCAGACGACATGACGTGAGCGACAATTGGACAAATGGGCATGCGCACCTTGGCAGTGCATTAACGCTGCACCACGAAACGTGAGGACGTGCGGATGTGCGGATGTGAAATGTGAAAATGCTTGCTTGTTTTTGTTGGCCTAGACACATTTCCTAGAAAAAACACCAATCACCCGAAAGCAGCTGAGATACATATACAGACTGCAGCAGCAGAAAAAGGACTGAGGACCTGGCAAACGTAATGAAGCAAAGAATAAAACACATTGAACGCGCTCAATATAACCGGATAATTGAGCCTAATAGGATTTTAAGTACGCGCACAATCCCACATATCATAGACAAATTGGTCACCCACAGAGCGTGCTGGCTGTGAGACGGCGCAATGCGTTTGGCAGCGACGCTGGTTCAATTGTGTCGAAGTGAATGCGAGCTGGAATTTATGTGGGACGGCAATGTAAACAAGTCGATAACAGCGCAAGTCTGGCTTGGCGGTTCGCTTCGAAATCTGTTCCGGTCATTAAATGGGTCGTAAGGCAAGCATCTCGGAGACGTTTAATTTGAGCTCGAATGTATTGAATATGAGTCAACTGTCGCCGTTGCGGTTTGTTTATAATTTCTGATTTTGATTTTTGCTTTTCTCAGAAATACCAACCTTGCTTAGTGCTATGGTCTATATATAGTATATATAATCAGTCTATTTTAGCATAACACAAGAGCCACAAGACAAAAGATGTCGTCGCCGCTTGGATGACAGTGGCATCAATATAATACAATTATAAAGGGTGATCCATTTCGAGGTGCCTTGCTTTTTTGAAGAAAAAATCCGGAAACTTCAAATTTAATGAGGAATATTTATGATTATTCGAAAGAACATTCTTTGGTATTTATTCCTTTTTGAATGGTATCTCTTTCAAATGCTGGCCGCGGTCACGTGTCAGATGGTCTTACCGTTAAGACCAATTTTCAATTACTCGTTCGAGCATTTAGGCTGGTAAGTGGCGTATGACACGCGTGATGTTTTGCTCCCAGACTTGAATCGAGGTGAGATTATCCGCATAGACTTTAGAGTTTACATATCCCCACAGGAAAAAGTATAATATCACACGATCTTGGTGGATAATCGACCGGCCCAAACGTAAAATTATCTACTCACCGCAGTGTTCTCTCACTAAATCCATTGATTGATGATATGTGTGGGGACTGGCGCCGTCTTGTTGAAACTAAATGTCGCCGAGATCGCGAGCTTCAATTTCGGTCATCAAATAGTCGGTTATCATGGCGCTATAACGTTCGCCATAGACGGTTACGTTCTCACCGGCAAAATTTTGAAGAAATATGGACAGATGATTCCATCGGCTCACAAACCACACCATACTTTTATTTTATCTGGATGGCAGATCTTGAATCTCTTGAGGTTGCTTTTCGTCCCAAATGGGACAATTTTGCTTGTTTACATACTCATTGAGCCAGAAATGGGCCTCATCGCTCAACAAAATTTGGCTCGAAAACGTCGGGTTTTCTTAGAATTTTTCAAGAGCCCAGAGAGCAAAGCCACGTCGTGTGAGAAAGTCGATCGGCTTCAGTTCTTGCACAAGCTGAATTTTGTACGCTTTCAATACAAGGAATCGATGTAAAATGCTGCCAAAAAATGGGCTATTGAAAACGTACGTCTACTTTGATCAGCCGTTAGTTCAAAAAGTTGAGTTTCGTATCTTACAAAAAAGTCTTCACTTCAATACATAATTTTTTACTCACTTTATAGAACTTAGTGAGGCATGGGGCCATCATCAGAAAAAGTCCTAATATTCGTTTTTCAAAGTGAGCATGAAAAATTATAAAATAATTTGTTTTCAAAAAATTCATAGATAAAGTTTTTATCCAAGATCCAACCTAACAAAAAAATTAGATACTTTAAAATCCCCTTAAACTGCACAAGCGAATTTCAATTTTGGAAGTTTCGATGAGTTTCGTTGACGCGATAGTCATACGCATAGCTCAACGATGGAAAGACTATAGGCAATGGATATTTGTTCAATATGTAATAGTTAATTACGTTCCATATTGCAGCTGCATATTCTATCCAAAGGCCAGTGTCCCGTGATAGTTGCTGTAAGTCTATATATAATATCCTTACGTCCTGCCTTGTCATACTTGGGTCATATCTGCTTCGTAGTCTTGCAGTTGGTTATTGATTTCCACCTGTTCTGGGCTATTTGTTCAAAATGCATATACAGCTTTCTTTTGATAGTTCCCCGCGGGCGAGATATCGTCCACGCCTCGTCTTCGTCTAAAGAGTTTCCTAACTTTGCAAACTTGTCTGACTTTTCGTTGTCGAAAATGTTCCCGAGACCAGAAGTCCAAATTATGTAGTGGATTGACCTGCCAGTGAAGTTATAACTTTCCTGTTATTGTTGACTACACTGGTAGTAATAAGTGTCGTGGACAAGTCCAGCAATACCGCTTTCTGTATCCTCCTGTAGTTATACAAAAGAACACCACAGCTTTTCTCTAAACCTACTTGTAGTACTCCCGCTTGGAAAATGCGGGCTGAGCTTGGTCCATTTTGGACTTTATGCTTTCCAGTCAAACGTAAAGTACCGTGAAGGTTCTGTCATGCAATGGGGTCGCTTTTTATATACATATTGCTTTTAATACTTTTAATTTTTCTTCAAATTAACCATCTGTCAATGGTGAGGGTTCCAATAAACCCCTGACTATGAGTCAGCTGGTAGCTGCATCTCCATTTACTCATGGCTTGCCTCTACTAATTGGCCACACATCAACCGGCGGATCAAAGGCATTATCAACACCTAATTGTACGTGCAACAACAAAGCAAAGATTACGAAAGGACTAACAAAACAGGAAGAACGCAAATGTTGATTTTAAAGGCTGCGTGCCCGGTAGCCAGGCCATTCTCAAACTGCAGCAAGATTTCAAATACAAATGTGTACGCTTGAAAGTAATTCAGTAGAATACACCTAAGGCTAATTAAAAAATGTATACAGATTTTTATAATCTTGTTAAGAACAAATAAATTTGAAAATACGATTGGTCATCCATGGACCAATCAGTGTATAATTTACATTGTTTGAAAACACATTCACCGTCGTACGTGCCACACACTCATTTTAGCGACACGTACTGTTTACTTATAAACAAAAGACCAGTGAACAAATGTTTGCTCATGGGAAACACACCAATGATATGGAGATAGTCTTCCATCCAATATACGAACTCAGCGAGTGAGATAATGAAAAAATAACACCTATGGCACTTGCCGTCTTCAGAGCGGCAGTGATCAGAACTGGGCTTAAGGACTGAATATTTAAAGACGATTGATTTAAAGCTCTGACAATAACACTTTCAGCAATGTCTCCAGATTCGCCGAAGTTATGACTGCCGAGATGTTTCAATTCCAGTCTTGGATAGCACAATTGAGGAGAAAGCAGGCTTCCACCTCATCTTCTTCCAT
This sequence comes from Bactrocera neohumeralis, assembly GCF_024586455.1. Classification (NCBI taxonomy): domain Eukaryota; kingdom Metazoa; phylum Arthropoda; class Insecta; order Diptera; family Tephritidae; genus Bactrocera; species Bactrocera neohumeralis. The sequence continues at coordinate 35,166,731 of NC_065923.1, forward strand.
ACAACTTTGACAATTTGCGTGCGACTGAATTTTTACCCTTGCTGCAAGAATGCCTATTGAACAATATCTTGTAAGAACTCTTATGATTCGTGGCAAGATGAACTTTGCTAAGGGCAAGCAGTTCTTTAGATCTCCTTTGCTCAGCTCTAGGCCAGAAAGACCTCATAGTCGTATAGGACTGCTAAGCGTACGCGGGGTCCATAGGTCCAGTGGTAGAGCGCAAGATGTCAACGGATATCCGGCTTGTTCCCACTCCGATGTGAGTGGGGTACGGGTACCCGTCTTAATAGCTTAGGCAAAATACAAATATAGCATTGGAGGGCTTAATGCTCGAATGCATTTTCACTCAGCTCTAATTTGTGGCCTGGCACCCAGTGAATTTGCTTAATTCTGGCAACACTTTCCACTGCTACCCTGCTTCCCAAGACACTTATGGCCGATATGTGATACGAGGTTACTGCCTTAATTGCTGCTTGACTGTCTACGTAGATATTGACTCTGAATTTGCTTTCAGGTGCATTCGTTCTTGCTCTTATCCGTTTAGAGGTCAAAAGGCTTCAAATCCAGCGTTGTACAGCAGGATCAACCCCTATTGACTTGATACTTTTCAAAATAGATTACGTTGAGACGTTGTTGAACGCTTCAGAAATATTCAAGAATGCGTGATCCTTAAATTCAGGAGCCCTTTTGATATGAAATATCAGTGTATGGAGTGCAGTCTCTACATGCGTGCTGCGCCTTGTACAACCTTCTAAGAGGCGCTGCGACCTTAATGTGCGTGTCCAAGATTTTCTGTAGCATTTTCGACAGGAAGGAAGTTAAGCTAAAAAGCTTAAAGTATTTTGAGTAAGTTGGGTGGTTTCTACCTGCCTTCGGTATAAAGACTAGCCTAGCCTCTCTCCATGAGTGTGGCACATAGCTGAACTTCAGCAGAGCGTATTCTGTAGCATTGTTGGAATGATTCCATCCGTACCGGGAGATTTTTATGGGTAGAATGCGCGGATTGCCCATTATATTAGTTTCTTCGTAAAGGTGTGTTCGGGAATGTTTACTCTCTCCGTAGCTAAGACTTACTGCATCCTTACAGCCTGGAAAGTGCACACTGTGCACAAATTTTTTTAGTCCCTTAGAATATCTTCATATTCGTTCCAACAGTCCTCGCTTTCTGCTAGCTTGGCCAATTGAAGCATCTAAACTAAAGAGAGTTTTTCATTGGTTCTCAAAATATGCAATGAAAAATGAGGAAATTTTGACCAAATAAGTTAATATAAAATAAAAATATTCATAAATCACTGACTTTCCCACCCTCAGTAGAACTTCTCTGAACAAAGACTCAAATAATGCATTATAAAATAAACAACGACAGTAAAACACCGCAATATGTTCCCATAAAAATAAGCAATAAATTACGCGGCGTCGATGTATTATTCAATGCACTTTAACGCCTTTCGATTAACATTTACGAGGAATTTCGTTAACGAAACAACACGAGATTGAAAAGCAACACGAAATGCCCGTCCAATGCAAACGAACTCAGCTAAGTGAGTTGAAAAGAGTTAAGAGGGCGGCGAAACGGCAACAGACGCTAGTCCGCCTGTTGACTTGATTTTGGTGAGAACCAACAGAAAACGAAACCAAAATTACAAATTAAACAAAAGCCGAACAATGCTAATAAGAACAAAAATTTCGAAAAAAGATCAGCAACGGCCAAACGAAGCGAAACAAAATGCGAAAACCGCATAAATGCATTCAATCAAATGGATTCGCCACCCTCACCAGCGTCCCGACACCATACTGAATACGAGTAGTTAAAGCCGCCACTACTATTGATTGCTGCCACATTACCGGCTTTGCTTGGCTGCCGATCGCCCAGTCAACACCGATTATTTTGTGTTAAAAGCCGCGACCGTCGACCGGCAGCTAATAGCCACCGATCGGCAGTCACAAGAATGACCGCGCGCGTCATTTCAATCGATCCGCCATAACTACTGGCTAAATGGAAGTGGCCAAGGATGCAGCAGATGAATGTTATGCGTTTCAGACCAAATCAATGCATACATATTTATTTCACTCGACGAACTAAAGGCATTCCTTTGGCGTCTATGAAAGGAGACGACGTTCAGATGATTTATGCGTATGCCAATAAGTGACCGGTGAGTGACGAACGGACAGGCACAACCCCTGAAGTAGAGGTAGTTTCAGTACAACTTGCCGCAACCCGAGTTTACCAGAGCTGGTTAACTACATATATGGACGTAGGCGATGAGGGCGCTCACTTATATCAATTTCACCGTTTGAACTAGCGGCGTGAGGTCAAAGTTGTGGGCAGGGTCAGCGGCGGTTATCAAGCGTATGGGTTGAAATTTAGCTGGCGTTTCACGTGCACTTCGAGCAAATGTTTGTCCAGAACTGTGTTGGATTTTATATCGGCATTCGGATGTGAGTTGTGAGTGCCAGCCTAAACGCTAAATTGATTGCGGTGCAGTCGATAATTGGAATGCAAAAATTTGGTTCTCTTGCTGGTAATTTTTTGCTGTGCCACATTCACTGTTGTTGTTGTGGTTACAGTCGTATTGTAATTTTAATAAACGAGGATCTTGTTAGGCGGCGGCGATAATGACTTGCGAAATTCACTGCCGGCAATTGAAAGTGCTGATGATGATGATGATGAAGGCAACACCGTTGGCAGGCGGACTGCCGTTGCTGCAATGAAATATATACATATGCAGTGTCTGTCTGAAAACGGCGGAAAGACAAAAGCCATATTTCTGCACTCTCGAGCTAACCAAGTGAAACGAAAAGTTAATTTAAGTTGTCTGCGCGGCTGCAAGTCATCCAGCATCTGGGAAGCTGGTCGAACCTTCTGCGACGGCGACCAGCCAACGAGCTATTCAACCAACACAACTACGCTGCGACGATCAAAAACCGTGTGCAGCCGATCGAAGTTGCTTCCTATAGAACGAGCTTGTTTAGCCAGCCGTCCGGCAATCAGCTAAGTAGCCAGTCAGTCATTCGGCCGGTTAGTTAGTTTGTCAGTCAGTCAATTTATGCGGCTCGTTTGCAGGACTTTGGGCCAAATTTGCCATAAACAATGCGTCCCTGCGTGTGTGTAAATGTGCATTTGTTTTAACCTTTCTTTATGCCACATTTGCCACAATGCGGTTGTGTTATGAGGCGCGCCGTAAGCGCCATTGTCCGTCTCATTTCTTTGCCATTTCTCTCAGACACCGCATTTTGTTTTGCTTTGGTCGAGCACCTGACCTGAACATTGGCGTGCAACTAACGGATTGTGGAGCCAACGCCACGGAATTGTGACATGTTTCTACGTACTAAAAAGGCACCACCTGCCTGGTTGCGATGGACAAAAATTCGATGACCTATGTAGGTAAATTATACGGCGGCTTTGGGCACAAAGGCCTGAACGCAAACTTTAAATGGCGCATTTCTCAGAATTTCAAATGTTTTTGTGAATCTATGGGCTCGCTTTTGCAATCGCTTGTAAGCTACGAAAAGTGGCTTTAGGTGGTTGGGAAGGGTAGGTGCAGGTGTTGGCACGCAGCGAGGACTCGTGCAATTGGCAGCTGTGAACAAACCAGCAAAGTGTATGGCAATAACACGTGCTGCTGCCAGAGTGGCTTAACTCAATATTCAAATTAAATGTGGAAATAATGTTACGATCCCCTGGAAAAAATTTCAAACCACGAAAGAAAAGTGAAAGCAGATATCTTGCCAATAGAAAGACGCATATTAGTCATTTCGATATTCGACTGCTCTATTTCTCTGCTGATAAAACTTTAAAGGCGACTTGATATAAAGCTTTGATACTTCAACTAATCCCTTGAACTGCGAAGCTCCTTGATATAAAAAAGTTCTAGATAAGGTTGGATACAAGCATAGTAGTTGTTCCAGTGTCTCTCTCATATCTACTTCTCTGCACTTTCTGCATGCATGCCAATCACACTCGCTTGCGATGCCAATAAGTTGTGACCTGCCATTAGGCCGCAAACCGTCCTACAGTCCTTTCGAGACCTTGTGAGTAAAAACCATGCCTAATTTTCTTCGGGCTCTTGCACATGATCCTGTCAATCCTGCATATCCTTAAGGCATTCCATCTCACTTTAATACATCTGTTGGCCCTTTTGGAAATTCCATTATGTATAAGTTTTAACGACTTACGTATTTCTTGTACTGTTTCTGTGGTAAGACGGAGGGAGCTTTTGACAATCTGTACTGTACTGTTTCGGTAGTAAGACGAATGAAACTTTTGACAATCTCGTCAGCTATTTTATTTCCCTGAATGCCTTTGTGGGCCGGAAACCCATATAACTATATGTGCATTAGCTCACCGGCAGCCACAATATCTAATGTCTCCTGTCTGGCATCTTTCCATACCGCATTAATCCTCCTGCAGCACTTTCGAGTTTATATCCATGCTATGATGGCAGGTTCTAATCGGGCTTCTTCCAGACTGTTAACGATTGCATTATTGGAAACATTGTTCAATGCTCCACTTATGTCAAAAAAGATGCTCAGAACATTCTCCTTATGCTCTAGAGCTTTTTTTAAATTAATGGTTAGTGAGTGAGGTGCATACATCATAGATCTACCTTTGGTGTAAACGTTGTAAGGTACCAGCAGGAAGTACTTTACGCTATCTCTTACAGGTTGGTGATTTGTAGCGTCCGTACAGCCTGGAAAATGCGTGTTGATTGAACTACTAGTGATTCCATACTGAATCCAGTCCTTTCTTATTATTTTTTGCGTAGTAGCTTAGGGGTAGTCGGATGCTTGAATAGGCCTAACTACCTCGTTTATATTTTCTAACTCATAGCAGGCGCTCTTCCACGAGTCCCTCTTGGCTTTATGAACTTCCTATTTTTTCAGATTTCTCAAGTCTAATTGAACTCCTTATTACTATCTTCCTTTAAAGGTCCCAGTTAGTATTCTTAGGTTTTCTGAAGGTTACATTTCTACAGAGGACTGAGAATTCTACATGAAGTCTCATATACTTGTGTTCATAAAACGAAGGTTTTCGGGGGACGTCCTTATATTCAACAGTGATTATTTTGCTAGTATGCAATTTTGTATCAAGAACTTTCATCAAGGTAGGACCATTATATAATGGTTCTGCCCCAGGGTTAGCTATAGGTAGATTACTTATAAAGTTTAGTAAATACTTAAACATTTTATTGGCATCCTTACAAAGTGAGTTTTACACCATTATAGTTTGTTAGTTGTTATTCCATTTGATTTCTTTTGCCGATTTAGTTCAGATTTCAGTAATACTTATATTCTGAAACTCTCGTTTACTCCATTCGAATAATCTAAAATGGAAAACTCTGAATGCGTGAGTGGAAGCAGGTTAGGTTAGATGGCTGATCGAAGATCGCACGTGGACTGCTATATGTGGTTCTTTAGGACGCCATAAAAAAGATAAATTTCTGTGTTCGAACTTGTAAATTAGCAAAACGCTTAGTGGCTAACACAAATTTGCGACAGCTCATGTAGCGATGTCTAGTAGTAGAGCACAAAGGAATACGGGTGCACCGAACCGCTGCCATTCCACCGATAGCGGTTTTAGGATGCCTTTTCTTACTACCTCTTCACCTTTGTAATTTCCTGAAATTCCGCTATGGCCCGGCTCCCTTACCAGTCTTATCACAAAGGCACTCGATGCTACTGATAGCGAGGTTAGGTACTCCTCTACCAACCCTGACGCACTGTATATGAACTCAAGGCTGGTATGGCCTCTCAGCTATCTGAGTGAATGGTCACTTCTCAAAAGCAGGCTACACTAAGGAGAGCAGACCTATATACCTTAATGACTGCAACATCGGTTTGGAAGTCACTGCAATAGTTAGAAAGTCTGAAGCTCGAGTTAAAAGTGAGCTTCTGACCGTAAACCCCTCTATCGATCTTCCCCCAAGCTTTGACCCATACGTAAAGAAGCTCACTGCCCCTCTCCTCCAACGGCTTCTTTCCACCCACAACTCTCTCGCCGGTTATGGGCAGAGAAGGAGCCGCCAGAGTTCGGTTTGGCGACTCTATGAACCAAGTGATCCGGTATGAAGTCAAATTGTGTGGGGATTTCGGAGTGTTAAGACATGTGTTATTCTAAGAACTCAGATTCTCCGAGTCTGAAAGAAACTTTTGCAGCCATACAAGAGGCTTTCCTATTTTAGATTTTTAAGATACCACAGTGTTATCCAGAATTTTAGATATCTTGCTTTTTATTTGCATAACTCGATTTTAATTTAGATTGTTTTCGTTTTTTTATGAAATATATACAAATGACCGATTTATACGTGATACAATTCGAACCATGTTGGCTTGGTAGTGGAAGAATGTTGATTTGGAGTCTTACTTTTCATCGTCTCTAGTTCCCCATTTATTTTTCTTCTCGTCTTCTAGTTCTTAATGCCGATAACTACAACTAAATTCTACAGCTTGCAATGCTCTTGATATTTTCTGTATGCTCTTCAATTTTTTGTAATCTCTTAACCTAAGGTCAATCGACACCTTCCAAATTTCGTTTGTGACAACAACTGTAACATAACGCCAGCCACTTGACAGGCTAAGGAACCACACTAAAACGCCTGCGCGCGCATTGAACTTATCAATCGGTGCATGTGTACAGTTGCAACTGATAAAACAACTCAATGAACGGTTCGGTTTCCAGACGTGCAGACACCAGCAGAGAATGACAATGACAATGATACGCAGGAATACATTAACCCATTTGAGAATCTTATCAAAACGAGTTGTCAGACGCCTCAGTACTAATGTCCGCGAAAAGATGCGATAAGCACCTAAAGTCTGTCCGAAAATCCCAGCTCCTGTCAAAGCATGGCAATCCAACGAAGAAAACAAAAACAAAAACAAAAACATGAAGATACTACAAAAAAAAAAACCAACAACAATATGTACAACATTGGGGCCACGCAACAAGGGAAATCATATCAGTACGAGCTGTTGAGCATCATCGTTCTCACAGCCATCAAACAGTGATGCTAATCGTAAAGTCATTTTTTATACCCAAACGAAACGAAACGAAACGTAATGAAATGCAATGCAATGCGAAGCAATGAAAATGAATGAAGACTGAATTGCCGCACAGTTGTGTGCCGGAGCGGCCGAGGGTACGGGATCGGGCGTGCGACTGACAATCGCCTCAGTTTCATTCACGCATGTGAGGTCCGCGCCGCGCTGCTCATCGTCGACAATGCAATGAGATGAGCTAACTAATGGGCAGACGGACACCGAAGATGCATTGTTGTTGCTGCTGCTGTGAAGCGCACAAACCGTCCGCACTCTGCTGTGCATACATTGTAGGCTCGCACACACACTCACACACAAGCCGACACAAGCGGACTTGCTGAGAGCGGCATACATATGTACGTACGCCGGTGTATGTGTGTTGGTGCATTGGTGTGATCGCAAGTTTTGTGGCTCTGCATTGCGGTGATTGCGTACTTAATTAATGAAGGTTTTTTATCGCCTTGTTGCCGCTGCCTTCAAACAGTGTTGGCCAACATCTTGCCAACAGTTGCCACAGAATGATCGCATTTACATTCGCAGGCAGACATTTGCGTTATCCTTTGAAGTGCGGCTTTATGGTGTTTTTAAATGGCATTTTGAGAACTTATTTCGAATGGGACGACCACACCTTTATTGCTCACTTTCTATTTGCTGTGTGTGTGGACTATCCGAACAACTTCTTTCTTCTTTGGTGTTTACTACCTTTTTTTTTGGATTTGATTGTTAGTGTTTTCTCGGATGCTTTACTCTACAAATACACTTACATACACACTTACGCACAGTAATGTTCCTTGAGCGTGTGTGGCGTGTATGTGACATTGTGGTGGTATCAAGCGTTTGGTTAGTTTCATAGTTGCAAAAGGAATTATGGTATATGGTACATATAGGGACCGATATAAAATCTATATGCTGTCATTATAATTAATTAAAAATTATTGCATTTAAATTGCAACAACTTAACCTTTTAAACTAATTACTAAGAAGAAGAAGCGACTACTTAGCTATAATATCCTTCATAAATACAAAAGTTTCCATACAAGAACTTGATCCGTCAGTTTGTATGGCAGCTACATGCTACAGTTGTCCGATCTAAAGAAAACTTTGGAAAGATATAGCATTTCTGCGGAGATTATACCGTTGCTTTAAGCAATTAGTCAAGCAAATTTCATGAAGACATCTTATCAAATAAAAAAGTTTTCCTTACAAGGACTTGAATTGGATCAGTCAGTTTGTATGGCAGCTATGTAAATGTTATAGTTCACCGATGTCGGTGGTTCCAGCAATTTTTTTTTTTTGTTTCCGAAGGGGGAATCTTCCATAAATGCTTACTTAGTTGCATGCAGTATGCACGATTCGTACTGCTCGCTAAAGGTACACCCCATTCGGGACCACGTCTAATCAGTATTATCTTACAACATTGGACTTAAGAAGCAGTACGCTACGTACTAAACCCTTAACCCTTAGCTTATTGCCTCACGTCATTAGCTCGCAGCTATTCGCTGCTCTGGATTCATTGCTTCTTTGTCGTTCGGCTCTTCTCAGCTCTTGCAGTATCAGAGCTGTCGTCCTCTCCATGGTATACCATACTTGTTTCGTTTGTACCATATAAGGTACTATATTATTAGGTGTTATTTTGCCTTTCAAACCTATCTCCAGCTCTTGCCGCTCTGTTGTAAATATCGGAAAGTATAAAAATATACGCTCCGCATTTTCGCCACTGCTACCACAGAAAGAGCAAGTAACTCCATTGTCATGACCGTACCTATTCAGTTACTCTCTAAACCATCCATGTCCTGTTAGAAACTGCGTCATGTAAAAGTCTATCTCGCCGTGCTTTCGTTCCACTCATGCTTGTACATTTCCGATTAATTTGTGCATCCATCTTCCCTTTGCTGTTGTGTTTCAACGATTTTGCCATTCCTGTATGCTGACTTGTTTGTCGTTTTTGCGCTCTGCCATTGGCAGTTTCCTGCCTATAATTTTGCTTTTGTCATAGATCAGTTCTCGAGCAATTCTATCTGGCGGTATTATCCCAGATATAATGCTATCGCTTCATGAGACACACCGAAACACCGATTTGGCCATTCGTGTATTTGTTTTTTTGCATTTATTCTGGTCCCCATACAGGCGCGGCAGACATTAAAATTTATTGGCTAACCTTGGCCAAAAGTGTTTGTTTTGGTCCTCCTATGTTGGCCATGATTCTGGATAAGGCTGTATTTACATGGGCTCACTTTCTTAATGTGGACTTTGTAGCTGAGTCTCGCGTCTATCAGTAGACCTAGGTATATTAATGCTAATTGTGTTGTAATGATATGTCCGTCAATATTTAGGGTGATATTCTCGAGTTTTTGCTGCTTGTAATAAGGACTGCTTCCGTTTTTTGATCTGCGAGTTGAAGTTTTGAGGTATTTCTTCCAGTAAATCTAATTAAATGCGTTTTTCACATCAAGAGTTATGACTGCGCAGTGTTCTTTGTTGCCGTACGTCCACCTATTTCCTTCTGTGGCATTTTCCGCAATACCTGTGAGCTCCTTAATTGCGTCAACGGTTAAGCGTTTTTTGCGAAAACCGTACTGGTTGTTGGATAGGCTGCATGCCTCCCCTTCTATGTGACTTTCTAATCGGACACAGATAATCCAATCCAGCACTTTGGTCATTGTATCTATCATGCGAATTGGGCGGTAAGAACTCGGTTGCCCTGCTGATTTGTTTGCCTTCTATAATAGTACTAGACGTTGCATATTCCATATCCCTTCTCGTAGACATCGTAACTGGTTTTGCGTTGTACTTCACTCCGAGCTTCAGGGCCCTGTTCGAGATTCCATCCAGGCCTGCTACTTTGGAGTTACCGAACTGTTCAGTAGCTTGCAGCAGTTAGAGATCATTTACTTGTGCCACATCTATCTATTCATATCAATAACTTGAATTCAGACAGACGGATATGGTTTGATCGACTCAGCTCACCATGTTAATCATTTGTACATATACGTTATAAGGCTTTCGATCTTCCCTTCAGAATACTACAAACTTCGTGGCAAATCATTTCATCCCCAGAAAGAAAGATCTTTATTTATGCAACAATTATACCTCATATTTCGCACTTCCTCGCCAATAAGCTGCTCACTTTTCGGAATTTCCAATGCCGGACAAATGTACTTTAAAGCGATACATATAATACAATAAGCTTTCCAATACAACATCATGTATGTATTCCGGTACCCCCGTATAAGTAGAGTTGTAAAATTTCGACTAGCACTACTCAAAGAGCACATCAATTGCTCAGCATCTGTGGAGGAAAACCGCATTAATTAAATGCGAAGTGAAAGCAATTTTCGTTTTTAATTTCGCTTCGTTTTTAATTTTCCCACAGGATGGTTCGGCTTGTCAGAAGCTGCGCCACTATCATCTCTGCGTGCAACGAGGAAGCGGCAAGAGCAGCTTCACAACCGCTTCTTCACATGCGTTCAGCCAACTCTTCTCCAAATAAACCGTTGACTTCGCTACAGCGGAGCGACCACCAATCCACCAGTACAATCACGCATGCCTACAGCGCTGCCGAAGTTGCTGTTGTAGACCATATTAGCATTAATGTATGCAGAGACTCGACTCTCGATTGTCTCGATTCGTTTTTGGTGTTTTCAGAGTTCACTCGAACTTAGTTGCCGTCACCTCGGTTGTCGTCGCAGCCTACACCACGCTCAGATACCACCTTTTAGTGGCGAATTGTGGACTTTGCTGGCGGTAAGCTTGCTGTGAGGTCCATGCGCCGATACTGGCGCGGCTGCTGTGATGCTGCCGCTGCCTTGTAGTATCCATACAACGAAATAATAATAAGGAAAATAAGCTGGTGCGTGTCGATAGTGGCAGTAAGGCTGGCGTTCATTTCATCCTTTATGCTTGTTGGACAGCTATTGTTGTCGGTGGCGCTACCGGTGAGCGGGTACTCGTTGGCCTTGCGTTGCTTGGTCATCATGGATCAACCTGTATTGGTTATTGCTGGCGCTGGGAATTTCTCACGAGTGTATATACGAGTAAGCTGTTGCTAATAGTTGTTTTCTTGCCGGCAATTTTCGGCGATGGTGACCACCAAGCGCGTTTGTTGGTCATTAGTGAAACGGAAAGTTGCCGCAGCACTGTGGCATGCCACCAACCGCCACACACCACAGTATGTAGCATTGCCAGCGATATCAGTTGCATCTTTCGCATTGCGTTGTCGCATGCTAACTGCCTTTTGTTGTTGGCACATATTGCTCATTTATATGCGTTGTTAACTAACGGTACTGATGGAGTACGTGCAGTGTGGGAAAACTCGGCAAGAATTTAAGATGTAATATTTTACGCATTTCTTGTAGCTGGCAGAGCTAATCATATTCCACGGAGTTGGTTTGGTCACTTAACGGTTGTTTGCAACAACTCAGCCTAAGCAAGACAGAGTTATATATTAGACTGCGCCATATTTTAAAATCAGGATGACTACACGACCTGATTTTCGGTCTATCGCCAGGTTCACAGAAGGTCCAAATATTCTCGGACACGACTTAAGCTTCTTCTTCTTCTTCTTAATTGGCATAGACACCGCTTACGCGATTATAGCTGAGTTAACAACAGCGCGCCAGTCGTTTCTTCTTTTCGCTAGTGGCGCCAATTGGATATTCCAAGCGTAGCCAGGTCCTTCTCCACCTGGTCCTTCCAACGGAGTGGAGGTCTTCCTCTTCCTCTGCTTCCCCCGGAGGATGGGGTCATGTGTAGAAGTTCACGCAAGTGAGGAAAGTTCTCTAATCGCTATTCACTTGGTAGTGGCCAGAAACGATTCTTTTACACATGGCTCAAGCAGCTCACGACTTCCGGTCTTTGACCAACTGTCCTCTGGGTAGCCTAAGGACATCCGTTTGAAGGCGAGCTAAAGTGAGAAGGCGAAACATCCCCTTCATAGGGTTGAGCGCTGGGTTTGGGACCCGCCAGATAAAAAAAAACACTAAAACTATTTCAGCCAATTTTGCTGAGACGAAGTCTTTCCAGCAATTCTTTAAACGCTGTGAAAACAGGTGAAATTATACGCTCCTTAAAGAAAAAACACTTTTTTAAAGAAAGAACACAGAAACTTCAAATTTAGTAGGGAATGTTTATTATCATTGGAAAGTACATTCTTTGTCATTTATTTTTTGAAGATTCCGTTGAGTCCAATTTTCAATGACTCGTTCGAGCATTTCGACTGGTAACTTGCAAACGACACGCGGGATATTTTGCTCCAAAGTCTGAATTGAACGTGGTTATCCGCATAGACTTCGAATTTTACATATCCCCACAGGAAAAAGTCTAACGGTGTGATACCACACTATCTTGGTGGCTAATCGACCGGCCCAAACGTGAAATTATCTGCTCACCGAAGTGTTTTCTCAATAAATTCATTGATTGATGCGATGTGAGGGAAGTGGCCTAGTTTTATTGAAACCAAACTTCGCCGAGATCACGAGCTTACATTAGAGGCATCAACAGTTGGTTATCATGGAGCGATAACGATCGCCATTGACGGTTATGTTCTCAACGGCATCATTTTTGAAGGAATATGGAGTTATTCTTTGTCACAAATGCGGCAATTTTGATTATATATGTATACCCATTGAACGAGAAATAATCAGCTGATAGGTGAACAAAATATTGCTAGAAAACGTCGAATCTTCTTGGAACTTTTCAAGAGTGAAGTCATGTCGCTCGGTAGAATCGATTGGCATCAGCGTAACGCGCCAAGTCGTTCCATATGTCAGCTCGAGTTGCGAACGGCGCCGAATCGACTTTCAATGGTCTTCGTGTACACTCTCAGCTACGGTTGCTATATTTTCTTCACTGCGTGCTGGATGTGGTCCATTCGGTTTGATATTATCCAATATTGAATGCTGGGTCTCAAGATGGGTGATAGTGTTGAGTGAAGTGTGCGAAACACATTCTTAACAGAACGTGAATTTTCGTAACAAAATTGAACAATTTGTGAACGTTGTTCAGGCGGAGGTCCTTACATGATGAAATGCCAAACAATACTGAACAAAACAAGCATGATCTGTCAAAAAAGTACCTCTACTTGGATCACCCGTTACTTATCACGCCCACTCCTCCTATAATTGCTTATTTGGAAATTATCATAAGTTAGGAAACTCAACAAGTAAATGCGTCAGATACTTTAAATTTTACATTTGAAATGATGAGTGGGCGTGGCACATAGCAAATTTTGTGCGTGGCTTTCTTTTTTCAAGTTGTGAAAATGGACAAAATCGGGCTTCAGCCACGCCTAATTTCCACATATCGAAATTTTAAATTCAATGTTATTCTTTCACGCTACAGTATATACATATGTAAATCGAGAGCGAATAACGTTATTGAAATACAACTTCACATACAAGGTGGGTTTAAAGTAAGCAATCTCCCGTTCAAAATCATACGTATATATCTAAGATTTTCGACATTCTGTATGACTGTATATTCCATATATCGGTTAAACTGAGATTATATATTATACATAATATTTTTATTGTAATTATAAATTGTGACAAAAAATTACCCGGAAATTGTAAAATATTTATTAATATATATTTCGTCTTCTTCAAAGTAATTCCCACCAGATATAATACATTTATGTCAACGGTATTTCCAGTCTTAGAAAAACTTTTTGGGATGGCCTTCAGCTCCTTCAGCGAATTTTGTTTTATCTCTTCGATCGACTGAAAGCGAGTTCTACGGAACAACAATTTCAGTTTGAGGAACAAGAAAAAATCGCACGGAGCCAAATCTGGTGCATATAGTGATTGATCGATGGTATTCATTGCGTTTTTGACTTTAAGTTCGATCACAAACGTGGCTCGATGCGATGATGCATTATCATCCTGTAAAATCAATAAATTGTTATTTCATAATTCCGGCCATTTTCGACGGATGTTCTCACGCAAGCGCCCCAATACGCTCAAATTGAACTCCAAATTGATCGGCTGTCCATCCGTAAGAAATAAATGATTCACCAAATCACAAATACCGAAAAAACAATGAGCATCGCCTTGATTTTTGAGCGTCTTTGGCCTGGTTTTATTAATTTTGGCTCGTCTTTTTCTCTTCATTCCGATGATTGCTGACTTCTTTGCATGTCAAACTTTTAAGTCCATGTCTTGTTGGCGGTTATAATGCTCTCATGAATATGGGATCGGAATTCGCATGATCAAGCATGTAGAAAGAGACCTATTTAAGGTACTCTTTTTGAAAAAAAAATCAGCTTTATCGGGACGAGTGGAGCGAAAACGCGTTTCATACCCAAAATATCCACCAAAATCATTCGAACGGACTCGCGAGAGATGTCGATCTCTCTTGCCATCTTACCAATACCTGTCTGAAGACGTCCTTCACTTTTTTAATATTTTCATCCGTTGAAGAGGTCGAAGGTCGTCCAGAACTTGGCTAGACTTCAACGATCTCTCGACTATCTTTGAAGGCTTTGTATCACTCGTATTCTTGTATTTTTGATAAAAGTAAATCACCATAAGCCTTTTCCAAGATTCGCAACGATTCCGAATACGAAATTTGGTTAACAATACAAAAGTTGAGACGAGTTCTTTGTTCGACATTTTTATCCATTGTAGATATCGCAACTCATACTGCTCTAAACAAACTTGCTGACTGATCACCCTCGTATTTGGCATAGTAATTAAGGACAACTTACTAAAGTCGAACTTTTTGAAATATCATTTACCCGAGGAATATAATTACAATTTCACAATATTTTTGTGATAATGTATGTGATATTTCAATGCTTCCATAAACATAATTTGGTATAGCGCTGAATATGAATGAGATCGTTAGAGACCGTGCTATAAGTTCCTTATGGGGGGAATCATAATATAATGGTTACCATTTTACCGATTGATATTTTTCTCATATACCCAATATATCACTAATTTTGGCTGTGTTAACGTACCTTACTTAACATACCCTTTTAACCAAAAGTAAGCTTCATCGCTGAACAAAATTTTCTTATGAAAATCAAGATCGGGCCCATTCACGAAACGTGCGTCGTGCTTGCGGTCGTTCGACTTCAATGCTTGCACGAATTGGATTTCGTAAGCCCACAAATCAAGATCCCTCCACAAAATGTTCCATAAAATGGTTGGGCACAGCTCAAATTGTACCTAGCACCAGTAAAGTTATTAAAATAAGTAATATTTTTATTAAGCGAAGGGGAAGCTGTGCTCTTTTTTCATCCATTTTTGTTTTAATATCTACTGAAAAGTCAAATATTGTTCGGATTTCAAAAAGTTTTAAACTCTGGATATGAATCATAATCATCTAGGATCAGAAGGTTTGTGGACTATTCCATATGACATATGTAGGTGCTAATATGGAATATGACATATACATATATATATACAAGTATAAGAGAAATATACACAGTAAATACCCTCCAGGTTATATTGGTGTTATAGAAGAAACAAAACATCTTTATCTAAATTTCTATTAATTTTGCCACATTCGTGTTCAACTTAGTTTGGTTCATGGAAACACTTTCATAAAATTTCGACTAATTCGAAAATACAATTATTTTAAGAAACTCAAACTTATTTTTTACTTCGCTTTTTCTTCATTGCTATTTATTGAATAAGGGGAGCTGTGTTACAACAACAACAACAACAATTTCTATAGTAATTTCATTTACGCGCCGCACTTACTATGTGTAGCTCGTGTCAAGCAGGTGTTTCGCCGAAAACCAACTGCAACCGAAATTTATAGCACATGTCAGACAATACTCACAAGCACATACATACATACATCTACTTAGACATGCATTTAGAGTGTGCTGAATTCATTGCCCGGCACATGACTACCTAGACCGTATGTATCTGCAATTTTCGTGTGTTCCTTTTGTAGTACGTTTTGTTTGCGAATAAAAGCCAAATACACGAGACATCCCCAAAATTAGCGCTGAAACATGTCGGTGCCGGAGCCGACGGCTGAACTCCTGCGCAAAATACTACAAGGGCCAGCGCTCCGCAACAGCTGCTCTTGCTCTAACTTTTTTTGGCCTCTTTACAGACAAGGAATATGTTTTATTATAAAATCAGACAGTTTGATAAGTTTCTGCAAGAAAGGAACATTAACAACGCAAAAAATTATGCTTTTTTATGTTTTGCAAAATATTTTTTTTTACAATTAATTTTGTTTTCGTTTTTTGTTTCATATTTGCTTTCAAAGGACTCAACCGAATGAAGAAATATGAAGAAATGAATGAGGAACGGTAAGGGTTGCTGCCAAAAACGTAAACAAGTTTGCTTATGTCATAATATGTAAGTTGTCCAAACGCTTCGATAGTATACTATAAATTTGAGAGGGAGCGTGCGCTCAGTTTTGCGACTAAAAACATGTGTTCCTACAACTCCAACGCTAATTTTCGATATTTAAATGTTTTATTATCATTCTATGGGAGTTAGGTTATAAAGTCAATTCAATTTTCGGAATAGCTACTCACGTTTGGCACAATATTCGGCCGATTAATCGTCCGTTGCTGGGTCGTAAGTAAAGATACAAGACACATAGCCAGTAATAATACACTTCCTGTTATACTAGTAATCGGAAGAATTGTTCCAATGACGTTAACGCGAGGCTGTTCTTCGTTAAAACTGAGTGATTTTGGAAACAATCGTGCTTTCACTTTTCTTTGACCTTTCGAAATGGTTTTACTGATCCTTTCGAGGAAGTCAGTAAGACCTCTGACAGTTAATCGTCGATTCTCAAATATCAATTCCTTTATTTTATTGACGTGTTGATCATCAGTGGTTCGTCGTCAACGTGTTTCCGACCCTTTTTGAATAATTTGTTCCAATCAAAAACACTTATATGCTATATCAGATTTAAAAATTGTAGAAATTGAACTACAATTTTTTAAGCCTCTGATAATGAAAAAGTGGACCTGAGTGTCCACAGCTGACGTTTTACCAAAAATTTCTTAAGGGGTCTGTAGGGTAATCATTTTTCATTTTTTCTTTTGCATTTTATACCCTTAGAATTAATGTAGAAACCCACTTTACCATTGGAAGGTTTCGAGAAAGGCCCAAAAATAATAATGCCGCTCGATGTTCGAGAGCACATCTCAAATTATAAACTCGTTTTTCTCAAAACACACTTTTTTAAACTGGCGGGCATGATTCCGGTCGAACTACTCAACCGATTTGCTTAATTTTTTTTTTTTTAATATTCACAAAACGCCTGGCAATCGTCCCCATATTTTTTATAATTTAATAACAATATTATGACAAAATTTATGTAAAAAAACATGGAAAAATTAAAAAAAAATCGTTAATTACTTTTTTATTTATTAACATTTTTTCATGATTCTAGTAGGGACGATAACCATTTTTAAGATTAAATTGGGTTTTTGTGTTTCAGATGATCCAAACATGAGAAATCGCGTCCGCCAGCGAAAAAACGCATCTCCTTCAGCCAGCCATTCTCAGACAGATGTCATCAAACAATTCCGAAAAAATTTGCTTATACCTCATGATATGTGAAAAAAGTTCTATTGCAAAACAAAAATTTCTATGAAAAAAAATGTCAAAAAAAGGCCAGATTACCCTACTGATCCCTTAAAGTCGGTTGATAGATCGGATATCTCTATATATTGGAGCAATGCGCAAGTTTAGGACTGACAGAATGGAGGTTTTCCTCTTCCTGCTGCGTCTCTCAAAGCTGGTATGTTGGTCTTTGTTCATCGAGAGAGGAAATTCTCTACGACTTCGAAGTTGTAACTGTCAACAGTGACGTGGTAGCCAAGTCGCAAGTGCTACTACTGTTTGTTTGTTTGATGACAGGAAATATTTCGTCTTGCCCTCGTTCACTACCAGACCCATTTGTTTCACTTCTTTATACAGTCTGGAGAAAGCAGAACTAACAACGCGGTTGTTGGAGCCAATGATATCAATATCAACGGCGTACGCCAGCAGCTGTACACTCTTATAGAAGATGGTACCTTTTCTATTCAGCTCTGCAGCTCGAATTGTTTTTTCTAGCAGTAGATTGAAGAAGTCCTACGAATGGGAGTCGCGTTGTCTGAAACCTCGTTTGGTAATGAACGGCTCGAAGAGGTCCTCTCCGAACCTGACGGAGCTTTTGATATTGCTCAACGCCAGTTTACACAGCCGCATTAGGTTTGCGAGGATATCAAATTCAGACATCGTGGCAAAAAATGCAGCTCCTTTTCGTGCAGCAGCTTTGAATTCGGCGAAGAATTGTTGCGTGTCGATCCTCTTTTCGCGGGCATTTTGCAAGATTTGGCGCATGTTGAATATCTGGTCAGTTGCAAATTTCCTAGGCCTAAAACCACATTGGTAAGGTCCAATCAGTTGGTTGACGATGGACTTTAATCTTTCATATATGCGATGTTGAAGATGCTTATCACACGATAGTGTGATTGTGGGCTCTCCGTTTTTGTGGATTTCAATCGTTAAACATGCTTTCGTCTGACCATATTCTTCGAAAAAACTAATGCATGCTCCGTATGATACGTTCACTCCTTCGTTATCGATTAGAGAAACGGATTCACCATCTCCAGGCGTTATGATGTCACTGCCATTCAACAGGCTGGAAAAATGTTCACTCCATAATTTCAGCAGGCTCTGGGCATCTGCCCTGCAAAAAGTGAGTCCAGTCTTTGACTGTATAAAAGACAGTCTTTCGTTGACTTACTACCGGACCAAGTTTAGACCAATCTCATGTAAAATCATAGGACGAATTTACACGGAGCATGTCCTAGGCTTGGTCTACCCTTCTACCATTTATGCCGTCGACAGTCCAGACCAAAGATAGACGTTTTGGTCTATGCATAATACAGTCAGATGCTAGACCAAGTAGACTGTACAAATAGTGCCTATTCTGGTCTATATATGTATATTGCACATACCACTGATTTTGTGTTATAGGACCAATGCTTTTTGCAGGGTGTCACTAGATCGCCTCTGGGAGTTCTACATGACTGTGTTCCGGTCTCGAAATCTTCTATTAGTCGCCGCATATTTTCGTGGAATTTTCGAGCATTACTCCTTCCGGCCAGCTTTTCAAGCTCTTCTGTCTCTATATTTTTTGCCTGCAAATGCATCTCGTTTTCTTCTTCAACCCTCAGTGTCTATCCCTAGTCTAGTCTTCTAGTCTAGATATAATCATATAATCGATTTTTATTCATATTTTCAAAGCTTAATTTTTTAAGATATGGCCACCAGGGATTTTTAAAAATTAAAATTGCTTAAAAATTAAAATTACTGTTATCAGAAGTATAAGTGTTTTGCTGACCCAGTATTTCATAACTTAAACTGCGAAGAACTTTACGCGAAACCCATAACGTGTTTTTCTCGAAACTATCTGTTTCAAAACGACAACCACAAGTGCTCAAGTTCTACTAGACCGATTTACCTTAAATTTTTAAAGAGTCTTCCTTATAGACTTGTGTATGTCTAGAATTATTTTTGTCTCCAAATTAAAATGTTTACTAACTATAAAAATCGAAAACAGAACATTTTTTGAACATTTTTTTCCAACTTTTCCGCCAATTTGAGCGTACAACATCCATTTAATACGGAATAAAGCCGATCGGAATTTTGAAATTTTTATATTGCATATATGGTGACTATCGGTAGTACTGATCCGATTTTAACCAATTTTGGCATTAAGATAAATCACATATATACTACATACTACTTAGGTTTTTGCAAAGATCTGGATCTGGGCTTCATTAATGCAATTTTGGCATTGCGGGAGATCATTACGAGAAAAATATGTTATCGGAGTTTCAAGAGATATTGTGGATGTTACCTGAGTTGAATTAACATAGCTCACATATTGACTGATATATATGTTGTTGTAAGTCCTTATGTAAACATAAGTAAGGGAAGCAATGAACAGATTTTATTTTGCGCACCAGGACACCGTATTACCAGAAAAAGATGTTCGCTAAGTTGTATGATTAATTGGTCACTCATAGGCATTTAGGTCCACATATTCGGTATGTGGTGCATCCAATTTCGACCATTTTGAGGCGTGAGATGTCAATTTTTAAGAGAACTACACTCGCGGCCACGCAAACCTCACCATTCAAAACTTTCAAGTATTGCGCCTATTTATATGGAAATTTTTTATTTAAAATATTTATATATACATCAAAAATACTAAAAATTTAAAACAAAACAAGTTAGATAGATAAATAATTGAAAGATGGTGAATTATGCAAAATGAGCTCGAAATGTAAATGTCTGACGTGAGTGGTAAGGTTTGTGTGGCCACGAGTGTATCTAAAACGAAGAAAATAGCTGGCATTTAAAGTTTTGTTATATGGAAAGTTGGCTTGGATCTGTTTCGATTTCGCCTATTAACACACTGAAAGATGACCATCTCAATACAATGCTGTGAAATGAATTTGGTGTAAATTGGTCAAATAATGGCTCAAATATACGATTTCAGCTGAAGGAAGGCGCTACCATGTTTTTTTAATGTCGTTTTGTGATCTGCCAATCTTGACGTTCGAACTTCTTATGACCTCAAGGAATAGATGTACCAATTTTTGTCAAGATGTGTTAATATTTACTCTAGTTATAGCTAGCACGTATGGACGAACAGACAGTCAACTGGAACTCGTCTATACATTTGAACACCTTTCTCTCGTTGATAAGCCAATAACCAGAGACTGTAAATACTATAAAATAGTTGGATGCAAGTTTTTAAGTAACTCAAAGAGTTATTTTGTATTATAGGTGTTACATTAGTGTGTGCTTCTTTGTTTCAATTTGAATATTTTCGAATCGCATACGAGTACCAAATAAGTAATACTTACATATAGTACATATATACTCGACATCCATACAAACGGTTAAGTTTGCGAAGAATGCGCATGGCTGAAGGTGTTGAGGCGTCTGCCCGTGAATATCACAAAAATTCCGAGGGCATAAGCTAGCATTTGTATGTAAACTGCTTGAAAGCATCACATACTACATCAATATAAACAGCCGCCAACCCGAAGAGGCAGCAGCGTACCACCACATGCAGACGGCCGTGGCGGCAGCAATTGCAATTCCATATTGGAGCAATTTTATTGGGCATTGATGCGACACGCCATTGATCTTATCGCGATAATCTTGACGCCATGCAACCGCCGCCGAAAGTTGCCCCACAACACATTTATGTAAATGTGGCAAGCATTGGGGTTGCATACTTGCATTCCACTCTACCTGAATTCGCGTTCTATGCGGCCTACAAGACGCGGCTCTAACAAGATGTCGATGCAAAGTGCTTGCACTGCATTATTTATTTCATCTGCTGTGCAGACAATGCACCGTGGACCCATTGTGGCTGGTGGCAGCTTTCCGCCGGCAGGAGTCTGCCAAGGCATGGCACGCCAGAATTGCGTTTCTCACACATTTTATTTGCACTATCGGCTGTTGTCGCGTTTTTTATATTCGATTAAATTTTTATTTCGATACTGAAGCTGAAGCTGAAGCTGCTTTGTGGCAAGCTTGGTTACACAATATCGTTTTGGGTATTTGAGGCGATCAACACTTTGGGTTTTCGCCGCGCGCGCCAATACCGATGTTGTCAAACAACAACAAAGGGCGCAACAGCCGCGTTGGTTGGCTGTGATGCGTCGCGCAAGTCCTTTGTGTCGCTTCATTGCCTGTCAGGGTATCAATAAATCCTGCACTTCCACGGTATGCGCAAATATGCATGCAGAGCGGCGCACGGGCAAAAAAGCCGCTCCAATTGTTTCCAGCGACTTTTGTGGCATCTATGGAATTTCGCGCATTTTTATGCTAAAAACCACTGACATTGAGTCAGCGCGCAAAGGGCTGCGGCTTCCTTCATCCACCTGCATGCTACATAGCTATCGATCTATAATTCAAGACATAAGTATGTCGCACAATCGCCAATCGCTTAAACACCTCTCTACGCACACATATGTATGCACATGTGTAATGCCTACGCTTTGCGCACCATTAATGCCGGATTTATTTTGGGAGGTTCGTGCCTTAAGTCTTTTGATACCATTTAAGCAAATGGCTTGCGCTGCACATGGATCGTTGCGCTTTGCACAGACTCACACACACACATACGCGGCGGTTCATATACAAGTTGGCACGCAGTTGGTTAGCGCACAAGATTGATGGCACGCAGCGTGGACAATGTTATTTCTAATGGGGTCATTAATTTTGCAGCTTTCGTCGAAGCGTTCGGCAGCCACGGGACTCTAGTTCAAAGGTGTAAAGTCGGCGTTGGCTTGGAAATTCGGTTCAAACATTCAGGCAGTATTCACCTCGTTGAAGTATTAATTAATGTCCGTTGAGGTGAGAATTCAAAATTGGTAAAATGTGCATGTGTTGGTAAATGGAATATTTGTATATTAAAGCGAAGCTTAGTGTGTGCAAAGCTGAGTCATATTTGCCTAAATGGAGGTGATAAGAGACAATCAATCACTATAGTTTATTAAATGAACTCGAAATATAATTTAGCAACCACTTCAGGACCGGGAATGTCTCTATCATTCTCGTACAACCATAGCATATTGCTGTCATAGAAACTGCTCGTTCCAACTCATGTCCTTGTATGGAAAACTTTTTTGGTTGACGAGAAATCTTCACGAAACTTAGCACGAATTATTATCCAAGGCAACGGCTGTACAACATTTATTATGGCTTTACTTTCTGCCTTTTTGAAATATGAAATGAATATGTACATACTACATACTACTGTGGACAAAAACTAGTGCGACATTATAACTTAAATTTCCATTCGTCGAAATATTTTTTATCTAGTTTGGTATGACTGCTTGCCTCAAAAAAATAATAATTAGTTGTATATTTAATAACTTCAGAAGCTCGATCGTTAATGGAATTTGTCGGATGCCCTCATAAAGAACCCCACTTAACTTCTTCTCCCTTACAAGCGTAAATACTCTATACGATGTTATAGCCGAGTTAACAACTGCGAGCCAATCGTTTCTTCTTTTCACTATTTGGCGTCAATACGAGATATCAAGTACAGCCAGTTCCTTCTCCATCTATCTAACGGTGAAGAGGCCTTCTTCCTGCTTTGATTGCGCCGGTGGGTACTGAATCGCAAAACCTTTAAGGTTGAAGGGTTCTCTTCCATCCGAACAACATGATCTAACCAGTTTAGCCGGTGTCTCTGGATTCGCTGAACTACGGCAATGTCATCGTATATCTCGCACAGCTCATCGTTTCATCGTCTGCGGTATTCGCCGTTGCCAATGTGCAAAGGACCATAAATCTTCCGCATAACCTTTTTCTGAAACACTGCTAAGGCCGACTCGTCAGATTACGTCATTGTCTATGCCTCTGCACTATACAGGAATAATGAAGTATTTTTAGAGTCTCTGTTCGAGGGAGAGAGTAAGTGCTCTTACTTTTTAATTTCCTACACAGACCTTATAAGGTCCAATCAGTTTGTAAGGCACACGGTCTTACACACACTCCGCTCGATGAAACCTCATACTGTTTTCTGACTGACTGTTTTCACTCCACTGACATACCACACTCCTCATCGTAACAGCTGTTCTTTCAACATTTCCGAAAAACAATGGTTTCGCTTGCCAAGTTGCTGATGAGTGCTCTCAGAGAGCAGAGTGCACTTATCTTCGCTACAACAAGAAAGTGATCCATACCGATGTTAGGTTCTCGCATCGTATGCACATCAGGGTCACATGATCGATCTGTTCGCCCCGAACACATTGAATGAATTTTCTTGTGCTGGCATATTGAAGTACAGACAACCGTATTTCGAAGTCGATCAGCCTTAACATATTTGGAAAAGTTTTGCAATGGAGGCTGAATTTTGCAACTGTAGTACCACAGATGCCGTCTGTGCCCACCCTGGCTTAAAATCGCTAAGCAAAATTTTCAC
This sequence comes from Bactrocera neohumeralis, assembly GCF_024586455.1. NCBI lineage: Eukaryota > Metazoa > Arthropoda > Insecta > Diptera > Tephritidae > Bactrocera > Bactrocera neohumeralis. The sequence continues at coordinate 35,190,698 of NC_065923.1, forward strand.
GTAGTGGCGGGGCAGTTGAGAGGCCCAGGCGGTACTAAATGTCATCTTTGATGACCCTTCTACTTGCTCGTACTTGTCAGTGTCCATCACATTTCTTGGACGCCAGTGATGTCAGACGAGCTGGATGCTACTTTTGAATACCAGGACATCAACCAGTCCATCGCCTTTTAGGGATGGTCACTCATAAGCAGTCCAATTTCATCCGAGGCTGCCTTCGTCCTTTCATTGTGAATGGTTTTGACATCCGTTTTTGAAATCACTAAAGCCTCTTAAGATTTCATCTAAGATTGTGAATTCATCGCTTGGTGGATCTAACATCTTATTTCACTATAAACCTGCAATGGGTTCCAGAACGTAGTGGTATCCCTGGTAGCTGTAAAGCAGATTAACTACAATTAGACTCCGATAGTTTGTTTGGAAATATATGTATATGCGTCTGGTTACTTATAGACATTTTATCGAGAAACATGTGATAAACAAGTGTTGATATAGTCACTCGATAGCATGCTCAACAAAAAGCCAAATGTGGCTTAGATGGAATATGGGACCCACATGCCGACTACTCAAATTCGAGAGAAATAATATGACTAGATGTGATATAAGAACTCTAATAGGAGTGCTAACAGGTCACTGGCAAACCTGGAAGTTAACTTGGAACACCATATAATGACTATTGTAGAAGCTGTCAAGAGGTAGAAGAAGAAGAGACTGTAGAAGATCTTCTATGCGAGTGTAAAGCTTTGTATAGAAAAATAATCGTAGCTATCGGTCGGGGGTTTCTTGATGACGTTTCGTAGGTTGCGTAGATACAGGTACTGAAGAGCTTCATCAAAAGAAAGGGCTGTTTCAGAGAAGAGACAAGAGAGTGCGGGATTTTAGTTCCTTTGTTTTTACAATGGGTCTGCCAAAGGAAAGACTGTGTCGTCAGACAGCCAATCTACCCACCTAAATATATATCTCAGTGTTACCCCTACATTTTGCTCGTTTATGGGCTTTTTGGTATAATGCAAAAATCTTAAAACATCTACATATTAGCCGAAATATATTATTTTACGATTCTAAGTAATTAATCATTTACGAAGCCGTAACCAGCGCTTGGAATGATTCTTCTCACTCAAGCCAATAATTCTTCACCAAAAGCCCACAGCATAAGCTGCGAGAGATTCCACTTATCCGCCTGACAAATTTTCATACGAAAGCCTCACCTCCGCGGATCATTGAAATTAACATAAACAACTACATTATCAACGGCTGTTAGCGATTACAATAAAAACACACTTCAATATGTGCACAACAAGAACAACAAGACGTTTCTATCGCCATTACCACAGCAGCGCACAGCTACACGGCTAAACGACGAAAGATGCGGCAGCACACCAACTACGTGATTCGATTTTAACATTAATAGCTGCAGAAGAGCTATACCAGCTGCAGCAAACCACTGCCGCATTTGAACCACAGCGCATAGGAATTGCTGCTGCTGAACACGACGACGACAAGTAGTAACCTAGCGTAGAGCAACGATGACTTTGATCAAGTTTGACGCGCCTGAGCGCTGAATGCGCCACAGCAAACGCGCCAAGGATGGATGGGGAGTTGCTCCACAACCACAACAACAACGTTGGTCAACGATCAAATCGCAGCAAAAACAGTAGTTGCTCGACTGCGCGGACAGGTGCGCAGCCCAAGCGAACACTCGGACACACACGGACACGAGGGCAATTGCAAAACTATTTACATTGCCCGCGGCTAATAAACAAGTTATCTTACCCACGACTATTATCACCAACATTATCATTATCCTGAATGCATTTTTCACTTTTTTCTTTATTGCAACAACAGCCGCTGTGGCGACAACGGCAAACTTCCCAGACACACTGGCAGCAGCAATGCGGATGGGAGCAACATTTGCCGCTTCAACACTGGCAACAACAACAACAACAACAACGGCAACGGAGACGGCACTGCACGACCATGGCAATGGCAAACTAGCCGGCTAGACAAGTTGTCGATTGGCCGACCAAGCCGATTGCACAAACAAACAAACAAATAAGCGAGCGAGCGAGCAGGCATTGCCAGCAAACCAACCGGCAGAAAAGAAAAACAGACAGGCATCGGCAAGACTGACAGACGGACACTAAGGTGGCAAGCTGTCAGTGCAGCGAGCTTGCAGTTAAACCATGAGTATGCCGCGGACGGACACAAGTTAAACGATAGTCAGTTGCAGCCAGTGATTCCTAGCGGCTAGTGGACGGCACTGCAACGGTAGCCCGAAACCGGGGGCAGTTGCAGAAGCTGCAACTAAATCTAAGAGCGGTTGCAGCTTCAGTAGCCGCCTAGCTGCAGGCCGGTTTCAACACAGCGCAGACAACAGCAAACAACGGCGATGTTAAGTAAATTCGTAAAGTAGCTGCAGCGCACAGCAAATAAATACAACAAAAGACTCTAACAACTCATTGACAGTGACGTAGTGGTACATTTGAAGAGGACTTGCTGCAGCCGGTGGCTGTTGATGGAGCATAGGCCAAGCCGTCGCTGAGTAATGTGCGGCTGTGCAGCGTTGTGGCGTGTGGGTCGTGCCAGTGCGAGTGTGTGGCGAGTACGTATACGTTTGCCTGATCTTTGCGTGATCTTGTCACAGTAAACGATGCTCTTGCCAATTTCGATTCGTATCTGCAGCCTCGAAATTAACTTACAACTGGACATGTTTTTAAAAATGCTTAAGCTGTTTGAATGAAAATTAGTAATTTGATGAGAATTCATATCATTTATCATACATATGTTTTATTCATCCACCGAGGTGAACGCCAGAACTCGGCGACGGAGTCTCACTCCCAACACGAGTCCCACACCGAATTTGCGCTCCTTTATGTGGCCACTGTAATAAATGCCGCAAGGAACTACTCGTCTCAGTCTTTATCCCGTCAATCGCACTTCTTGTATGGTGGTGATGTCAGCTTTCACTCTAACGGGAACATCAACCAGCTGGACAGCGCCAGCTTCCCAATTAAGGAACCGGACCTTCCAGGTGGATGCCCTTAAATCGTAATCCTTAAAGCCTTTGCGGTGATCGTCATCAAAAGGCGGGTCTCTCATCGGAGGCTGCTTTTTGCCTTTGCTGGGTGTGTTTTTCACGGGGCGGGTCCCAAACCCAGCGCACACGCTGAGTGGGGATGGTTCGCCTTCTTACTTTAGCGCGCCTTCAAACGGATGGTCTCTGGCTATCCAGATGATACTTTGTCTAAAGCCGGAAGTCGAGAGTTGCTTGAACAAAATAATCGTTTCTGGCCACTTCGAAGTGTGTGGGTTACACCGATATCCTTCATAAATAAAGAGCTAACCATATAAGAACAAGATTTTGATAGTTAAGTTTGTATGACGATATACATTATAGCGATTCGATTTAAAAACTTTCTTCAGATATTGTAGTTTTACATTAGAAAACGAACCATGACGAATTTTGTGAAGATATCCTGTCAAACAAGAAAGTTTTTCATATATAAACCTAAGTTTCCATACAAGGCTTGAGTTTCATCGGCCACTTTATATGGTAGCTATACACAATAGTTGTCCGATATTGACGGTTTCTTCGGATATAGTAGCGGTGTCTCAAATAATAATCTATGCCAAATTTCGGGAAGATACCTTGTCAAATAACAAAGTTTTTCTTACAAGAGCTAGAACTGGATCGATCACTTTGTATGGCCGCTATATGCTTTATACTTATATTATCGGCGGTTCTGCCAAATGAGCAGCTGTTTGCTGAGGAAAAAACGTGTGCAAAATCTCAGATCGATAACTCAAGAACTGAGCGACTAGCTCAAGTATATGCCGTCGCACCGACCGAAAGACAGATGGACATGGTTAAATAAAGCCAGCTCGTCGCGCTATTCGTATGTTTATATATTTCTAAGTGTCCCTGTACCATCTTGGTATTACCAACATCGTTGCAAACCTAATATAACCGGCTCAAGGTATAATACATTTATTTTGTCAGCAGGTTCCCCAATAGCTTGTTCATGACGACGCATTGTCTACGCTAACTGCGAGGCGCACATTCAAGTCGCAATCGCAATAGAAGCAACAAAAGTATAACTGAGCTTGGCACCTAGATTACACTGCTATAGCCTATATATAACTACATAATGTAATATATAAATATTTGTGTATCTTGCGAGTTTCGGTTCCTGAGTTAATAATGCAGTTACTCAACTGATGGACTGGTTCATCAGCAAATGCAAGATTATGGAAATCAGTTGGTCGTAGAGACGCACAATTACCAAATACCAGGATACCAGGACACAAAACGAAAAAAGAGTAAAAAATGATTGCTGCACATCATCAACCAAACGAGAGAGAGGGAGAGATAGAGAACCGCATAAATAAGAATGCGCGGAGTTTTATGTTTGCTTGGTGTGTGGCATGTTGACCAGGTTGACTTCTTTAAATGATTACACACACGCCTGCCTATGGGGTCTTGCTGCTGTTGGCGTACTCCTTTTTACTATAAAAATTTATATTTATATCTAAACAAATATTTGACCATTCCGGGCTATTTGCTACGCGAAGTACAATAACAAAAATAAAAGCAACAACAGCGATACAACTTCACGGGACGGGCACGATAACAACATCCATGAACGGTTTGGACATCTATGACAGTGTTGCCAACGATGCTGTTAATGTAGCACAATCCATCAGCGTGATTGAAGCCGACACGACGGCCAGCCAATCGACCAGCCAGTCGGTCGGCAGTCCGGCCTGTCGAACGTTTAGCCAATGTGGTGCAATGCAGTAAATTATGGGAAACGCGCAGCCGCTTCAAACTGTCAACTCAAGGACGGCTTGCCACTCAGCCGTGGCAAGAAGAGCAGATTGGCTTGTTGGATTGTGAGACTGCGAGACGACGCGACGCGATGCGATAAATTCATAGGATTGTGTGAACGAAATCGCAAAAAACTGTGGAATGACGAATGCGTTGAAGTGCAGCGCGAAAGAATAAGAGAAAATCTTTGTGTGGCAAAACGATATGATGATGTTGCTACATTTGCCACATTGCAGCCACAGAGATGATCCCGCAAAATAGTGCGGCTGGCGCGGCCTGTCTATGAGTGGCATATACTTATATGTGCATATATGCGGCAGCACGTTGTTGCAACCATTTGCGGCATGGCGCAAAAGTTGCTGCATCAGCATGCGGAACGCATTTGAAGCAGTGCGTCTCCAGTCACCTTGTAGACAACTCGACTGATGCGAGTCTGTGCGTGTGTGTGTGTAAAAGTTGTAAAGATCTCGCTTGTCTGCAATTAAACGGTCGGTATAGCACTGACTAAGAAGGTAAACCTTTGTATGTCGTGTGCATTTCTGCAAATGATCGTTATGACTTTAGCGAGAAGGAATGTTGGTTTCTAAATTTGATTCGATCACTTTTGCATTATTCGAGAATTGACGTAAAGTGTACATTTTTGGAATTCCTTAGACCAAATCTAAATTGGTTCAAAATTATAATAAGTGTGAAATATGTGGGTTTGTTCTCATAGACCATAAGCTTCTATAGAATTTTTGATTAGTGCCACTTTCCATGACGTCTACCAAAGTAAAACTATGATGGCTCTCTCCGCTCATTCGGAGGCTCACATCTTCAAAATGTTAATAAAGTGAAAAGCCTTGGGAAGAGATGAGGGTCTATTTAACAATGTGTAATGTCATGCTACACATAGCAACCGTGGACATTGCGTCAGGTGCATTCTTGCTAAGTGTGCTCTAAGGTATGTTGGGTATATGAAAGGGTTCGAGCAAGGACACATTAAAATTCTCTACTCCTTCAACTACATTCCTTAAAACTTTGTTCATTGCGTCGCAAAGACTGCTAGTGGTGACTTTTTCTCTGCTAACATACCGATGAGGGATATGTGGATAGGAAGGGTGGAAGCTAGAGGGAAGGTTGGTGAGGTTGTTGCCTTTGAGGAGCTCTCCGTTAACTTTAGCTTTAAGGTACTGGACTATTGCAGGTCTTTTCAGTCAGAAGTAGCTGCTATTAAGTCAGCAAAGACATACAGCTAAGCAATAAAGTCTCTTTCGGGGAAGTTACCATTCACTCCGACAGCAGCGACTCAGATCGCTAACTATGCAAGCATAAAGTTAATTCATCATCAGTCTCCTTTGGATGTCTGGTCATAGTTTGGTCACCATTGATTCGACTCGCCTCTGCCCGACTAAGAGATTTTTTTTGGCTTAAAGTAGAACGCAGAAGATCTACAGAACTACTTGCCCTTTATAAAGTTTAACTTGCTGCGAATCATAGGAGTTCTAATTGGACACTGTTCAACAGACATTCATGCGGTAAAGCTGAAACTCTTCTTGGACGCAAGTTGTCAAGGTTATAGGAGGCCCGTTAGGTGGAAACATGCAGGGAACTCTACTTTATTGTTCACTCTTTCCAAGACGGAGTTTGAAACATCTGGGCAGTCATACCTTCGGCGAACCGGGGGACAAAGTCGAAACTGACTTTAGCCGTTCAATAAATTTGTGACAGGCTCAAGGTGTTTTCTTGATTTGGGAAGGACTTATGATAGAAATTTTAGATACCGAAACGGAGATGCCATTGGATACAACTTAACTGACAGTGTGCTGCTAACCTGACAACGAGAATGAGGCCTTAAATATGCTTTCTTATTGTAACAGACGTTAAGTAATACCAAAAGCTTCGTTAGGATCGGGAAGGACCTCTCCGAGCCGTTCGATACCAAACGAGGTTTCAGACAAGGGGACTCGCTCTTGTGCGATTTCTTCAATCTGCCATAAGAGTGTAAAGCTGATGGCGTGTGTCGATTGCATTGATATCATAGATCAACACCCCCGCCGTCAGTTTTGCTTTCTCCAAACTGGATAAAGAAGCGAAGTAAATAGGTCTGGTAGTGAGCAAGGGCAAGACGAAATGTCATCAAACAAACAGTCGTCGCATTCGCGACAAGGCTCCCATGTCACGGTTGACAGCCATAACTTCGAAGTCGTAGATAATTTCGTCTATCTTGAAACCATTATTAACAGCAACATCACAGTAAGCATCGAAATTCAACTCCTAATAACTCTTGCCAACAGGTGCTACTTTGGACTGAATAGGCTATTAAAAAGTAAAGTCCTCTCTCGACGAACCAAGACAACATTCTACAAGGTGGCTAGATCATGTCGTCCGTTTGGATGCAAACACTCCAGCTCTGAAAGTATTCGATGCAGTACCCGCCGAGGGAAGCAGAGGAAGACCTCCACGCCGTTGGAGAGATCAGGTGGTAAAGGGCCTGGCTGCACTTGGTATCTCGAATTGGCGCCAAATTGCTAAAAGAAGAAGCGATTTGCGCGCTGTTGTTAACTCGGCTAAAACTGCGTAAGCGGTGTCTACGCCATTAAAGAAGAAGAATTCTACCAATAAAATGTTTCTAATACCTTTTTATACCCTAAACAGGGTTCATTAAGTTAGCCTCGAAGTTTGTAACACCCAAGCGGAAGTGTCTGAGACCCCATAAAATAAATATATAAATGACTGGGCTGAGTTGATTTAATCATGTTCATCTGCCTGCTCGTCTGTCCGCCAGTAAATACGCGAAGTAGTACCACCGTTTTTGAAATAACTATCTGAAATTTTGTTTGTCCTTTATTCACCAAGAAGCTGCTAATTATTCCGAACCGTCTTGTCGGGCAAATGTTTTTATTTCACAAGGTATCTTTATGAAATTTGACTCAGATTATTATCAAAAATATTACAACAACATCCAAAAATCGAAAAACTATAGGAAAAACTGACCGATTAAAATCAAGACTAAAATATTTTTATATCCATAAGAGTGACATTTACCGATCTACCAAATCGTATTATTATCGCCTAAAATCAAAAACAAATTGTAATAAAATTTTCTGTACTAAGCGCACAAACACTGCCAGTTTTGAAGAGTTCTATCTTAAGACTTATCTTTGAATTTGAAATGAATAAATCAATAAAAGGGTGTAGGTATGTATTTTTATGATCACTCGGTATGATCATTTGACGTACCTCAACATTGTTCGTATTGCACAGTTGCGCAATCATCAGTAGTTGCGGCTTTGACTTCGTCTTCGGAGTCTGCGGAGGCGAATTAACTTGTTTTGGTATAAACAGCGGCTATTTTGTGAGTTCATAAAGGATGAATTGCCCAAGTTTGGGATTTGGCATGCGCCTGCGCAGTGCGACACTCTGTTGATGATTACAAGCAGACCTCGGTTTTCGTCTTTTGGCCCTTTGGGTTATCAGCGAACCACCTCGGCGAATCGGTGTCGTACTGAGTTTTCAATTTGGCTCCATTTGGTGATGTCAGTGCGCGCACGCATTGCCAATAAGGTGCGCTCGAAGGCCGGTGGAAGTTCACTGTACATACATAAGTTACGCAGCCATGTGGCAAATGCACGTGTGCAACATAGGTGCAAGTATATAATGGTACAAGTATGGTTTGGCAGACAGCCTTGAAGTTGATGGCGGCGGTTGACACCAATGGCAAGGGTTAACAAAATCATCAACAGTGACAACAATTTTTATGCACATCGCTGGAATGGTGTTGGGATCGGTGATAAGGTTTCTGATTAAGTCGCATGCAACATTGTCAGTGGCATAACTGCGGATGAGTGGAAATTAAGGGATACGCTTGGAGTAGAAGGTCTCTGAAGAAGCTGTCGCAGAGACTACTCCTGGTTGCTGTTCACCTGCTTACATTCTTACGAGGCGATACGATGCGATATGTGGACAAGGCGAAGTCAATCGATGGGTCGAAGTTAGGGTATAAGGTTGGAGAGGGAGGTCTCTGTAAGAAGCTCTCCGTTAATCCAAACTTTAGGCTACCATCGCTATAGTGTTTTTTCAGGCAGAAGGTAGCAGTTGACTCTCGGTTTCAAAGTACAACTTCCTTCAGCGTAGTAAGCATTCACTCCGACAGCAGAGCGACAAAAACAAAACGTGGAGCTCGATAACTGTGAGCTCAAAATTAGTCAAGTAGTGTCCAATCCCACTCGATATAGCATCAAGTTACTTCAAGTTCAAGTTTGGGTGCCTGGTCATAGCGGAATTGTTGGTAATTGCAAAGCCGATGAGCTAGCCGAAGAGCTCTTACATTGGAATCTCACAGTGAAACGAGTTGGATTTTAGTTGTCACCTTGTGCTCCAGCTCTTATCAAGGCATTAGTCGACGACCAGGGTCTATGCGACTGTGTTGGTTTTGGTCTAGTGTAGAATGTAGGAGATCTACTGAACTAGAATAGTTATCTTTAACAAAGTTCATCTTGCCGCAATCGTAGTAGTTACTACTGAACGTTGTCCTCCTGGTCACCAGTCTAGAGCAGTATAGAAGCTGAACTGGTAGTAGTTTCGGCTACGAGGTCTGACTGGCGACTTAATTATGGTACCACGGAGAGCTGGAGCCCTTGGAGTTCGCTCCAACCTGCTCAAGCGGACTGGCCCATCGGAGAGTATCGTGGTGGTTGTGGTTAAAACTCAAATGCGGAAAGAACAGACTGTCTGGTGAATGTGAAGTTGCGTTGCAAGCGGGTGCCGGACCCAAAGTTCGCCAGAGGTTTTAGATGGGTCTCGAACCCTACCAAAGTGGTTAGTATGTCCATTCCACACTGCCTATTAGTACTAAGGTTGAAACATCGCGGCAGCCACACCTTCGACGAACGAGGAGACATAGCCGAAACTGACATTAGGCGTCTCGACAAATTTGTGATCGGCTCAAAAGGCTTTGTCGATTCATGGCAGCCGTTATGAGCAATTTTATAAGAGTTCTAGGTACTAGAACAGGCAATATAAGCTGTCCAAGTAAAATCTCTGTTAGTATCGACCATTTAACCTAAGCTAGCCCATATCTAGTATTTGATAGATAAAAACTTTGGCAGGACTGCAGTTTCAATAATAATATAGAATATATTATCTGTTTGGATCGATTACATCAGGGACATAATACAAAAATGTAATATAGAGATGTAGCATATTACTCAAGCGTAGAAGAAGAGAACACAAAAACAGCTAAAAACTTTTTATTATTATATTCAAATATGTGTAGGGTATAAATTTTCGGCAAATTCCGCTAAAAATTGTGTAACAATGAGCGCAGTTTTCGTCTTCGAAGTTGCTCAACGAGCTGCGCTTAATTTAATGTCTCACACATTGGCGGTGGTGCCCATAATGCTGGTGAAGCAAAACCAATTAAAAATGTTACCTCGTTGTTGGTTTCCTTCAACGCGTTGCCCATTGATTTCTTGGCCTGCCTGAGTGAATTGGCGCTGCATTGCGGCAGCGATGGTGGTCCAACTGTCTCTCTGACGACCGCACAAACCGTCCGACATATGGACGAGCCGAGCGCACATGCGGCCAATGCTGAGCTGGCTGTGAAAATACTAGCTGCCGGCCGCGTTTTCGTCCAAGTTTTCGGGGAAGTTGCTTCAGCTTTAGCCCATACGTTGTTTATATGCTTGTGCATGTGTACATACATACATACATACAAGTACTCATATTGGTATTGGCTTGGTAGAACCTGATACAACCTGATATTGAAAATCTCATTTTTATTTTAATGAAATATTTAACATGATTCTGCTGCCTGCCGACCACTGACTGCCCACTGCCGCGAATGCCGTTGCTATTACCAGTATTCCTGCACCCTCTAAAGCAATGCCATGCATAGACTTGTAGAATTTTATCTTCGCAACTTTTTTGCGTCGCTTTCAAAGTCTTTGCTCGTGGCTTGGTAGTGGGTTATGTTTGTTTTTGTCGTTGCTGCTGCTGCTGTTCAGCACTTTATATTTGACATGCAACATTTTCACAACACTGCAGCACCAACACACACAGCTACCGACACGAACCACCAACCTGGTGCACTTGCCGGGCCCGCTTGGCCCTCTATTCGGGTCCTCGGTCTCTGATTGTGTGTACCGTGTGTGTATGTGTGTGTGTTGGTTGGATTGTTTGGATTGTTGCTCGTGACCGCACACCGTGATTCCTCATTGGTATTCATTAAAAATTCACTTGTGCGCCTTTGTGCAAAATTGCAATAATACAAAAAAGGTAAATTAAACCAATTCGTATTTTAAAATACTCGTCGCCGGGAATGAGATCATTCGAAAAATTTACGAAATTAGTTCACAAGACTTCACGACATAGCCGCAGGCAGTGAAGTCAACAATGCAACAAGAATTCCGCTTTAATTTAGTCATCAGGTGATTCCAGTGCAACTTTGTAGCAAGCGGACTCGACGGTTCGGGCGGCGGCTCGGTCGATCAAGCACAATTTTTTTCGGTTTTTTAAGTATTATATGTATATGTATTTATACATATGAGTATTGATTGTGATTCAATGTAATCATTGCTTAAGAATATTTTTTTCAATTGGGATTAAATAAGCTTCTGTAACTAAGCTAATTGGTAATAAGAGCTACTTTAAAGACAAGCGAATACTCGTATTAGAAAATATGACCAGAACGCCATAACTACTGAAAATAATACAGACTCGAAAAGACCTGAAAATGAGGAGAGACATGAACAAACGTACAAACCCTTACACTGAAGGTCTAGGAATTTCACAATTACGAATCGGTATCGAAATCTTTTAGGACCATTCCAACAACTACAATACTTTAGAACGTTGATGAAGTGAAATTACACAAATATTTGATGAGTGGATTGAAATTTCTCGATTAGTGTGTTGCTTAACCTTAAAGCCACCAACAATTTCGTGGAATGGCAATGTTGGAACTATAAAATCTAACGAACTTGACTTAATTTTGACACTCGGCTTCTCCGAGCTTATACGTTCAGCAATCAACGACAAAGCTAAAGTAAAGGAAGAATATAATACCGACGCAGTTAAGATAAATATTTGAACGTGAAAAATATTTAAAAAAAAGTAAGGAATCGCATTAAAAAAAAATCATAAAGTACCTCACAGCGTTGTTTGTCGCGAGCAAGTGTTTTTTATTGGTACAAATTATTCAGAGAGCCAGGACGGCCATCAACATCAAATGATGAACAACACGTCAATAAAATAAAAGAATTGGTGCTTGAGAACCGATGACTAACAGTCAGAGATCTTAATGGCATCGTTGGAATATCGGAAAGGTCAGTAAAAGCATTTTGAAAAATCATTTTAGCCTAAGAAATGTGAAGGTATGATTGGTGCTAAAATCACTAAATTTTTTCGGAAAACATCGTCGCATTAACACCTGTGAAACAATGTTTTCCGACTATCAGGATGTCATGAAACTTATTATTACTGGCGATGAGTCTTGGTTCAATGCTTACGACCCACAAAACAGATGATTGATCCAGAAATTGATTTAACAACTGTTTCAAGGATTAGGAAAAACGTTGGCAAAAGTGTATTGGGAAGATTACTTTGAGGGGAACAACATAGAGTTTGAAGAATAAATTAGTTAGCTCACCCTGGGGAGTTAAATTTAGTATATTGGGTATATGAGGAAAAAACTAACCACTGAAACGGAAATTATTATAATGGGGATAAAGGGATTAGACCAACGTATAGAAAAAAATCATTTATAAAGGTCCCGCAGATACTGATATATGAGATAACAGCATATATAAAGGGTTTTCGTATCATCTGGGTACATTTATTTATTGAGTTAACGTACTATTAGAAGTTTTCAATATAACCGTTATACGTGTGTTCCAAAGTAAACAGGACTTCTTAAATCTAGCGCCCTCCGGTGGCGCCACCTAAGTGTCGACTGGTGCGTTAGAATCGACTATCTTTACCAATTGTCCAGTGATAATGACATTCATGACATTTCATCCATTGGAAGTGAAGTTATTGCGTTTTAAGTGTCAGCATGTTTGTGTTACGGGTGCGAAAATGAGCTTCGAACAAAGAGCCAACATTAAATTTTGTTTTAAAATTGGTAAAACTTTTACCGAATCGTTTCAATTGATAAAACAAGTTTAAGGCGATGATTGCATATGCCGTAGCAGAGTGCACGAGTGGTTTCAACGTTTTCAAAGTGATCGTGAGGACATAAATGACGATCAACATGTGGACCAATCAAAATCCGTGATCAACGGAAATTCCATCGAAACTGTGCGTGAATTCACAAATTGACTGACCACCAAAAATTGCTCAGAATCCAACATTCGTAGGACATCATTAAAGAGGTCAAAAAGGACAAAAACTTCCTTTACAATATTGTGACTGGTGACGAAACGTGGTGTTCTCAATATGATCCCGCAACGAAACGCCAGAGTGCTGAATGGAAGGCACCGGACGAGCTGAAGCGCAAAAAAACGTGTGAGAAGTAAAAGTAAAGAAGTAAAAGTGAAGACAATACTGATTTGTTTCCATGATTCCAAGGGTATTTTCCAAAAGAATTTGTTCATCTCAGCCAAAAAGTTAATGTGGTATTCTACCGTGAAGTTTTGAAGCGTTTGGTGCGCACTATTCGACGTGTTCGGCCCGAATATCGCAAAGATGAAAGTTGGCGCTTGTTGCACGATAATGTGCCGTCTCATCGATCGATGCTTGTGACCGATTATTTGACCAAAAATCACATTTTAACCATTAATCACTCCCCGTGCGACTTCTTCCTTTTCGGAAAAATGCATTTGCCCATAAAAGGAAAGCATTATGCAGACAAAGAGGCTATTGAAAAGGCTTGGCTTGGCGGAATGGTTGGAAATGCTGGAAATGGCTTACAATAATTTAAAACTAAAGACGGTCGAGAGATCGTTGAAGACATTCTCGTCTCGTTCTGGACGACCTTCGACCTCTTCAACTGATGAAAATTTTTAAAGAGTGAAAGTTATGGCGCGGGTAATTCGTCAGACACGTGTTCACGTGTCAGAGAGATGACAAGAGAGCTCAACAACTCTGCTAAGCCCCCTCGAATGATTTTAGTGGATATTTTGTGTATGAAACGTGTTCTTGCTCAACTCGTCCCGATAAAACTGAATTTTTTTCAAAAAGGGTACCATAAACATGCCTCTTTGGACATGCTTGATCGTGTGAAATCCGATCCCACATACATGGAGAGTATTATACCCGCCGATGAGACATGGGTTTATGACCTTGACAAGCAAACAAATAAACAATCATCGCAATAGAGGATAAAAACATGTCGAAACCACAAAAATCCACGTCAAAGCTGCTCCAAAATCAAGGAGCTGCTCATTGTTTCTTTTTCTATATTCTTAGTTTGGTGCAACATGAATTTGTTCCGGAGGGACAGACGGTTAATACGGAGCTCTATTTGACCTATTGAGGCGTTTGCGTAAGAACATCCGTCATAAATGGCCGGAATTGTGGAAGAACAATTCAGGAATTGTACACGACAATTATACACCATCGCATCGAGCCATTATTGTCACCAAATTTAAAGCCAAAAACGCAATGAATACCATCGCTCAACCAGCGTATTCACCAGATTTGGCTCCGTGTGATTTTTTCTTGTTCCTCAAACTGAATTGCCGCTCCTTGGGGCCCGTTTTGAGTCGCAAAATTCGCTGTAGGAGCTGAAGGCCATCGCAAAAGTGTTTCGAGGACTGGAAAAATGGTTGGCATAAGTGTATTACATTTAGTGGGGATTACTTTGAAGGCGGCTTCGGTTGCTTAGTGGAAACATTTGTAAACCGAAATCAATTTCCATTTCGAAATCGCTAAGAAGGGCGTAACTATTCTAATACAAAAACACCACACTAAAGATAACAAGAATATAAAGTTTTTGTTAATGATGCTGCGCTCTCACGCCCCGACAAATACAACAACAAAAGTGGCAAGTGACAGCAGTTGCTCCTGCGAAGCACCGAGTTCGCATGATCGAAAACGCAAGCCAAAGGTTAAACACGTGCTTCACTTTGCCGCAAGAGGCGAGGAGTGTGAACAGAATCAGTGCAAGATCACGGCGCACTTGAGAAAGCCATGAAAGAGGGTCAATTGCTGCAACCACCTTGCGGCAATAGTGCGGCGGCGGCAGCGTGCATGTGGCAAGTAGCTGATTGTTAGTTGTGCCGGTCGGTGCCTCTGATACATTTCATATTTTATGGTCGTGAGGCTGCGGCGAACGTGCCAATGAGTAACAACAACAGCAGCAACAATGAAGGCATCATCAGCAGTAGCAGCAGCACGCTCGTTGCCAATTATTAACTTGGCGCTCATGCAACGCACCACATCGCACCTCATCTCGTTGGAGCGTTGCTTTGTTGCGCCGCCGCCATTGCCACTCACACACACACACGCGCCGGCATATGTATGGGTTCGCATGTAAATGCTTCGCGAAAATGTTGAGCGCGGCGACGCACCTTTCATGGTCATCTGCCGCGAAGGTGCAGAATGTCACTCTCTGTGGCCGCGCAAATGCCGCACACACGCCAAACACACATTTACAACAGTATTTCCATGTATACGTGTGCGTGTGTGTGTGCGATGTATAAAGCCTACCATTTGTAGACCTCACGTTCGCTAGTTGCTGCCATTGTTGCGCTGCTGCTCCTGACGCTGCATGCCCTTTAACATGCAACAACTCGTTGCATGCAACATTTACCTCACTTATTGGCGGCGGCTGCATATTGCAGCGCCTGGAATCCATGCCATTGTTCACTTGAGTGTCAGTTTCTTCGGCATTATTGTTGTTGCTGTAAGTTTTTCACTTGCCCTGCGACTGCTGTTGATTTGGCTAAAAGCGACGGTCTACTTCGCACTGCATTCAATTGCATTCCAATGGCCCCCCTCCCTCGTGCACCATCCTGCGGCAAGGAAAAAATTCACCATGGCGCTTCGCAAAATTTATCTTCGCGCCGCCATGCAACATCGCTTTGACTGCTATTGGCATTACAATGGTCCTTTGTTGTTGTTGTTGGTGTTGCTGCTGTATAGTTGGTGTTAGCGCTGTGTGCCCTTCACACCTCCGCCTTCAAATTTGCCGCATATTGGCGGTTCCTTGCCATAACCACATATTTCTGTTGTTGTTGTTGTTCGTTTTTATTTAATTTTTTTCTTGGTGCTTCAATTTCAGCAAACTGTGCGCTGTTTTTGTTGTTGGCATATTTTATTTTTTGGCCGCGTTGTGATTACCCTGCTTGATGTGTTGCTTTAGCTTCGGGCTTCACTTTGCTTAAGAATTTTGTTATTGCATTTGCCTTTTTTGTTGTTGTTGTTGCTGTTGCTGTTGCTGTAGTTGAGGCATTAACATCGTTGTCCAGCAGCAACTCTCAACAACTTGGTTATTTATGATTTATGTCGCTGTTGGGGTTTTGTATGGAAAATGAATTTCTCTTATTCTTTAACCGCCTTCGCACCCTCATCCCTTTTACTGATCGGTCTCTTCAACTGTGTACGTGTTGTTAATTCTCAGTCTGCACTTCTTTTTTCGGTTAGGCGCCCCATCTTGGCAAGTGTGCTGTGGCGGCGTTTTCTTCTTTCATGCCGCAGCACCGCAACACCACAACAACAACAACACCGAGGCAACCGTACTGCTATGTTTGCATCGTTAACATCACATCGGCATAGGGTCAGCCTCCTGTTGTGACTTTTATTGAATTCCATCGATGGACGAATGTGTTCGTTTGGCGCGCGGAGAATTTGTTTGGCCGAACCGGGCCATTCGTCAAATTTTATTTGTTAATTTTCATTTGACTTTAAAAAAGAGTTGAGTTCTCACAAATCTGTATGCATACTTATACGAAAATATGAGTTACAAACACATTGAGAATTCAAACCATACTTGCTTGCGATTTGGCGAAACTGAAGACAACCCAGAGCTCGTCAAGGATTTCAACTAATTTCGATTTATGCCCCATGTATCTCGAAAACTATTATCATTTAAACGGCAATATTACCACACAACTCAGTCCACAGGTCACAGGATAATCGAAGCTCACTTGCATTAATATCCAGGACTGTCAACTACAAACATATGGCTCAAGCAGCTCACGACTTCCAGTCTTTGACCAAGTATCCTCTCGGTAGCCTAAGAACATCCGTTTGATGGCGAGGTAAAGTGAGAAGGCGAAACATCCCCTACATGGGGTTGTGTGCTGGGTATGGGACCCGCCACGTAAAAAACACCCTCAATGGAAAATAACAACCAGGCTCGGATGAGAGACCCCCCTTTTGATGACGACCATGGCAAACGAAATAAGGACTACGATTTGAGGGCATGCACCTGGATTGTCCGGTGCCTTAATTGGGAAGGTGCTGCTGCCCAGCTGGTTGACGTCTCCGTGAAAATAAAGGCTGACATCACTGCCGTCCAAGAAATGCGATGGACGGGACAAGAACTGAGGCGAGTAGGTCCTTGTGGCATTTACTACAGTGGCCATATAAAGGAGCGCAAGTTTGGTGTGGGATTCGTGGTGGGAGAGAGACTCCGTCGCCGAGTACTATTATTCACTCCGGTGAATGAACGTTTAGCCACAATCCGCATCAAAGCGAGGTTCTTCAACATAAAGCTGATTTGCGCCCACGCCCCGACGGAAGAGAAGGACGATGTGACCAAAGATGCCTTTTATGAGTGCTTGGAGCGCACTTATGAGAGCTGCCCCCGCACGATATCAAAATCGTGCTTGGCGACTTTAACGCCAGGGTGGGCAAAGAAGTTATCTTTGGCACTACGGTCGGTAAATTCAGCCTCCACGATGAAACATCCCCAAATGGGTTGAGGCTGGTCGACTTCGCCGGGGCCCGAAATATGGTTATCTGTAGTACTAGATTCCAGCACAAGAAAATACATCAAGCTTCCTGGCTGTCTCCGGATCGAAAAGCCATCAACCAGATCGATCATGTTGTGATAGACGGAAGACACGTCTCCAGTGTTCTAGACGTGCGTACGCTCCGAGGTCCTAACATCGACTCGGACCACTATCTTGTTGCAGTCAAGATTCGCACCCGCCTCTGTGCAGCAAAAAACGCACGCCAACAAACACAAGGAAGGTTCGACGTCGAGAAGCTGCAATCACTTCTTGCGAAAAAAAGAAACGACTGCCGCGCTGTTGTTAGCTCGGCTATAACCACGTATGCGATTCGCACGACAGTAAAGAAGAAGAAGAAGGACTGTCAACACGGCCTCAATCCTCAATATTATTGGGTAGTCGAAAAAGTCATGATTAATGACTTTCTCTTAACCAAATTGGACGATGTTGATATGGAGGACCTTTGATTCTAACAAGATCGTCGTCCAGCCAACGGAACAAACAATTTATTGAAGGAAGTTTTTAGTGAACGCATTGTTCAGTTAGTTTAAACATTGGGGTCTTCTCTCAACAGGTTTGGGCATGATAAGAACTTCAAAATCTTAAATAGCACTAGTTGCAAGCTTATACTTACTTTCGGTAGGATCCACAATTAACAAGATTCAACTTAATTTGTTACAAAACTTGTGAAACCGCAGCCGTCAGCCAATTGGGCTGCGAATGTGCGAAAGGATAATGTTTCGCCAACACACACACACACACATCACCAGCTGCGATTAGCCATGACGTCTGATGATTGAGCCAGATCGCATGAAATGAGCCGCCGGCCGACTGCTGGTGCTGCCTGCAACAGCTTAGGGTGCTGCCGCGGCTGTTCGAGCGCATGATTATTATGAGCGCCCTATAATTTTCGCGTGCATCATTTGCGGTTGATGATGCCGCAGACATGTTGGTTAGCTTTGCTTTTGCCGCCTTGCATACGGCCCGCTTGATTGCGTCTAATTATGTTGATCAACTGAATTGGTCGAATTCTGATGGAGGTAGATTTTGTCGGATTAACACGTCGTGAGTGTTGGCCACTCGTTGTGCATTGTTGTTCACACGCACACTCACTCTTATCGCTTCGCGTTTTATTGACGCCAATGATTGCCGCTATATTTGCCTGCCTTCGCCTTCGATTGTGTTGAATATCGCACTTTTGGCCAACACAGACGGTGCCCCGAGACGACATAAGCGTTTTTTAAGAGCCCAACGGTCAAATGTGGCCAACAAAGGCGCCTTCGCAATGGACCATCAATGCTGATTAGCGAAAAATTATGATGTCGGTCAGCAAGGGTGGAAGCGCTGGGACCACCAAATGCGGCAGTCAAAAGGAGAAAAGAAATATAGCGAGAGTGCGGATTAAAGATTTATTCATATCTTAAGCGGCTAACCGCATATGAGGTTTTCAGCATCTCCCTTTAGCCATAGCAGCTGTCGGTACTTGTAAAACGCTAATTTTTTCGCAATCCCTTTGATTTTGAGATTGATTTCAATTACGAGATTGCATCCTTCATTTTGTACATTTTACAATCCGAGTATTACTCGGCTGTATCCGTTAGTTGGGAATCAAATTTGCTGCTCGGGTTCTCATAACACCGCTAACGTCAATCCCTGAGATTTTCAAAAATATGCATTAAGATTTTCAAATGTAAATGTTATTAAATTAGACGTGAATGTGGAAGAGGTTTAACAGGGAGAATACTACCTCTATCTATGCCGACGGCTCCAAAATGAACTACGGAGAAGGGACGGAGATATATAGGGGCATCTCCATACCTGATCTATCTCACTCTCTATTTGTCTCTCTCTTTCTCTCCATCTGTCTAGCAAACTCAGCTAGCATCTTCCAAGCGGAAGTACTAGGCATTTACGAAAGCCTGTGGAGTTCTACTGAATAACATCGGGAAGATACAGAAAACTATCATATACATGAATGGGCATTGCTAGCCTTGTCGACGCCACAGATACATTCTAGCGTAGACGACAAATGCAGGAGGGCTTGTTCAATAGGGATTACTGAAGTAAGATTGAAAATTTTACCGGATGCCAGCTTCATTAGCTGTTTGGAACAAGTTGAGATGAAATCATCAACACTTCCTCCTCGAATATTCTGCTTTTGCCAGATCAAGGCAAAAACAACTTGGATCTTTGACATACAAGTAAAATGGCGAAAATAGAAAATGAACAACTAAACTTCAAAAACGACTGTACATAACAGTACGAGTATAAGTGTGATTTCTCGCCCGTGAGTTCTCTCGTGATTTCTAGCCTAACCACAGCTACATTTACGACAACGAAAAATCAGACCTGACTGCCAACTCAGGAGTAAATCTAGATGAATCCGAGGCAGAGATAAAAACGTGACCGCTAGAAACGATCAAGAGAGAGCTCAATACGCAAATTGAAAATATGTGTCACAACAGATAGAAATATATAACCAAATGCAAGATACCAAAGCAAATATGACCAGAATATGAGAAGACAAGAACTAAGGATTTGTGAAATTGATCCAGAAATGGTCTATATAGACTTAAAACATAACAATACTTGACGCAGCTGCAAACTCGAAACTCTTAAGTAAACGGTTCTACACTCAATGTGGGTGACCAGCTCTAGCACAAACCCGACATAGTACTCTTGTCATTCTTCAAGTACCACACCATGCTCGTCTACCTACGAAACACATAACAGATATAAGTCCGCCGCACCGTTGTTTCATTGACCTATTTTTCTACCTATCTACCTAAGAAACTTCCTTAATATCTATTGGCGGTTAGCTTAGGTTAGGTTAAGAAGTCAAACCTAGCAGGAATCTCACTTGGGCAGCTCAACAAAACTTTCTTCCTAAAACTCAAGATCGGTGGCCACTTCGTTTGAGTCCATTCACCGGACATACGACGCGCTTGATGACCGATTGGCTCCAATTCAACAAAATTTGGATATTTTTACGTTCAGAAACCAAAATCATTCCACAAAATCTTCCATAAAGTGGATATCCGTAACATCAACCGTTTAGGGGGAAAGCAGTTGGACTCATTCGTGTCTTCATCGGTACTCTGCTTCACAGCAGCAATAGCATCTTCGGTGCGCAATGTAGAGCTTCTTTGAGTATGTGGTTTAAATAATGTAATCGTTTTATCATGATGAATAAATGTTTATTGGCTCAGGCGCCTGGTCAAAACGGCTTACATGTCGCGGTTTCCAGTGTTCAACAATGCGATTTTTATTGCTTTTGCTGCAGATTTTTTCGCAGTTGTAAAGTAATCAAATATTAATTATGTGCGATCCCAACAAAGCAAAAAAAAAAAAAAAAATAAATATATGGATCTCACCACGTTTATCATGTTTAATGGCTGTTTGCTTTGCCAAATATGTGCGAGATCACCAAAGCCTTTAAGAACGAACTGCCACAACAGCAGCGGGGACATGAGCTGGTGTGCACTAACTAATGAGCAGAAATCATAAACAACAAAACGAATTTTTGCAGCTAAAGGCCGGTGAATGGCGCTCAACTTCTGCAGGTGCAGTTATAAGCAAGAAAAAACAAAATAAAATAATTCAGCTGCCTGACGGATATCTCTAAAGGTGGAGGTGGTGTGCCACCAAACTACACGAAAAGCTTAGATTGCCGCAGTCAAGTATAGTGGAGTCGCGGGGTTTTCGACTGGCACCAAACGCTACATATCTATGTCAATCAGAAAGTAAGTGAAGAAGAGCTCTGACAAACATCAAGCGCATCAATTAAACGCCAATGATATTTGTGTGCGCACACATGTCGAAACGAAATATATTAGAGATTCAATGCCAATCATTATTGTTGCCTTTTTTAAGGAACATATTCCTCGCGCTGTCGCCCAAAAAGTTGAAATTTTTTTAAAAATTCTGCAAATTTCTGTTAACGTTCCAAACCATTCCATTTCGAAAGGAGTCATGGGGCATGCATTCGATTCTTTGTTTTCCCTAAATCACTGAGGTGATGAAGAAAGACGTTTTTATTGGTCATAAATGCCACCATCATTGATGCCATTGAATTTCTTCCAAAATAATTCCAATTCTTTGAATTCTGGTAATAAAGCATGTTCTTGCGAGAAATTCAAGCAGTGTGAGTGTGGAGAGAACTTTTCAAAAATTGTATTTATTAGTAAGCTCTGTAGTATTTGAGTATATAATTTTATAAAAAACTAGCTGACCCCACAGTCGTTGTCCTACGTGAAATTATGTGTGTTCGAAATGAAAAGAAAGTTAAATTTATATTGTGTTGAAAATCATTTATTTGCGATTTTTCTTCATTTTTTTTAATGCAGTTTGATAAAAAACATTTTTTGGTTTATGTTCTGGTGTACAGAGAAGATGGGTTTCCAACTCGTGAACTCGCCACGTATATCTGGCCGTGTGAAAAACATAGCATTTCCAGATTTATGCCACACTCTTCTAGCGACTATTCTTGTGTCCTGTTGACTGCCATCGCAAATGCAATTTTCCCTGGAAACAGAATACGTTTGAACTGAAATGGCTGTCCCCTTTTATTCGATAACTGCGTCACAATCAGTTGGGTTCCATTACACAGTTCCGGCGCATGAAGATTTCGAAACATAATAATGACAGATCCAACTTTGAGACGCAAATAATGCTGCGGTATACCAAGCCTCTCCAAAGGATTTAGAAATTCGCTTTGATTGTCAAGACGATCGATTGCTTTGTATGAGCACAAACATCCCGGAATTTGACTTTGAATCTTCCAGATTAAGTCATTAACATCGGTATTTTTGGCATACGGTAATTTGGCCAATGTTTGGATAAACATTCGTGAATTGACAAAAGGCAGGTGAAATTGATATCAACCCACTGGAAGTATCAAGCGAAATTTGCCCATTTCCAATTCTTAGCGAATACAATGTAAAATGTCATCGGTTTTTTTTTTCGTATCCCATAACTGCCGCGAATGTGAAGGCCGATATGTCGAAATGGTTATCGTGAAAAGTATGCGAACTTTAGTGGCATGTGAAGTAGCTATCGCACTGTCCATCGTTTGTTTCCAGTAATTATCATGTTCCAGCAATTGCAATTGCTGGCATGCTTCTCAAAAAGTTGCACACACTGTACCATTCACAATACGCAATGACTTAAATGAAGTTGAATCGCGAGACAATGAACAATAAAAGCAGATATTTGATGAAAATAAAAAACAATTCAGGGTTTATAGAGACATTAGCTAAGCGTGGCTAAACTTTAATACATTCGCTTAACTACTACTTTTTTTTAGATTTAAAATTCACTTTCTGGACTCCCATCTGAATTTTTCCCCGAAAATTTAAGGGCCGTAAGTGACGAACATGGGGAATGGTTCCACCAAGACATTTCTGCTATGGAAAACAATTGTTGCGATTTACGTAAGTACCTGCCGGCGAAGGCATCACGGAAGCACATAGATCAATACAATGCATTGATCAGCTCCCCAAAGTATAAATGCATTTTGCACGTATACTTTGGTTCCAATTGGTTCAGGTGGATAGGGACACCTTAGCTGCCTTGGTCGGGTACGAGGCCGATCTAAAACCTCTGCCGTACTTTGGGTTCGGAACCCGGCCGCAATGCACTCCACATTGGACTGAATTTTTCAACCCTGCCCGCCTTTAGGTTTAAACCACAGCCACCAAGAATCTCCACACCACAGGGTGTCATGAAACGCATTATAACTGGCGATGAGACTTGGATCTATGCTTACGACAACCGATCAATCGAACGAATATCGTGCCAAAAGAAAGCCGAGACCAAAAAAATCGCGCCAAAGTCGCTCAAAAATCAAGGTCATGTTGACTGTTTTCTTCGATTATCGTGGTGTTGTGCATTATGAATTCCTTCCAACCGGCCAAACAGTCAACAAGGAATATTATTTGAACGTTATGCGTCGTTGGCGTAACGCTATCCGCCTAAAAAGGCCGGAATTGTGTAAAGACAATTCTTGGTTTTACACCACAATAATGCACCATCCCATACTGCCCTCGTAATTCGTGATCATTTCGCCAAAAACTCAACCCATATCGTTCCGCAACCACCGTATTCACCTGATCTGGCGCCGTGTGACTTCTGGCTGTTCACCAAGCTCAAAAGACCGCTCCGGGAACACCGTTTTTATAGGATAGAGGAGATTCAAGCCGCAGCGAAGACGGAACTGAAGGCCATCCCGGAAAGTGACTACAACCAGTGTTTCGAAGATTGGAAAGTCCGTTGGCATAAGTGCATTGCATCGGGAGGGGATTACTTTGAAGGGGTTGAAATTGATTTGCAAGAATAAATAAAGAATTTTCAAAATAAATACAATGTCACCTTATTTTTTGGGCACATAAGCTTGGTTCCTAATATTTCTCCCAGAAACTTTGACATCTGGAATCTCATAATACCACTTTCTTTGTGAATGAATCTCACACTTCCTTATGGTGAGAGATACACTTTCCTTGCTTTTCCCAGTAATACTTATGAGTAATATTTTTGTCTTGTGCTCAACTTGTTCCGAACTCATTGAGGAGAACCATAGACTGAGATCGTTTACGCACTCACTGCATTTGTTTCGGAGGTCTTCTAGCTGATTTTTAAATGCTTAGCCACTGCTACCAGATCTAGAACTTGTATACTGTTTCATCAAAATACCTCCATTTTTATTCACGTTACAACTTGCACGGACAGATAGACAGTCCCTCGGATTTCAATTAATCTTGAGCAGGATGTTCATTTAAACATATATCTATATCGATTAGTTCAAGGTGACACATATAACCGTTAGGTGAACAAAACTATTATACTCTGTATCAACGTGTTGCAAGAGTATAAAAATATCACATGGCAGTTCATTGAGCCGATTTTTCCAAGTTGATGTCGCCAATATGCTGCTTTATTCTCCTATTTACCTCCACATACTTACAGACATACATATTTTGCAAGGAAAATTAAATATTTATTTATAGCTTGTCTCGCCAGAGTTCTATTTTCATCTCAAAAGCATTATTTGCATTTCACGCCGGTGAACTGGAGAGCGGCATTGGTGCGCCTAGTCGGCGCAACAGCTGGAGAAGGGTGGGAAGTCAGTGTCAGTCCACGAGTCCACGAAAGGGGAAGACTTTTCCCGCCTGCAAGCGACAAATTTGTGAAGCGGCGACCATTACTGCATGTTGTCGCTGTCTGCGATCGGAGACATTCTCTTTGTCAATGACTGGTGGTTAAAGTTTTGCTTCTTCAGGTCCTTTGATTATCATTTCTTTGTTATAGCCAACAATGCAGTGTGATTAAAAGTAACACAAATTTCAGGGCTATGACTAAGACCTGTACTACTGAAACTATAGTGCGCTTCGCAGAGGCATTTCTTGTAGCATAGAAGGGTATAAAAAATCTTTATATTGATTTCAATGTGTCAATTGTATGGCAGCTATATACTTTAATTGTTGTTAACGATCTGAACAATTTATTCAAAGATTACATATATGAATGCTCTTGATAATATTGGAGCCGAGCTTCGTGAAGGTTACTAGTCCAATAAAAAAACTTGGCAGCGAGCGTCGCTGCTTGCAATTTCGTGATCTCAAGCAGTCTCTAGGCTGTTATTGCAGACAAGCGTCATCCCGCAAAGGATCACCATAAACTTTTTTCATCATTTGAAATATTTCAGTAAACGTTTTCCGAAGTTTAAAACAAAATTTAATATTTGCTCTTTGTTCAAAATGCATTTTACGACCGATGACCAAAAGCTGCTGTCACTTTTTGATCGATAACATCGATTGTTGTTATCCAATTGTCTTAAAATTTTTACGAAATGTCAACAAGAGATCAAACTTTTCATTTTATATACCCACCAATAGGTGGCGCCACCAGAAACAGTTATATTTAAAAAGTTCTGTTTCTTTTGCGACAGACCTTGTATATATAGTATAACCCTATATTTATCTCGCTTAGTTTTAGGTGACACATACCACCGTTAGGAGAACAAAACTATTATACTCTGTAGCAACATGTTGCAACAGTATAAAAATAACCGGCCCAGCATGATAGCTGTTTTGAATTAATGAATTCTTATCATTTTTGTTTCGAGCGGTGCAAACGTTTTTCATGAGAAAGTTATAATTCTTATTTTATTTATTGTTGTTTTCTTTTATATTATTATTTATGAATTTCTAATGAATCACAAAAATTGCCCAGCGAAATAATTACAATTTTGTAATCAGTCGGCATGAATGAAATGATAAGAACCGTTATATATAATTCTTACATTCCGCTTGACGTAACAACAAAGGCGGTTACAATTGGCGCCGCTAGGCGGGCGTCATTCTGCAAATATTTTTATGATACTTGAGATATTATTTATTAGCTAGCAACTGCTGTCTATATATTGGGTAGTCGAAAAGGCCCTTCGTATTTCTAATTAGACTTCAACTTATTTTTTATATTTATACTAATAAATAAATAAAAAAATATGTCTCATTTTGGTAGACCACTTTTTGCCATTTTTCCGCTAGAGATATTATTCTATCAGTGTACAATCGAAATTTCGAAATTTCCAGAACGGAAGCGAGCAAACCATTGTTGTGCTGCACGAACTAATACAGCATCGTCGTCGTAAACTTAACAAACTTCATTGGTGGCATGCGAGTCATTCTTCCCTTTTTTATACAAAAATTTCAAAATATAGTCATTATTTTCACTCATTTTTGAACAGCTGTAACTTTTTTTGAATCTACCCGAATTTAATTTTTTTCTTGACTAAATGAAGCTTAAAATCTCAGCTTTCCAACACAGTATAGTATGACACAATGTGATTGATAGCACTGGAGATATACGATTGCAACGACATCTATTGACAAAATACGAAAAGACTTTTTCGACTACCCAATACGTACCTTTGGATCTTATAATTTTCAAGAAAGCTTTTCGGAAACTATATTTTTAGACTTCCGATTGGCAAAATTACTTAAGAAGCACATACTATATTCACAGAAATTAATGAAGAGAATCTGTGCCCTATTTCCAAAGTATTTCAGTAACATTCTGGAAGAGTCTACTCTGCTAATACCTCTCGAATCAAAGTTATAACCCGACATAAGAGGAAATTCCAAAAGTACACTCGCAGGTGGCTATAGAAAGGCGATAACTAGTTACAACGTCATAGCATTTCTTTGCGCTATCTGCGGAATTTATACCACTTATAATTACTGCAATTGTAAGTGATAGATAAGGTGTCTAAAAACAGTTATTAAATATACTTACTTGGTGCATGGCTGCGTACGTCATTATTTTAAATAAATATGAATATAAATGCTTACAAGTTTAGTTCGTCTTTAAAAGCCGAAGCTTGGTGAATTTCCCCAGTTTCCCACATTGTGTTTTCTTTACTTTTGTTATTTTCCCATTGTTGCGCAATTATCCAAGTTAATCTGTGCTTTTATTTTTCAAAGGTTTAAATTTGGTTTTGATTGTTTTCTGTCAAAACAATCAACAATAAAGTTGTTACCTATGTTTTTGTTGTTGTTTACACATATTGTTGTTGCATACGCCATTGTGGTTGATGTTACACCAAGTCATGTCGAAAGTGCTACACATTTAGCATCTAATGCCACAAAAGCCGCCTTTGGTGCTTAGAACGCCTATGGATGACACAACGAAGCGAGTGCGAGCAACGAACACTGAACGAACCATTGGGGACAGTTCGCCAGTAAATTGGTGTGGCCAGTCAGTCAGTCAATTTTTACATTACAACACTGAATCTCAAGCCGAGCTGGCCAAAAGTGAGCTCATGGGTTAGTGCACACTTACAAACAGACATGTCATTTAACCGTCTTAATAGACGTGATTACCTATGTTTTTGATGAAAGCGAAGAAGGCAATATTTATACTTAAATGCTCATAGTAATAATTTCCAACAATTTGCCTAGCGACCCTGCAGGAAAATTCGTTTCGGCCGTGCAGTCAAAGTTACCGCATCGAAGGTTTTGATAGGTCACTTTGTAAGGCAGTTATATACTAAAGCTACTTTTGATTTTTATAAAAACAGAGAAACTAATGGGGAATTATTACCATCATGTTTTGAAGATATCTGGTCCAAAATTTCTTTCGATTAGTAACTCGCGATTGACAAGCGTGATGTTCTGCTCCACAGGCTGAATCGAAGCGGGATTGTCCACATAGACTTTGGACTTTACATAGCCCCACAGGACAAAGTCTAACGATGTGATATCATATGATCTTGGTGGCCAATATACCATCCCGAAACGTGAAATTATCTGCTGACCGAAGTGTTCACTCAAAAAATCCAAATGTGAAACCATGTTGAAACCAAATATCGTCAAGATTACGAGTTTCAATTTAGGCATCACAGAGTCGGTTATCATGGCGCGATAACGGTCCCCATTGACGGCATCATTTTTGAAGAAATATGAATCGATGATTGCTCACACAAACCGGCTCAGCGAAGGACATTGATCAAAGCATTTTGTACGCTTACGTACGGTTCGTTCCATATTGGTATTGACGAACGGCTGAATCGTCTTTTAACCAAACAATTTTTTTGGTGATAACTCTTCAAAAATTTCTGTATGACATTCGACACAGTTGCTCAAACGCTAACAATTTCACAAATCATATAACGCTGCTCGAACCAAGAATTTTTGAGACTCTTCAAATTTCTGTATGGTTTCGACAGACGGTTCAAACACTACCCACAAACTAAATAGATTCAAATTTGTTTTTAACGGCCAATAAATATACAGCTATACATCAAGGAATATTGCTTTTAATCCGCTGCCAGGTGGTTTTTACCTTGTGTGGTGGGACAGAAGGTGACTGAAAGATGTAATGCTCTCCATCGAGTACAAGTACAAGTACATTTCGTCATCTTTGGTTTACATTTTGTTTCGATTGTGTCGTTTTGCTTAATAAAATTTTCTTTAATATTGAAAATTTTGCATCACTGAAGAAGCAGGCTTGCATCTGTTGAGCTGAATTTGCTACAAACGCGTAGTCAGAAGATTACCAGATGACCGACGGTGGGGTTTTATGTGGAGATCATCTCGAATAAGTCTTCACATTGACCTATATATAAGTATATGTACATTTCCCTTGACCTAATATGCTGCTTTGAAAGGGGTTTTCTGTGAATGAGTTGCAGTTTTATGGCTGCATCAGTTCGATCAAAGCGGGGACGACCTCTTCTCTTTATAGCTGCCGATGAGACATGGGTTTATGAGTTTGGCAAGCAATTCAACAATCATTGAAATGCAGAGAAATGAGCTGAAATCAAAAAAGTCACGCTAAAGACGCTCAAAAATTAAGTGATGCTGATTGTTTTTTTCGATGCTCATAGTTTAATGCATAATGAATTAGTTCCGGAGGAACACACGGTCAAAATGGAGTTCTATTTGGCCGTACTGAGGCGTTTGCGTGAGAACTTTCGTCGAAAATGGCCGAAATTGTGGAAGAACAATTCATGGATTGCCGCGCCGTGGAACCCGTTATCAGTCGAACGAAGAGTTAAAACTAAATTCGCTTAAGGAGCTGAAAGCCATACCCAAAAGTGCTTCTGAAAAGTGTTTCGAGGACTGGAAATATATTTGGCATAAGTGCATTACATCTGGTGGAGATTCCTTTGAAGGCGACAAAATAAGTATTGATGAACAATTAAATATTTTGCGATTTATTTACAATTTCCGTATACTTTTTGCATACTTTAACATGTACATATATCTGGAATGCGATGTAGAATCGGCATTTACCAAGCACTATTAACATTCATCAACCGCATGCGAAAGTCCTAACGGTGCGCACTTGTGAAGGCAGGCGCTTCCGAAAATTTTCCTACAAGGCAGCAGTGTGGGATCGCTACCAGATTCACATATCATATATATATATTTATGTACATATATACTTGTATATATACTTCACTATTTACGAATTTTTGAAGAGTTTGAACTCGTTTTACTATCATTACCGTTTCATTGTCCGTGTTCTACCAGCTTCTTGGCGTTTTCACACTTGTCTATACTTTGTTGTTGTTGTTCATGTTGCTTAATACCAGTGCTGTTGCTGAACAGCGGTGACATTTCGAATCATACACTTTTGTTTTTGTTAGTTTCATAGAACAAGTGAAGGCTTTGTTGGCAGCCGCGACTTTGTAGCTTTTTGACATTAGACAATAAAGCAAATAATCATGGGAAAATATTAAAAGCTACACATTGGGCCACAGACATACACATATGTAGATATAAATCTACAATATTTTGATTGGTATGCTCATTGTTGTATTCTTGAAGTGAAGCACGAATGAACAGCCTTAGGTGTTTGGGAGCCTCAAAATGATTTTTTCTTTATACTTATTCACTTTTTATCGGCTTTGTTCGTGAGAGCGTCGTCGTCGATCTCCATTGATTGTGTTGTTTATTAATATGTGTTATAAAAATGTCAATAATCCCAAGTTTTATCCTCCGTTCGAGGGTGTCAATTATTGATACATTGAGAGCCGGTTTACAAAAGCAGTTATTTAAATAAAAGTCGAGTTGGAATTTGGAATTGTTATAATGCTTCACATGAAGTTGTTGCTGTTTTAGTGTTTACTATTTGCGAAGTGAATTAAAAATAGAGAGTTTGATGAACTGCGACTAATTTATTTACAGAATCTCCCCTTCTAGCCAAGACTTAACCTTCACGGAACGGTAATATCTCGTTCTAATTTTAAGCACACATTTTCAAGTTAGTTCTTATGAGTGTTCTCAGGGGGCTTGGACTGTAAGTCTCTTGTGAAATCAGAAAAAGAACTCTTGCAATTAGATTTTAAGTGTCCACAAAGAGCCTTGAACCCATTGCAAATCCATTTAGACGTTCAATTTCTAATCTCCAAGCTCACCCAGATGTCATATATCCGTTCCAACGCCAAACACAGCGAAGCTGATATTCCTTCCACTGCCAATTCATCAGTTTTAGAGTTGCTTGTGATTCCGCTAAGGAATGGTACCCAAACTAGTGTTATCCAAAGGTAGTGCACTGCCAATGACATTAATTTTAGGCATTTCCTAAGCGGCATCGAGCACATAGTTAATGAGTTCTTGGATAGTATTACTGCACTATCAGAGTGGTTAATTTCCTAAAGAATGCTGCGCTCTGGAGCAGTAGATCAATCTCTGCCGGAAAAACCAGATAGTACTCAATAAGCCCGGAACTAGTTTTGATGAATAGCTTTCAACAATAAACTCCTCCAAAAACGTTCACATCCCCCTTTCGCCCATCCGAAAAGAAGCTCATCGTTCCTTTTTACAGCGGCCTCTTTTTAGCCATATTGGGAGCCAGAGACGCACCGTAAGGTGAACTGGAACTTATGAAGCCCATATAGATATACAGAACTTTCGTACCTTCTAGGTATTCCAGGGTCCTCTTTAACCTTCTTCAAGAAAGAGAAAACTGCGAAACAGCCATCTGCGGATGCAGTCAGAACTGGTCGTACTATCATGTGGTCCCGATCCTTTATCAGTATGCTTGCCAAAGTAGCGCTCTCACATTTTTGTTGTCTGCCATAGAAGCCCGCACGAATTCTGAAAGGCTTCCCTTGCTAGTGCTGACCTCTTATATTGGCTCTACTCACTTCACCCTTCGAAACTATCTGTCTGCTCCAAAAGTACCTAAGGCAGAGTACATGCTAGACAGTTTGCTACTGTTTGTGAATGACAGTTTCGTCGCTTAAGGCACTGCCGTCCGGGCCGTCCTCTTTTCACCACGCTTATCTTACTGCTACTGTCCAGCATTAAGATTGTGTTCGTCCGTTCTTTGTTCGCAACTGTTGAGTCTCCACTCAGAGTCTCCATGCGTCTGACGAGAGCTCCTGTTAAATGAATCTAAGCTTGTCCTGTCTCAGTCACGAGTTGATTGAAGTATTTCCTTACGACGCCTAGTGTTCAGAGCTGACCAGAGATTTCATTCAACCTGCACTTACTACGCCAGCTTATTGACGATGCGTTGATGAACGTTCCCTGAAGCCTGCTAGGTATTTAAAAAGAGTTGGCAAAATGTCACAACCACCAACCCTGAGTTCTACCGAAATCATAAAGAAAAATATCCAAATGCATGTCCAATTTGAATCCAGAGTCCAAGCCATGACAGCACAGATTATTCAGCGTTACCCGGGATGGCGTAAATTATGAATTATCCGTTCCCACAACAGTGGGGTCTACGTAAGGGGAACGGACCGGGATTTTTATCCGGCCAAGGATTGTCAACTCGACAGATTTCTGCCGCTACAACAACAACAGTAAAGAGTGAATTTTTGTAAAAGGCAACGGTGCAATCTTTGAAGATCTTGTTTAGATCGGACCACTGCTACCGACCCCGGATATTGCTGTATTGGAGTATCGACACTTGACTAATAAAGAAAATTGAATGCAGCATAAAAATTGCAGAATTTCTACCTCAAGCTTTATCTCAAGAAAGTTCCTTTCGAAGGGCACTCATGCCACTGAGGGTTGCTGCCACCACAGATCCATAGCCAACAAGCAGAAGCAAGTGGAATATAGTAATTGAAGAAGTGAAATGATATAAAATATTTTACCTTCATCCAATTGGGAATATGTAAATAATAATGAAAAGCAAGGCTTGATGGTTAAGTGGTGCAAATAAAGTGAGTCACGTGATATCAAGAATTTAAATTTCTCACCACAAATTGCTGCAGCTGAAAATTAAGCTGGGCCACATAACGAACGGACGTGCTAACCAAGTGTAGAAAAATAGTTTGATATACAAAGGTAGACATACCGACACACCAACACACCAACAAACACACATACCAACATATCCAGCAATTGTAAGAAGAATTGTAAGAGAAACGTTTCCCTTTTCGGAAGTTGATAAATGCGCCTGCCTCGCCACAGACGACCAACTCGCTAAAGTCACTAAAGTGTGTAATTATAATGGTTAAAAAATTCAAATTCGAAATCGAAAATACCACAATGCGCAACCGCGACTGCGACTGCTTGTAGGGGTGTTTGTGCCGCGGTACCTCTGTACCTGTTCGGGCCAAGCATTGCAGGCCAGAAGTGGCACAGAGTTAATTCCACTTCGTCCAAACCTATTTGGCTCGGCAGTGCACAAACATAAATTAAATGCAGAACATGGAAATTTCAAAAAGATCAGATAAAGGCGTCACAAACACCGAATGGCAAGATGGCGCGCTGAGGAATTGGGTAGGAGAGCCAGCAGCACACAAACGGCCGCGGAGTATATGTAAACAGGAAGAAGAGTAGCATATAGAAGTCAAAATTGGAGGCAAATAACCGTGTGGCACAATAGTGTAATCTTCCGCATTGTAACTTCCAGAAAGGAAATGCACTTGTTGCATTCTTCTCATTCTGCTTTTCTTTCGTTTTAGACTCTTCGTCCGACTGTTTGTTACACTACTTAACTCTGTTTGTATAATATCTAACTAGTTAGCCGACTTCAGTGGCTGGTCATGTATATTTGTGTTTGCTCAAACGCAAAGCAGTTCATTTAACTCTCTCCATTGTTTTGTCTCATACGGAGGAGTAGTTGTCTGTCCGTCCGCGCAAGATTACATTTTCTCGCATAAGATTTGATTGTTCGCAAAGTTGCCATTTAGTTGGTGAGCTTGGTGGAAATTCTTGCGGCTTAGACGGTTTTCATATTGGACTGACGTCTGCCGACAAGTGCGGCTCACCCACGCGTGAAGCCGCTCTCATGACTTCAATCTCCCATATGGTTACCAACTTGCGCAAAATTGCCTAATGTCGCCACTCTCTCAAAAGTGTATGAAAAAGTTAAGTAGACGGTTTATAGAATTCCTACTAGTGCTATAGGTCGATTGTATGGAACACTTTTTTTTATTTGGTTAGGAATCTTTAAGAAATACAGGATGGGTTATTTCCTAAGGTAATGGTTAGTTTAGGATAGGTTTTATGGCTGACCTAGAGAGATCGTATAGTAAAGAAGAACTCCAGTGTTCGAACTTATAAAACAAAAAAACACTTAGTTGTCAGGCGCTTAATTTTCATTCCCGCCAGTTCGGTGGGATGTCTGAAGATATACGCTCCCAAGTGCTTAAGACTTGACGTCTCAAACGCGCGACAGTCAAAAAGGAAGTGTTGAATTGTTTCCACCTCGTCTTCTTCAATATAAGTTGCAGATTGTGTAGATCCCCCTATAACATGGACGCCAGACTGTTAAAACCCTACAACTATGTAGTAACGCAACTTAGGGCAAAGGCATCACTAGATCTCTTGCGATCGATCTTGGGCCAAAGGATTTTGCAACAACTCATATACCGATGGTTCCCCAGCGATGGTCAAGCTCCTGCAAAGCCCAGCTATCTAGTAGTAGAACCGACCCGCTCCCATTCTACTGATAGCAGTTCTAATGTGCCTTTACCTGCTTGCTCATCAGCTTTAAAATTTTTTGCGATTCCGCTGTGGCCTGACCTGACGCTAACCTGTCACCTATACCAGTCCTACAAAGAGAATCATTGCTGTTGATAGCGACGTTAGGCACTCCTTTACCAACACTGAACGCACTGTTAATGAGTTCAAGGCTAGTATCGCTGCCTTGCTATAACAGTAGATGGTCACTTCTCTGAAGGAGGCTGCATTCCGGAGCAGTAGATCTATTGCTACCTTAATGGCTACAACCTCGGCTTGGAAAACACTACCATATTCAGGAAAACTGAAGTTGGAGTTGATATGTAGATAACTCTTGACAGTAAATCCCTCCACCAACCTTCCCACAAGCTGTGAGCCATCCGTGAAGAAGCTCACTGCCCCTCACCTCCAACGGCTTCTTTCCAACCACAACTCTCTCGTCGGTATATGGGCAGAGAAGGAGCCGCCAGAGTTCAGTTTGGCGAGTCCATAATCAAAGTGGTCCGGTATGAAGTCAAAGTGTGTAAGGATTTTCGAGTGTTCAGACACGTGTACTTTTGGGAATCCAGATTCTCCGAGTCTAAAAACAACTTTCGCAGTCATACACCTTCTGGCGACGTCTGCGGGCACGTACATATGTGCTAAGTAATAGTGTAATCTTCGAAGAAATTGTTCAGATCGGATCACTATAGCGTATAGCCATCATACAAACTGATCAAACTAAAGTCCTTGTTGGAAAAATTATTTTATCTTTAAAGTTATCTTCACAAAATATGGCACGGGTTATTGTCCAAGACAAATACTATTGCAAACAGCATTAAACTCACCATTTAAAATGATGTGGCAACACTGTCTCCTGTTAAAGTGATCACATGTGCGGCACAATGTCTGCAACGACGCGACTTGAAGGTTACTTTTCACTTCCAAAAGCCGCTAAACGATATTACCATCGTGGCCGCGGCCAAACTGCGGCGCTTTGGCTCGGGTAGTCAGTGGCGCTGACAATGGCCAGAGCGGCAATCGGGGCGGTGACGAAGCTGATAGCAATAATGTCTACGTCACTGCCGCTGAACTCACGGCGGTGTCGGTGGTGTTTGTGCACACAGGTGGTTTATTTTGGTTGCGTGCCCTGCGCTACTCTGTAATTTACTATGCAAGCGGTGGCATGAAAACGAAATAAAACAATGTGCGACGAAGTAAGCTGAAATTAAGCTGAAATTTTGACAAATTTCGGTAGCTACAGTTGGTAGCAGGTGAAAATGCAGTCAACTGATGGTACAAAGTGCTTGAAAAAGCGCACAACCCTCATTACAATTATGCACATACGAGTATGTGGCGACTATGGCGCGGTATAGCTACACACATACATGTATGTAAGTTAGGTTGTAGCAGCTGCGTTACTAGCAAAGTTGCGTCTGTTGTACGGATCAAGAAAACGCTTGCTAAATATTGGATATTTGAAAAGCTGCAGCTCATCCGAAGAATAAGAATCGGAAATTCCTTTCGTTTTCTTACTTCCTCGTGCAGCAGCATTCAACACAGTCAATACAGTATGCAGGCATACATATAAACACACATGTGTTGTTTTTCTTTTTTGTCAGCTATTCACTTCCTTGAACGCAAACGAACACACAAAGGCATGTGTGAACAAGTATAAGTTCGTGTTGAGATTTTATACTCTCGCATGTAAAGTGTGTGTGTGTAAAGTTTTATTCCGCTATCATCATTGGTTCCTAATGTACTATATATTATACAGAGAAGGCATCAGATGGAATTCAAAATAGCGTTATATTGGAAGAAGGCGTGGTTGTGAACCGATTTCACCTATATTTCGTACATGTCATCAGGGTGTTAAGAAAATATTATATACCGATTTATGGGTGAGGTGGGCGTGGTTATTATCCGATTTCTTCCATTTTTGAACTGTATATGGAAATGCCAGAAGGAAGCGACTCTATAAAGTTTGGATGGCATAGCTATAGTAGTTTCCGAGATACGTACAAGAAACTTAGTAAGGGGCGGGGCCACGCCCACTT
Organism: Bactrocera neohumeralis; assembly: GCF_024586455.1. Lineage (NCBI taxonomy): Eukaryota > Metazoa > Arthropoda > Insecta > Diptera > Tephritidae > Bactrocera > Bactrocera neohumeralis. The sequence goes on from NC_065923.1 coordinate 35,226,870, forward strand.
CTCCAAAAAAATTACGTCCAAATATGCCCCTCCCTAATGCGATCCCTTGTGCCAAATTTCACTTTAATATCTTTATTTATGGCTTAGTTATGACACTTTATAGGTTTTCGGTTTCCGCCATTTTGTGGGCGTGGCAGTGGGCAGATTTTGCCCATCTTCGAACTTAAGCTTTTTATGGAGCCAAGAAATACGTGTACCAAGTTTCATCATGATATCTAAATTTTTACTCAAGTTACAGCTTGCACGGACGGACAGACGGACGGACGGACGGACAGACGGACGGACACAGACAGACATCCGGATTTCGAGTCTACTCGTCATCCTGATCACTTTGGTATATATAACCCTATATCTGACTCTTTTAGTTTTAGGACTTACAAACAACCGTTATGTGAACAAAACTATAATACTCTCCTTAGCAACATTGTTGCGAGAGTATAAAAATATATTGTTTTGAGATGATCGTGTGTGTGTGTGTGTGTGTACGTCAGCGTTTGTGGTTACTGTTGGCACTTGCTGACAGCAGCTGCCAACCGCAACGTCAACGCATCATCACCACGAAATTTCACACTCGCACACCCACACACACACACACAGTCATGCCTAAGACAACACAGCACGCATGCGCAGCCGCAACCGCAGCCGACTTACGTACACGCCTGTATTTATTCACGCGCATGCACACACACACATATGTTTCACTTACACAAATACAAACAGCAAATAGCTAAATATTAATATAATATGATCGTCAGGCGGAAAACGAGCAAATTGAGGCAACAATGAATTATTCGGTTTGGCGAGATTAAAAATACAAACATAAATACTTATTAGTAATCGTTTGAGAGAGTGCCCCAGGGTTGCCGGAACTGTCCTCGCATTGTTAGTCTGCAGTTTTCTTATTCTTCTTTATGGGCGAAGACATCGTTCTTGTTTTCTCTGTTTAGCGCCAATTTCAAATTCCAAGTGTGGCCAGGTCCTTCTCCATTTGGATTTCCATTGGAGCTAAGACTTTCCTCTTCCTCTACTTCCCCCGACGGCTACTGCGTCGAATACTCTCACAGCTAGAATGTTCTCAACCATCCGGACAACATGACTTAGCCAGCTTAGCCATTGTCTCTTAATTTGCTGAACTATGTCAATGTGTAGAATATATCGTACAGCTCATCGTTCCATCGACTGCGGTACCTGTCGTTTCCAATGCGCAAAAGCAAACAAATCTTCCGAAAAACTTTTTTTTGAAAACTGCGCTTATGCCCAATGATATCGATGTCATCGGCGTCTGCCAGTCATTGTATCGGGTGATTTTTTAAGATCTTGATAACTTTTTTAAAAAAAAAAACGCATAAAATTTGCAAAATCTCATCGGTTCTTTATTTGAAACGTTAGATTGGTTCATGACATTTACTTTTTGAAGATAATTTCATTTAAATGTTGACCGCGGCTGCGTCTTAGGTCCATTCGGAAAGTCCAATTTTGGGCAACTTTTTCGAGCATTTCGGCCGGAATAGCCCGAATTTCTTCGGAAATGTTGTCTTCCAAAGCTGGAATAGTTGCTGGCTTATTTCTGTAGACTTTAGACTTGACGTAGCCCCACAAAAAATAGTCTAAAGGCGTTAAATCGCATGATCTTGGTGGCCAACTTACGGGTCCATTTCTTGAGATGAATTGTTCTCCGAAGTTTTCCCTCAAAATGGCCATAGAATCGCGAGCTGTGTGGCATGTAGCGCCATCTTGTTGAAACCACATGTCAACCAAGTTCAGTACTTCCATTTTTGGCAACAAAAAGTTTGTTAGCATCGAACGATAGCGATCGCCATTCACCGTAACGTTGCGTCCAACAGCATCTTTGAAAAAATACGGTCCAATGATTCCACCAGCGTCCAAACCACACCAAACAGTGCATTTTTCGGGATGCATGGGCAGTTCTTGAACGGCTTCTGGTTGCTCTTCACCCCAAATGCGGCAATTTTGCTATTTACGTAGCGTCAAGTCGCTCATTTAAGCCAGCAACTATTCCAGAAGACAACATTTCCGGGAATACCTCGAAAAAGTTGCCCAAAATTGGACATCGCGGACCATAAGACGCAGCCGCAAAAATGCATCTTCAAAAAGTAAATTTGAAAATCTAACGTTTCAAATAAAGAACCGATGAGATTTTGCAAATTTTATGCGTTTTTTTTTAAAAAAAAGTTATCAAGCTCTTAAAAAATCACCCGATATATTCTTCTTGAAAGTAGATTGTAACTTCTGCAGCTCTGCAGAATTATTTTCTCCACAGAGTCTTTGATATTGCTGAACGTCAGTTTACGCAGCCGTATTAGTTTTGCGGGAATACCAAATACGGACATCGCGGCATAAAGGCAGCTCCTTTTCGTGCTATCAAAAGCAGCTTTTAAATCGACGAAGAGGTGGTACGTGTCGATTCTCTTTTCACGTATATTTTCCAAGAGTTAGTGCGTGGTGAATATCTGGCAAGTTGTTGATTTTCCAGGCGTGAAGCAACACTGGTAAGGTCCCATCAGTCTGTTGTTGTTCCACACAGAAAAAGTTTGTTTGGCCGTGTGGAAGACTTTTCTGCTTTAAAGAAGCCAAAATCAAATCCAAAAACCCAAAAAACAGTATACTTCAATTTGGTTTAAAATCCTATAATAATAGTATAACCGGTCTGAAAATAAATTTGCATGCAGCTCTACAAAGTAGGTTCTGTTTCGGCTAAGACTGCCGTGTTGGACTTTTTGAAGTACCGAAACAAAAAGAGGTTGTACGAGAAGTCTGTATAATAAGGTGGGCGGAAAGATAGTTCGTAGTCTAATTTGATCAATGAGGTTACTGCGACTGGGTGTAAGCCTTGATCTCGCAAATGCGAAACACTCAAGAAGGAAGTGTTGCGATATTTCCATCTCATCTACCTCCATACGGCTTCTGCAGCAGGTGGCCAGTAAGATGCTCAACCTTGCAGGACGAACGCCGATAGAGCAATGACATCTGTTAATATAAATTGAAATAACATTATTTCATAAAATTGTTTAAAATTTTATACAAATATTACAATGGACCACGACGAAGACCGAAAAATCTGAAGATCTAAATTTTTGTACGTATCTACGATTCGATTTCTAAAAACTGGAGTAATCAGGCAATTAACAGTATTTTAGTTATTGATATGGATATAATTGGATGTATACGAAATTCCATAGGCACTTCCACCATATGTGTATTGATGGAATTAACAAAACAAGTCTTGAAGAAATCAAAGGTTATCATCAAGGTCATCTAATGGCATATCAACCAAAGTCTAAGCCATCTGAGACTTGAAGAGCGGAGTTCTAGAAACCTTGTTTAAGTCTAGAGATTACACAGCACTGAAACATGCGTTTACCTAGAAATCTTGAAAGTATTGAACTTCGCAAGTCATTAAACATTTTCCAAACTCAATGAGTCGCTTTCCGCTTAAACTCGATGAAATTGTGTGCCACGATGAACTTGGTTTTGCGCCATAAACTCCTAATTTCCGCATTTCTTATATGAGAGCCAGCGTCCGAGCCACACTCCAACGTTCAGTCGGAAGTGCAGCGACACCAGAAGCAGCTTGGTACACAATAAAGCCGATGCCGCACAACAAAAACATTGAAATCTTGTCGACATCTCGACATCTTTGTCATTGTCATCGGTCTTGCGGGCAGCGAAGACTCTCTGTGCTTCGGTGAGTTGACGACAGTTGGTTGCACTATTGACAATGAAAACAACCAACAGCCAACAAACAGGCCAGTCAACCAGCGCGCAACAATAACAAAGTGTAACTACCAATAAAAACAACATTGCGTATGAAATGTTTTAAATAATCGGTAACAACAACAGCAGCAGCATATGGTGGCGTTGTGTTTACACGGGTGCGTGCGTGTGTGTGCGGCCCGGCTTGGTGATGTTTGTTTTTAGCGTTGCATTGTTGTTGCCTCTGCACACACTAATTTAATTTTAATTATCTACGATTAGTGTGCACTTTTCGGCTGCCATTCGACGGACGGACAGCCGTTCTCATCAGTCAGCATTTGACGCTCGCGACATTCGCCGCTTTGTCTGCATTCTACACACACACACACACACGCACATGCAAATGGAACTTGCCGTAGAGCTCATTACATGCTCATGTGCGGACGCATGTACATTTGTGGCTATGTATGTGAACATCTACTCGTTGTCACATTCCCTTCACGCGATAAGCATTTGACTTTTCTGCTGTCACCCTTACTTACGAGTTTCGTTTATTCCAGTCAAATCTTCCAAATGAATTTTCAATATTAAATATTAATGTTTTATATACATGTGTGTGTATATTCGCTAAGTAAACTAATAAACAATTCTCGATCTCTGTCAAATATCTTTGAGTTATCCTAGATAAAAAAACTAAGCTGGAGAGAAGAGTTTCCAAAGCCTTTCGAATTTGAAACTTCTGCAGAAGAACCATTACCCCAAAGTGAGGTTTTCGACTCGCGTGGTTTATTGGTTCTACACAAGTGTCAACCGGCACATACTGGTATGGTACCGAAAAAGTGCCGCATTAAACCTCTGAAACAAGTGCAACGAGCTTGCTTTCTAGGGATTAAGGCGCAATGAAAACTAAGTCAGCAAAGGCACTGGAGGTTATGAGGCAATGCTTATGGGCAGCCGACTCACAATTTTAAGCTATTAGAACCAGTCCGGCATCACTACGGGTATGATATCATACTGGAAGATTTTAATAGGGCTAAATAGACAATGCTACCGCGAAAAATAGATACACGAGGTATTAAACACAACGTTTTCATTCGCCAGTAGAAAATAATGTATCAATATTTCTATGATCGACAGTTCCAACAGCGAAATCTACATATTCACCGACGGATTAAAGTGGAAGGAAGAGGAGCGGACTTCTTCCGTAGTATTCCATACACAGAACGTAACTTCAAACTAAATGACTACAATTCAGCAGTTCAGACCGAACTTGTGGGCATATCAGAATGTGCCAAGTTGGCTTCTGCTCTAACCAGTAAGGCCATAACCTCATAGTGAATAACCAAGCGGCAATTAGGACTATCCGTAGCGCCAATACTATGTCTCATTTCGTTCGGCTAAGCAAGCAGGCAATAACTTGACAGCCAAACTGGACCATTCGAAGACAGTTGGAAACACAGTTTCCCTGAGCTGCCGGGGACCATTCAGTTTCTTTAACGTTTGTTGGAAGCAATGGACTCTAGCGGAGCACCTCAGGTCCTGGAACACTTGGTTTAATGAGCATATCTCGGTAACTATTTAACCTATTTCAGCCTAACTTGATAAAAGGAAGTCCTTAGAAAACGCTTTATTTACTGTGAGAATCGTTTAAATCAGACGATAACCACGCCCACTCACCACATAACGGTTATGATGAAACTACCAAAAGTGCGATAATAAGTAAATGAGTTAGTACATAAAATCTTACACCCAAGATAGAAAAACGCTTCATGGAAGCGGGGGGCAAAATTCAATAATGGGCGTGCCACTGCCCATATTTATCCTATATCTCCGCCTATTTTCCATATATCACAATTTTAATCGTTAAAATTATCCAAATATAACTTTGCTTAACAAGTGTATTTAAGGCATGTAATCTCATGTCCAAAACAGTCGAAATCGGAACATAAATTTTCAAGTTCCCAGATACCGAATATGGGGATCTCAGTACCCATGGCTGACATTGCATCGAAAATATCGGTCAATCTGTGAGCTACCTTAATGAAGTTCAGAGAGTAACTGTTACTGGAAGTAATACAAGTATGTCGTGTTGTCAAAAATTGAAAAACTCGGTTCCTTACTTGCCCTAACCCCTATATGCCTAATATAACAATTTTCATATCAGGTATATTAATGAAACTTAGGGATCATGAAGAATGCTGAATTTGTAACATTTTCTAATATAAAATATTAACAATACGTGGAATTTGTTTCTCGGCTTTGATCCTTGCGAGAGTATAAAATGCTTGATTACACCCGAACGTAGCGCTTTCTTGCTTGTTAGAGATATACCGTATATTCGTCTACCTTCGTAATGGCTCGCGCGATGACTTTCTTATAACCAGCAACAACAGAAGGTGCATCGTCGCCTTGCACGAATCCAGTGCCCTTTGCCGTAGCAACGGAAGTGCCGCATTCTGCACAAGCACACACAGAAGCGATAAAGTGATTAACTTGTGTGGCGTTAGCATTGCATTTAAAAGTACTTTGGTTGTAAAGTGTAAACACAACAAGTTGCATGGCGCAAGTTGCCAAACCAACATGTTGCGTGTGGCGCCTGCCGAACGTCTACAGACGAAAGAACATAAAAACGAATAATGTTGGCAGAGAATGTTAATGATGTTAGTAAATCTAATTATAATTAATGTTAGCAATGCTTTAATTAACGATCGCTGTTGAATATTGTAACGGGTGTTTGGTTTAGACGTAATAGATCAATTGAAAAGTCCCCGGCCTACAATAGTAACAGACATTTTTTTGGCAAAATTTCTATTTATATTCTACATAATTGCTTGCTATACACTGATACACTGATTACAGCGAACCTCTAAATATTCGATATCATTTTTGTAGTAAGAATTGTCCTTTGCTTCAAAACAGGTCTCTGTTTCGAAGATCATCTCTTCATTCGACGTAAATTTCTACCCAGCGAGCATTCTTTTGAGATCCGAGGACAGAAAATAGTCGCTGGGAGCCAGATCTGTAGAATACAGTGGATGCGGAAGCAAATCTAAGCCCCATTCCAGACGAATGATGAATAATAACGGTCCAATAACGCTTTGTAATACTCGCTGTTGATGGTCCTGCCTTTTCCAAGGTAGTCAATAAAAACTATTCCATGCGCATCCTAAAATACAGACGTCAAAATCTTGTAAAGCCGACTGTTGCATTTTTCCACGCTTTGGAGCGGGTTCATCGTGTACAGTCCACTCGAATAACAGTTGATATGACTTCGGAGTGAAATGATGGTGCCATATTTCATCCATTGTCACATATCGACGCAAAAACTCGGGTTTATCACGCTTGAACACTGCTCCGAATCATCAACTCGTCGTTACGTTTGGTCCAAAGAGAGCTCGCGCGGCACCCACTTTGCTTAGAGCATTCTGTTACCCAAATATTCGTGAATGATAAGATGTCCACGTTTAGTTGATAGCTTTAGAGTGCCTGCTATCTCGAATAACTTCACTTTACGGTCATCCAAAATTATGATGTGTGGATTCTTTTGATGTTTTCGTCGGCAAAAACCTCTTTTGGGCGTCCACTGTGTTCACCGTTATCGGTGCTCGTTTCACCACGTCTAATCTTAGCATATCAATCATCGATGGTTGATTTTCCTGGGGCAGTGTCCGGAAATCATCAAGCCAAGTTTTTGCTATACTTTCTCTCTTCAAAAAACAAGATTTTATCAATAAAAATTGCTTCGCTCAAAATGTTATTAGTCACAAACTAATGATTCGATGATCAAATTGATGCACGCGCCTTTTTAGGGTTAGGGCTAAAAATCTTCTAGTAGAAGTTATGTATGTGTCAGGTAGCGAACTTTTCATTTGAACTATTATGGTTTTCAATGAGGCAATACTTTTTTCCGGAGATAGTCTCTTTGACAGCTGAACATATTTACTCCGGATCATGGATCGGTTTCTCTAGTGAATAATGGGTGTCCTCGGAAACGCCATACAGTGTGCACCGAAAACGCTATTGCTGCTTTGGAGTCCATCCGCTGAATACAAGTTAAACGTTGATGGTCGCAAGTTCGTTGAATGAGTACAAAACAAACTATAATAATCCATAAATATTTGTTGAAACGCTGTGGCATCCACAAAATGTCACTATTTGATATTTTCCATGAACAGAAAGAATCATTAGTAAAATGCAATGCAGGAACGCTATAGTGCCATTAATGAATATTTCATGTCTGAATTGAACGATTTGGATGTGGACGACCTTTGGTTCCAACTAAACTATGTTTATTATCATTCGAAAGAAAATTTTTTGGCATTTATTTTTTGAAGATTATCTCTTTCAAATGTTGGCCGCGGCTACGTCTCAGATGGTGCAGCCGTTGAAACCAATTTTCCGTGACTCATTCGAGCGTTTCGACCGACTGATAACTGGCGAATGACAATCGTGATGTCTTGCTCCAAGGTCTGGCACGAAAATATCGGATCACCCGTGATCTCAACTTGACCTGGCTCGAAAATATCGGTTTACCCGTGATCACTACTTGGATCACCCTCAAAATAATAGGCATTTTAGAACAGCTAACATTTGCGCCTTCTCTGTGTAGTAACATACTCTGTTTTTAAAGTTATTAGCAAACTGTCTAATTAGCAGCTGTTTAAATAACATTTGATATGTACATCGGTGTTTCGGCAGCGCGAACATCAAACATGCTCGACAGCGCGTACGTTAACGTATGCTGTTGGCGCAACTGTCAGCGCGCACAGCGCATGCATAGATATTTAACATGCTGACAAGCGTGCCGAACGCAGCGCTGTTAACAGCCGAGTGCGCGAGCCTCCGAACGCAGACGGCAATGCGGCAATGCGACGGATGCGAATAAGCAGCTGGTTTAGTGATAGTTTAATAATCGTTGAGTTCACATCTAATGTCGGAAATCGCAGTTCCCAGTTCCGCATCTGTCTTTTGATAAACTTTATTGAGGTTGTTTGAAATTAATATCCATCTAGCTCTATATGTAAGCGTGTGGCTGCGTTGCATTCAAACATTTCAGTGCTCAGTGCCCGACAACAACACATATTTAACACCACCTACACCCAATACAAACACAAGTTAACGAGTGAATTCGTGAATTCAAAAACTCTCCGGTGTTTCAATACATTTTTTGATGAAATAACGCACGGAAATTACACAAAATTGAAAAATGCCGCTGAATAAGCTTGGAAAAAATATAAAAATGTTGTTGTGAAATATTATTCATCGGCTGAAAGTGAATCAACAAGAATATTAAATAATAGTGTATTTAGTTCTAAGAAAAAAAAATAAATAAATATACCCAACAAGGTGAATCATGAAATAGCGCTTATGGCATACGAAATCGTTTTTGAATATCACAAGTGAAATTCGAATTTGAAAAGTAAGCAATTGGAAATAAGTAGACACCTAAAAATCAAAAAAAAAAAAAAAAATGGTTTCGAAAATATGTTGTTTGAAAAATTTGAAATTGTGGCAACACTGCAATAAAGCATGATAACTTATTGTAAGTTGCTAAGTGATTTTGTTTGTTGTGAAAATCGAATATACCGTCGGTACTGGATTTGTTTTTGTTTCTGAACAATTTTTCCACGAAACGGATCAGCCAGCTCGAACTCGAGCAGAACTACTTACGAGCGAAAGCTCGATTTGGTTCTGTCCATGTTGACCACAGAAAATGCGAAAATTGAAAACGCGTCGCACACACAACCGTTGCGACGATACCTTAGCAGCTGCACGGCCGTGCCCGCAGACCTACGAGACGTCGTAAATGTTTTACAGTTGTACGTACGCAAAGCATATATATGTACAATGGTGAACCAATGTGAAAATCGGCAAAGAAAAATCCATGTATAAAAATAAAAACAAGCATACGTATGTATTTATGTGTGTGTGCGTGTGTATACATGTGTGTGTGTGGGTATTTTTTATTTTAGCGAGCAAAGAGACGTGAAATTGGGAAATTGTGAACTGTAGCGGCAAAATTGGGGCAGCTCGCTGACGATAGACAGTCGGCAGGTCGCTAAGAGACTGTGTTAACTCAAAAGAAAGTGTGAACGAAAAAATCAAAAAAAAAAAAAAAAAAAAATCGAAAAGTCAAAAAATGCATTTTCAGTGTTTTCGAAAGCTAAGTGAAACAAATAAAGTGTATACAACATGGACGTGCGTGTATAATCTGGTGTTGTTTGGGAATGAACTGTGCGTTTTTGAAAACGAAGCGTTTGAAAATGTTTAATGAAATAACAAATGGCTGTTGTGGATAAAAACAAAATTACATTCGCGGTATATGAAGCAGTGTTTGACTTGAAAAATTAAATTTTTTTTTGTGTATTACAGCCCTACAAAATAGATTGGAACAATATTGTACGCGATCAAACAATCAGTATGAAATCGTAGCAGTTTTCATACAAATTTGATAAATAAATATCGTTAAATATTTTTTCGAAAACAAATTTCTTGCAATTGTATGCAACAGTTATCATACTGAACCATACTTTAATTGGCTACATACAGCTTAACAAGAAATTATATTTATCAACAATGTGATTTGCCGCCGGACAGTTAAAATATGGCTTTGACAGTCTCAAGAACTTTATCAAATGCCAACCAAGTTCAGATTTATATTGACGAATAGAACAAACACAACAATAGCATGAATCGTATGAACTGACGTATGTAATTGCATTGAGATAATAACAGCACAAAAGCATGGAACAGTTTTATATTATAAAACCCACCCAAATCAGGTGTCCATACTTATACGCTATTTTTAACTAGAGAACTGTGTTTTTGGATTTTTTTTTCTTTTGTCGAAACAGCAGAGTACCAAAGTAGTGGGTAGAGAAAATATATAGAGACTATTGGCTGTTTTCGTAATTTAATCAGTTAAATTTTTTTTAAATTTAGAGCATCCACTTAATAAATACTAATTCAATCGATGCACAATCGATGCCTTGAATCATCAGGAGCATTTCCTTTATTGTCTTTCATAGCGCTCTAGAAGGTAACTTTGTAGGTTCGGGTATTCCGGTATTCGTAAAATTTATTTTTGTAAAATTTCACACAAATATATGAACAGCTCTTTTTCTTTCATTGTCACCTTGCCAGCATAAGTTTGAAATTCAGTTAATTGTAATATTTACTATTTTACAAATAATTTTTCTTGGTAAAAATACTCACATATTGTCATCTAAAATGCAAAATAACGTAACATCACTTTTCATAAGTTGACAGACGAAGGCAAAACGATATAATAGAAACCTGTAATATTGAAAAAATTAGAGTTTTGGTTATAAAATGGTTATATATTGGTTATACATTGGTTATATTGGTTATACATTGGTTACATTGGTTATAATTGGTTACATATTGGTTATATTTGACAGCGGCAGCTGAAAATTTTATGCTACATATGGTACATATGTACGAGTAATATGATGTAGGGAATCGTAAGCCATAAAAAATACAATCTCGATGTTTTTTTATGATACCGTTGTTTGCATTTAGGATATATTTCTTTTAAGCATATACATATGTTACTGTACTTGTATAGTTTATTAGTAACCACTAACTTGGAAGGCTGAATGACCTATAGTATTTTCTTGATTATTTATATTCTAAAAAAATAAACAACAAGAAAAAATATTCAGTTCGGCTGCACTGCAGCTATAATACCCTCACAAGTGCTTTTTTCATAGCATAAAAGCGTATAAAATAATCGTTATTCTGATTTTGCTTGGCCAGTTTGCAAGACAGCTATATGCTACATTGTTCCGATTTGTTCCGATTGCTTGGATAATAATACATGTCAATTTTCGTGATAATATCTCGTCAAATTAAAAGGGTTTTCATACAAGCTCTGGGTTTCGATCCTTCAGTTTGTTTGGCAGGCAGGCATGCTACAGTGGTCCGATCTGAAAAATATTGTCGAAAATTGTAGCGATTGCTTGGATAATAATGCTTGTCAAATTTCGTGATGATATCTCGTCATATGTGAGGATTTTCAGGGTTTTCATACAAGCTCTGGGTTTCGATCCTTCAGTTTGTATGACAGCTAAATGATAAAATGGTCCGATACAAAAAATATTTTCGGAGATTGTAGCGATACTTTGGATAATAATACATGTCAAATTTCATGAGGATATCTCTTCACATGAAAGAGTTTTGTATGCATAATTTAAACGTTTATGATCTTTCTTAACTCGAACTCTTGAATTGGCGAACTTCATAAATCGAACGCGCTACGCAAAAGTATTTGAAAACTTGCTTTAAGCGTACTAGAAGTCCTTCATTTTTAAACCATACCCCAAAGTTCCAGAATCCACTGGTTAATCATTTAAGTGTACCGATTTTCAATAAAAAATATTTTAAATGGAGTTTCTATAAATAAAAGTAACGTTTCTTTTGTATAATGCAACTAATGTTTCGACTTAAGTAAAAGTAGACACATGCAGCTGTCTTCATGAAAATAGTAGTGCTATAATTTCGTATATTTAAAGATCTTGTTTCACATATTCTGACTTGTCAAGAGTTAGGAAAGAGTGAGATACAGCTCCACATGATTTGAAGTGGTATAAAATGCAATGATAAATTGAATAATCGTGTAGGAAAATGTGAAAAAAATTGTGCTTACGCGATATGTAAAAATTAACAAAAAACAAGCTCTCAACTCTGTATTCATAACTTGAATTTTTTATGGTTGTATCCCACCAGCACTACTATTTGCATTAACTTAGCTGTATATACTTATACAGTTGAACTTCCATAACTCAAACTACCCTAACTCGAAGTTCTCCATAAGTCGAGCTCTTGAATTGGCAATAGAAATCAAATTTCCTTCCATAAATCGAACTTTTAAATTGCCAGGTTACATATTCTCTAAGTAACATTTTTCGGAGAAATCCCAGTTTGTAAACAGCTGCTCACGTAGAAGTCGCCGCGCGCATTTATCCTTTCAAATGTTATTATTACAGTTTATATTGAGGTGGACAATGAGATTTGCTCAGCCGGATTTCTAACAGGCCATGGAAAGTGATAAGTATTCTGAATAAGAAATTATTCAAACGCCATGCAAAAATGCTATTACTTTGCAATTTTAAATTCATATTTAAATAGGAATATTAATACAACTAAAGATCACTGCAAAGCACTTAACAGTTTAGAATCCCTTTTCACTGAAAAAAATATTTGTATTGTTAACATAGCGTCATCTGTTGAATACTTACTAATCTAATTAATAATTATCGCCATCTGTTAGAATCTTTTTGAGCTAACAGATAATTGTGACTGTCAAATACGAGACAAACAATATAAAAATAATTAACAATAATGTAATATTGCGATTATAAATTGAGATGTAAACTATCCTATATCTCAAGTTGGTTCAAATTGCACACGGTGTGCAAACAAATTTAAAATCGGTTCAGTAGTTTAGGAGTCCATCGTGGACAAACAACGCGACACGTGATTTTTATACACAAAGATATGCTAAGCCAAAACCTACAGAATACATGTTTTATTTACAAAAGTAACAAATTTTATGCGAAGTAAATAAATCACACAGTGTATAGCTGTAAATCTATATTTTAGAGCTTTTCGAAAAATTTTATGTTATAATGAAAACTTCTATGACTCAAAGTCTCTCTAACTCGAAGTTTTTTTGTGAATAATTGTGATTTGAGTTAGGCAAGTTCAACTGAATGTATACAAACTACATAAGAGAGAAAAAATGTTGCCTAAAATAAACAAACTTTAACCGTTAGTAACTTTTTAGTGGTAACCTGGGTTTCCTCGAGTAAAAAGAGCATTTTTGCAACATTTTTTTTAATGTAAAAATTTAATATTTTATTAGAATTTTTTGTTGTTACAAACATACACTATTAACAAGGAAATACTGACATTTGTGAAAAAAAAATTTAAATTCGGCAATTGTGACGACATATTTTTTAAGTTGTAATAGAAAAAAATCCTTCGTCCAAGTCTTTAAGAATTGTTTCTCAAAGACCTGTGTAAAATATTATGACAAACGGTTGAGTAGTTCTCGAGAAATCATGCCAACCGATTTCAAAAACATAGTTTCGAGAAAAATGCGTTTAAAAACGGCGCACATTCTCAAGGCTGTATCTCGAGCGCGCAAATTTAATCGGATCAACCTTCGAAATTTAATCGGACAATATTCTAGAGGTTTTGTAGAATTTAATAAGACAATAAAAAGTTCAATTTTTTTTAAAACCCATAAATCCCATATAAATGCTTATCTTTGCGAAAAAAATTGTAAGAGATCTTTTTGTAAAGCATGCAGTTAACAACAAAATCCATGAAACAAGTTGGAAATAGAAAGCTATGAGGCGGAGGATCTTACCGTTACAATTAAGAGCTCATATTTGGAGAAATTTTTCAGAGTAACAATCGAATAAAAATATTTGTTTTTTTTTAGTCTCACTAAATTCCAAATCTACATGAACAAACTTCTATTCATCTGATTAAAAAAAGTAAAAAAAAAATTATTCATCTATTTTTATACCCTGAACAGGGTATATTAAGTTTGCCACGTAGTTTGCAACACCCTAAAGGAAGCGTCGGAGACCCTATAAAGTATATATATAAGAGATCAGTCGAGCTGAGTCGATTTAGCCATGTCCGTCCGTCCGTCTGTCTGTATATATACGAACTAGTCCCTCAGTTTTTAAGATATCGTTTTGAAATTTTGCAAATATCATTTTCTTTTCAAGAAGCTGCTCATTTGTCGAAACTGCCGATATCGGGCCACTATAACATATAGCTGCCATACAAACTGAACGATCGGAATCAAGTTCTTATATGGAAAACTTTCACATTTCGCAATGTATTTTCACAAAAGTTGGCACAGGTTATTTTCTCAGGCAACAATTTAATCTCCGAAGAAATTGTTCAGATCGGTTAACTATAGCATATAACTGCCATACAAACCGAACGATCGGAATCAAGTTCTTGTATGGAAAACTTTCACATTTGTCAAGATATATTCACGAAATTTGGTATATGTTATTTTCTTAGGCAACAATGTAATTTTCGAAGAAATTGTTTAGATCGGTTAACTATAGCATATAGCTGCCATACAAACTGAACACATAGTTACTAACAGAAATGCACCTGTGAAGGGTATTTAGCTTCGGTGCAACCGAAGTTAACGTTTTTTCTTGTTTTCTTTTTTTTTTTTTAAGTCGTCCGTCGCGAAGCAAAATTAAACCTTCAAGAAAGTCAAAGAAAATGAACGCAAAACTAACACATCCATTTTGTAAACAATGTTACTAACATGCGCCAGCAATTACCGGCGAAATTAACTGAGACAGCTACTAGAGAGTACGCTCTTATTTTATGATTATTTTATTTATATTATAATCATCAAAATTGCATAAAAATTAATTCGAAATACGCTAAGAATTTACCTGCCAAATGAAATTACTCACCGATTCGCAAAGGAAAACGCGTGTATTTCAGAATTTTCAAATTCGAATTGTGGGTGTGCATCCAACGAACACGATCACAAAGTCACACACACACACATACACACCAACAGAACAGCATTTGCATACATGCATACACAAACAAACATGCATGGCAATATTTAAAGGGGGCTCTAGTGATATGCCGCTCGATAAGGCGAGAGAATGCGTGTGAAATGCTATGAGCAACGCGATATATTTGTTTGTTTGAATAACGTACATAGTACATACATACATACAAACATATGTACATACGTGTAAGAGCCGCACGCCCAAGTGCCCGTGGTGGCGGCGGCATGAGCGCTAAATATAAGAACGCCGCTATATATAAACATACATATATACATATGTATATATATATATATACCGTATATTTGTAGTTATGTGTAGATATGTATATATGTATAATTTACATAGCATGTGCATAAATTAATGTATATGTGTGTGTATGCATGTATGTACATGTATGGCCTTAAATGTGAGTGCGTGCGATATGTGAGGCTGAATGTACACAATCGCATGTATCAAATATAATATAAACACATTTGTACGCACATATACACCCACACACATACAGACAGACATAATTATTCTTAATGCGTTGCTCGCGCATGAAAATCTTTTGAATTTTCCTCGACTTGGCGCTCGTCAGCGACAGCGACAGCGGCACAGTCACCGCCGCCACCAACACAGCAACAATAGCAGCTGTTGCCATCATATTTACATGCGTACATACTGTATACATATGTATGCTTGTGTGTGTGTGTGTGTAGTCGGCTGCTGTCTGCGGCACTTCACTTTGCTTCACTCAACTCGGCGCTCGTATTCGGTCGAGCGACTCGATCGTTGATCGCTGATCGTTTTACGAGCATGCTCGCGTATACAATATCTCTGTCGGCTGCTTATTTTTGTTGCTACCGATTTGATTGTGTTTGTTTTTGTTAATGTTATTGTTGTTGTTGTTGTTGTTGTTATTGTTGTTATCGTTGTTGGTGCATTTGCCGCACACCGCCGTTTTTTGTTTTAGTTTCTTTATCAATGTTGATGCTGATGCTGTTGCTGTTGGTGTTGCTGTTGCGTTTTTTGTTATAATTACATTGTCTAAAATTAGAGAACGTGGTGTGTCTGGCATATCGCACATCTCGGCTGCCAAGCGGGTAGCTGCGAAATTGAAACGAAAACGCTGAACATTGAAGAAGTGGCAGCAACGTTTGTACTCTACTTGTGTTTAATTGCATCTCGTCTCAATAGACCCAAAGGCGGGTCACCGTCAATGGCATCCTAATCAAATAGAGATTGAGATTCAGTGCCAGAACGGCTGCTGGTGCGCTCTCTTGTAGTGGCAGCACTAACAACGATACAGACAACAACATACACTTTATTGTTGTCGCCTCATCTGCTCACAGTTCGTTAAGCTCATCCTCCTCATCGAGACTAGTTGTCGTGGTCCGTGGTTTTCGTCAATCGTTTCTGCTGTATGAGTCGGAGTCGGTGGCGTTAGCGTTAGTGTCGCTGGTATCGGCAACGTCTTTGTCATCGTCGTTGATATCGCCACTGTTTCGTTGTCGTCGTCGTCGTCATGGTATTGACAATAAGAAAACCCTGATGCCGAGGATAAGAGTTGCAGCGAAGGCGGCGTTGAGACGTTGGCGGCGTCAGCAACCTGACTACACTGTGTATGAATCAGCGCTGAAATCGTAGACATACATATGTATATACATGGCGACACGCCTACATAATACATGTATGTATGTATGTACATAGACACGAATTTGAACAATTGTAGGAATGTTTTGGTTTATTTGTAGTCCATCCAAATGTGGCGCTTCAGTATTCACTAACTCCTGCTAATTAGCTGCTATGAACTAAATCAATGTCTTGGGTGCTGTCATTATCAAAATTATTGCATATTTAGTCAAATGCATTTAAAGCTCAGACTTTTCTTACAGGGCAGCCCATTCAAACACACATTCACCCACACACACACATTTAGTGTTTTTCTGTTACCACTACAGTTCGTGTATATTCGTATCCGAGTATTTTCTGACCAGTCATCAGCGAGCATACACGAGCCGATCGACTTCGTTTGACATTATTGTTAACCGGCAAAAGCACATGCCGGCTAAAATCGGCGAAATAGCGCAATCTGCCGCCACAATTCCGTTGAAAATTACAACAAAAGAAAATTCAAACAATATAATAGTATAGAACTCCGTTAAGAAAATTAAATTTAGCAAAAAAAAAAAATATTTTGCACATCCTGCTTTGCTGGCTGATTAGCAGCTTCACCTCGGTTTAGCCACACCTGATTCGTGCAAGCCCCTACTCTCCTGTCTATGCTGGCTTTGACACATATGCATCTTTTTTTATTTTTTTCGAGAGCAGCAAAAAACACTGAATTGAAAAAATCGAGGCTATGAAATCTCCAGCCGCTTCTGCATACGCAATTGGTTGGTTAAGCTTATTTCCTCCAGGCATTACGTATACGCCATGTAGAGCGCTGCCCGCTCGATACATTTACCGGCAATTGATTAGGCTGTCTGCCTTACTGACCATTTGTTTTTTTTTTATTTTTCCGTACTCTTGTGTGCATATGTACTGTTAGTATTGTAGTGAGTGAACTTGCTCTTTGCTAATACCGAGTTTTTTCTGTAGTGAAGTGAATGTCTGCTGAATATTATTTTTAGGTGGACGAGTTAATATTTAGTAAATATCAAATATATGGAAGAACCTAAATAAGTCTTTGATTCGCCAAGTGAATCGAACAAGCAATAGCATTTTTTCAAACAATTTGGTAGCACTGGCTTGCAACCATGCGCTCACAACTTCGTTAAAAGAAACACTTTTGTAGCCTCTTAAATTTGCGGCGTATGTTTCTGATAAACTAATACCTTTTTAGTTAAAAAGACTAACTTTTATTTTTGTGAGAAATTTGGCAAATGTGCTATTCAAAATGATAAAATTGGTATAAAATATTTATAATAACACTTGGTAACCCTGGCATCCGTAAGGAGAACTTTTATAGCTACCCTATCAAAACCATAAGTTATGACCCTCTTAAGCTGCTTGAGAGGACCCAGCGACTCCGCATTAAATAGTAGCCGATAAAGTTTCTCGGTTCTCCTTAGCCCTATAGTGCGTCAGTAATAACCTCCTCAATTTCCCCTGCAAAAGAAGGTACGACTGGGTGCTAGAACCGGACTAATCTGACCCCTTTACTCACCTCATCGCTCATGGACACACCTTATGAGCTTGCCCATGATGCCATTCCGCATTTTCACACGAAGTTGATGGAAGTAACATGAATGGTGAGAATATTTTGGCACATACATAGAAACTTTCCACACAAGGACATGATTTTGATCATTCAGTTTGTATGGCCGCTTTAAGCTATATTAATCCGATATTGACGATTCTAGCAAATTAGTAGTTATATATATACTATATATTAATTGAACTTTTTTTGAGGAAAAAAAAAACAAAAATGGCGAACTTTCAAAAAATGGCAAACTTCCAAAAAATGACGATTTTACTTAAAAAAAACCGATTATTTTATATAATTGATCGTGTTAAATTTTTTTCGTGTATTTTTTCGAAAAGTTCATTCAAAAACAAAAATTTAAAAAAAAAGGTCCCCAAAAGTCAATTTCTACAAAAGTTATGGCTATTTGAAAATAAAAAAGCGTTTTTTTGAAAAATTCATAACTTTTTTTGAAGTTGGACAAAAAATTTTGAAAAAATTCTCAAAAATGTTTTTCAAGGGATAGAAAAGGATCGATAAGTTTCAGCAAAATCTAAGGGGGTCGTGTTCAAAAGTGGTCGATTTGGTATGGAATACCTCATATACATATACTCGTATATACAGACGAACATGGCTAAATCGACTCAGCAGGACATGTTTATCGTTAAAAACATTGTGACAAAGAAGTACCTGCAAATTGTAAATAAAACGCGAAATATTTATTTTGTCAACTTCAAAGTAATCCGCACTTTTGCCAACGATTTTTCCAGTACTCGAAACACTTTTCAAAGGCACTTTTTGGGATGGACTTCTGTTCTTTCAGCGAATTTAGTTTTATCTCTTCGATCGAATGAAAACGGATTCCATGGAGAGGAAATTTTAGTTTGGCGAACAAGAAAAATTACGCGGAGCCAAAGCTGTGGTTGATAGATGGTATTCATTGCGTGTTTGGCTTCAAATTTCGTAACAATCGTCGCTCCATGTGATGGAGCATTGTCATCATGTAAAATCCATGAATGGTTCTTCCACAATTCCGGCCAAATAGAAGTCCTTATTGACCGTCTGTTCCTCCGGAAAAAATGCATGGTGCACCAAACCACGAATATCGAAAAAACAATGAATCTCAACTTGATTTTTAAACGTCTTCGAGTTTTCTTTTTTTTTTGCTTTCGTTCGTTTTTCGTTTTTTTCGCCCATCTCAATGATTTTTGATTTGTCTGCATGTCAAACTCATAAGCTCATGTCTTAGCGGGATGGGAATTCGAACGATCAAGCATGTCCAAAAAGATCTGTTTACGGTACTCTTTTTGAAGAAAATTCATCTTTATCGAGACGAGTCGAGAAAGAACGCTTTTCATATCCAAAATAACCACCAAAAGCATTCGAAGCGACTCGCAAGAGATGTTGAGCTCTCTTGCCAACACACTTGTCTGAATTTTCAACCCCAAACTGCTGTTGTAAACAAACTGGTAGACAGATCGCGCTTATATTTGGCATGGTAATTGAGAACAGTCCAACCAACTTAGTAAAATACATATTTTTGAAATATCATTTGCCCGGGGAATTTAACTACATTTCCGGGTACTTTTCTGTCACTATGTATGTGTATATATAGGGCCTTCGGCTTTGCTTTCTAGGTATTACGATCTAAGTATACCCTGTCAAGAGTATAACCATGAACAGAACAACAACATTTGGATATCTGTGTAGAGCGTCGTGTTTATTTCATGCTAGATTTTTGTCAGGTAGAGTGAGACAATTCCAACTCTCGAAGCTTGTACGGAGACTTAAGGAAAATAAAATAATTCGTGTGTTAAAAATTATGCCAAATTTGGCAGCCAATTTAGACATTTATTTATATCGTTTTAAATATAGTATAGAAAGTGTCTAAACCGGTAAATAGAAACCGAAACAATCAGAAGTGCTAAAAACACCACTCAAACAGCTCAAACACACAAACATTCAACGCATTTCACAACAATTAGAAATTCAAATTCACAAAAAAATGTTTACTTTGGGTTTGCTAAGATCAAAATTTTTAATTTTCCAGAAAATCGACATCAAGTGGAACAGCATTAACATTTTACTTGATATACATATGTATGTGTGTATGTGCTAGTGTATATAATACAATACGCTTTGCGAGAGTCAAGAGAATACCTATGCAAGAAGTGTGCTTAATGCGACAAAATGCAGCACGAAGAAAGTGAAAATAAGTGGAAAAGCATTGTGAAAAGAATTTAAGAGAATAAAAAACGCATTAAAAAT
Organism: Bactrocera neohumeralis; assembly: GCF_024586455.1. Taxonomy (NCBI): domain Eukaryota; kingdom Metazoa; phylum Arthropoda; class Insecta; order Diptera; family Tephritidae; genus Bactrocera; species Bactrocera neohumeralis. The sequence goes on from NC_065923.1 coordinate 35,247,612, forward strand.
ATAAAAACGGAGTTTCGTAAATATTCAACAACAAAAATTAGTGATTTAAAAAGCAAACATTTTCGTTATAGACGCAACAACAACAACAGTAGAATAAGTGACAATGTGGCTTGCGAATCATACTTATCGACAGCATTTCATGCGAAAGCCACAACAACAACACGGACACACGGCCAAAGCTAAAGGCAGCGCAGTGCCCGCCAGGCAGCTTGTCAGCAGTTAAGGCAGCAACAACACAACGCGAACTGCATTCGAGAGTGAATTCAAAAATAATACAAATAATAACAACAAACCAAACATAGTTTATGCCGGCAATTCGAAAAAATTTTCCAAAGTAAAACGCAGCTTGAACTATTGTGCAGAGAAGGCAATTAAAAAACTAAAATTAAAATAACAAAAAACAATTAAAAAGTTGAAGAAGTAAATTGTAAGACGGGCGCGTTTAAAATTGACCAAATTCAAACAAAAACGTCGATTGTCGCTGGCACAAAGTGAAATTCGGTGTATTCTGTGCGTCGCTGTAGAGTTGGTACTAACTCTCCTACGGGCGGACGCCATGTATGCGCGAGTATTGCGCAAATGGAGTCTACAAACGAAACCGCAAGTATCTATGAACATGTGGCGGCTGCTGCTGCTCACCCTGCTGCTGATCTGTCTATACACAACGCCGGTCACATGCCTTACAACCGCCTACGCCCAACGCCTGCGTGTGAATCGGAGCACAGCGCCTGCCACCGCGCCACTGATTGCCACCGCGTCTGCGACTGCCAATGCGGCGGCAGCACTAACGGCACCTCTACCAACAACAGCAGCAGCAGCACCAGCGGCACCAGCAGTGGCGAGTGCAAGCGCACGCGAAATCGTATCAGCAACACAGCCGCTCACGCCTTCAGCAGCAAAAGTAGAAGCCGCCACTGTTGGCGACATCATCGAAGAAAGTTTCTACATACCCGTCGATGGCGCCGACGCAGATAGCAACATCTATGGCGGCAGCAGCAGCCGTCTAGTGCAAGCGCTAGGCGTTCATGGTGCAGCGGGCGCAGCAGCAGGTGTAGATTTAGTGGGGCACAGTGGCAGCAACGACGGGGCGGTCAGCGGCAGCAGCAGCAGCAGCAGTAGGATATTTAGCAGTAGTAGTGTAATGAACAGCGATAACAGTGGGCGACAGCAACAACAACATATAAAACAAGCGCAGCTATATAAACAAACCGTTGGTTGGGACGCAACCGAAGCAAATGCAAACGATTTGGCCTACGCGTTTTATCGGCGCCCAGAGCCACAAGCATTCTACCAATCAGCGAAAGCTTTACAAGCAGCCACAAGGCCATCAGCAGTAGGGATGGCGACACAGGCGCCAACAACAGTATTTAGACCGCAGTTTAGCGCCCACTACGTGGCGAATGATGAACGCGTTGCCAACGATGGTGATGAGGAGGATGATCATGAGGAGGAGGAAGAGGAGAGTGAGGAAGAAGAAGCTGAGGATGTGGATGATGATGTCGATGGCGACGCCGATGTGTATGCGCATGCATCGGACGAGGGCGGCGACGACGACTATGCTCGTCAGCAACAAGAAAAAGTTCCAAATAATAAAAATAGTCACATAATTAATTTATTTAAACCATATAAGCATAGCAACATTAACAACTACAATACCAATAACAATCACAACACCAACTCAAATTTACATAAAACACATCCACAGCAACTGCAACAACTCACGCGCAGCAGCGCGGCAACTATCCAACCAGTACACACAGCGCCCACGATTAGCGACGCACAAACGTACGCGGCGGGCAAGCGCAGCTACAAGGCGCGACGACATGTGCCGCTTACAAATGCACAACAACAGCAACAGCATGCATTGCGATTGCATGCCGCGCATGCGCCAAAGAACGCACTCACCAGCACACCGCTGCCCATCGCCGCGTACCCCACCAAGAAGGTGTACCAGCTGGTGAACGGCAAGAATTTGACGCGCCTTGTGCATATCCTGCCGCCCACCCATTACCGCTTTACCGCTTATGAAATACCCGCGTCACTGCCATACCGCGGTGAGTTGTCGGAGCAGCAGCGACGCGCGCTGCAGCAACAGCACGAGCAGCAACTGCAGCAAGATCAGACGGCGCGCTCACGCCGCGATTCGCGCGTCTTTGGTTTGGCGCAGTCCATGAGCAGTGGCATTAACGCTGGCTTCTACAGCATGCAGCAGGCGCCAGAGCTCACATTGGCGCAACAATTGAACGCACAACAACAACACCAGTACCAACGCTTGCAACAAGCAAGCAGCAGCGCTGGTGGCAACAGCTGGCAGCAAATGAGCGGCAACATGTACCAACGCCAAACGCTGGAGCAGCATCGCCAGCAACAACAGCATAATCATCATAAACACCAACACAACAAGGGCGCGCAAGGCGGTATGGGCGCGAACAACAACAACCATCAACGTAATACGCACAACGGTCATCATAGCAACAACAACAAACACAATCAGCGTCAACGTCAACGCAAGCGACCGCGACGCTATTGTTCGGCGCGCGATCCGGCACAGTTGGCGTTCGAGGCGCCCATCGTGTTCGAGGGTAAAATCACATCGATGTCACCGGACCGCCGACACAACTTTGCCGCCACAGTGCAAGTGCTGAACGCATACAAACAGCAGATTGGCTATCAGGTGAAACGTGAGCAATTCGTGCGGCTGCAGTTCGAATATATCAATAGCAGCGGCGAATGCGACATCTATCGCGAGCAGCTGCGACCGCGCGGCCTAGTGCGCGGCGACGAGCTGGAGCTGCAGCGCACCTATCTATTCTTTGTGCAACAGATCGATATGCGCAACTTCACCATACTCGGCCAGCCGATCAGGAAGACGCGGCGCGTCATCGAAGCAGTGAAGGATGCCGTGAGCGAAAATTATGGTGAGTTGAAATTTTCGTATTTTTCAATTGAAATATTTTAAGAGGCATTTAGAGCAATGGTTATATTTCGCAATTAAGTTGGAAAATTCCAACTTCGTGTTATTGCTTAACACCAACAATACAATTTATGTAATAGTTGGTGCTCAGACGTTTTACACATACCTCGAATAGTGCGGCCTTTAGGACTCTGTTCAGACGAGGACTGTTGTGTCGATGCACAGAAAAGTTAGCAGCGGCATGACAGGATGTTGTGTCAAAACAGTTTTATAGACCGACCAAACAGGCTTTTCAGATGAGGACTTTTTTGTCACCCCAGCTGGTTTTGGGGTGGATGCGCTACCAAAAGAAAATTTGTCGATGTTGAGCGATAAAAATATCATAGTCTGAACGCAGTTTTAGGTTCCGCGATTGCATATCAAGTTTATACCACAAACAATGAAATTCGTTAGTACCAACATGAACGACACAAGCTCCGATATATGAGATGCGGTCTCTAAGGCCATGTTCAGACGAGGACTGTTGTGTCGACCAAACCAGGTTTTCAGATGAGGACTGATTTTAGGTACGCGCAGATACCATGAGAAAAGACGTAGAGATCGTAACGCCACACCAAGAAAATTTGTCGATATCGAGAGTCCTCGTCTGAACTTTTTCGCGATAAAAAAGTCTTCGTCTGAACGTGGTTTTAGTTTCCTGGAATAGTTTATTGTGTTAAACCTTATCAAACGCGGGAAATTTTTGAGGATGACGGTACGCAGTGTTGTTGTAAACGAATATATATGTTTGATTTAGGCATGCTCTTTCATGTACTCACGTATATGGATATGAGCCCTTATGTACACGGATCAAGATTCAATATACTTCTGCAGTTCTAAGCGGTTTCAAAACTGCAAGCCTTAGTATTGAAAATTCTGCTATGCGGTACATGAACGTTTGACGTTACTGATGGATACTCATTCTGTGGTGTAGCTTCTTCATTTCCTCGTCGCGCTTATTCCATTCTACGCTGTTGTCATTATTATTACTGTTGCTATTTTTGTTTTATTTGTTGTTTTTGTTGTCAACTTCACGCTCTGCTAATAGCCACTAGACCGAAATAATTTATTCAACACACCCGTAAACGAGACAGACACACATACCATCCACACACACACACACACACACATACATACACAAACAGAGCATTTTATGTGTGGAGAGGGAGGTAAATTGCATTAGATGTATGTGTGTTGGTATGCCACACAAACACACATACAGTTTACTGCATTTTAAAAGTTTTGAGTTCTTTGTTTGAGTGTGTGTGTGTATGGGTATGGTTGCGCGTGCGCGTGCGCGCATCGCAGCATGTGGAACGAATGCGCTGGCAACATTTCTTTACTCAAATTAAACTCAACTGCGTTTACAATAAAAATTTCGTTACCCGCAACCAAAACAACAACAACCATGACACCAAAATATATTAAATTTTTTGGGAAACTGTTTTTGCTTTTGCTTCAACACATACAGCCATGCGCCACCACTACCACCACAAATCGCAACGCTGCTGCAACTGTGCTTCCGTTAATCACTGATACCACCATATTTGCGCTTTTTGCTATTTTTGTTGCTATAATAACAAGAATTGCATAGAAGTCGCATGTGAGCGTTGACGCGCGCCGTTGCCGCGCGCCTTTCGCCCTCACTTGCTCACACGCCCAGTGCTATCGTTGATTGCTGCTGTTGCTTTAGCTGCTCTTCGTTATTGTTTCCTTCCTCAATTCAGTTGGCGAAAAGTAGCAAAGCAAATAGAATAAAACAATTGTTTGTAAAATTTCCCGCTCGCGTTGGTTTTGCTGGCAGCGCGCGCGCCGCATTGCATTCAGCTGACCGCGACGTTGTAAGCGTTGCGGTTCAGCGCGCGCACTCGCTCGTACGCTCGCTGACTCCGTCCACTTTGCGTATTTGCTTAGCGCTTCTTTGTTTTAATCTCCTTTTTACTCTGTGTTTGCTCAAAAGTTTTGTTTTATGATCAGCGCGTTGGTTTATTTGTTTTGCCGTTGTGTTTTTTTGTTTTGTTTTTGTTATTTAATTTTAATTTGCCTGCTCCCTTTGTTTTATATTCGTTTTGCTACCATATCTGCTACCAGTTCGACTTTATTGCTTTTTTTTACTTTTGTTAGACGGCGTTTACATGGAGACACTTTTGTCGCGCTCATTATCGGCAAACTCTCTATTGGTGTCACTCTGCGCGTTCACACGTGGTAAAAGTGACCAGCATCTCGAGTAGAGTTCTTCTGTTATCTTGCAACTATGAAGAGAATTTCAAAATGAAAAGTAGTTTCTAAAAGAATTTCTTAGCAGTGAACTGTTACGAACAAGAACCCGAAGCGTGCCACCCGAGCACCAAAGGCACGGTCCTTTCGCCTTTCCAAAGAAAAAAAAAACGGTTTTGGCGGCAAAAGAGCCCGTACGTGACACAAAACGTACCACCCGAGCACGAGAGGTACGGTCTTTTCGTGTTTCCTCGTCATCCGCTCACTCCCAAAAGCCCGCTTTGGGCGACAAAAGAATCCGTGTGTGAACTGAAACTCATTTTCGTTTTGTTTCTGCATTTATGCAGTCACTAACGACGCGTTTTTAATTTCATTCATCAACAATATTCAGTATGAATAACAGTAACAATACAACGACGATGTGCGACCTCATGCGTACGAGTCCACACTTGCATCGTTCAAACACAGATGTTCGTGGGTTCGTGTGTAAAAACACAGCCGCTAACAACTCCACTCAACGTTGGGCCGGCTTTTTACTACTACAAGGTGCGTTCCAAAGTAAACAGGACTTTTTGAATCTAGCGGCCCTGGATAGTGCCATCTATATGTGGACTGCTGCGTTAGAATCTGTTATCTTTAACGATTTTCCAGTGAGAATTTCAAGACGTTTCATGGACTGTGAAGGTGAAGTGGAAGTGAAGTCATTGCGTTTTAAGTGTCAGTATGTCTGTGTTATCGATGCGAAAATGAGCCTCGAACAAAGAGCCAACATTAAATTTTGTTTTAAAATTGGTAAAACTTTTACTGAAACATTTCAATTGATGAAACAAGTTTATGGCAATGATTGCCTATCCTGTAGCAGAGTGCACGAGTGGTTTCAATGTTTTCAAAGTGGTCGTGAGGACATAAATGACGATCAACATGTGGGCCAATCAAAATCTGTGTTCACCGGAAATTCCATCGAAACTGTGCGTGAATTCATCAAAAATCAGCCGAAACAAAGCTGTATTGAAACAGAAGGAGACTATTTTGAATAAAATAAATTGATATTGCCGAAAAAACCATTTATGCTGTTTTTTTTTAAGTCCTGTTTATTCACCTTATATGTATGGGCGTATTCTAAGCAAACGTTTGGACTTCCTAGGCGTATTCGCATAACTGCTAGGTTTAGCGTAGCTTCTTCGTGACGAAAACTGCTCTTTCTAAAAACCTATAAAAATACTGGAAATGAACCCACTTTATATCATCTGCCAAAAGATCACATCAGGATCGAAACTATTTGCTTGCTGTGTATTCAGCATTCTTCAATTATTAGTTTTGCTTACATTTTATGGGCAGTGGGCATATCAAAGACATCAACGGGTAATTTTTAGAGTCAAATTTTGAAAGGTCGAAATTTTTGCTTGTACATATATTAAACCTTTCCTATAGGGTTTCTTTTGAACCATATGGCTACCTACTTCTGCAACGAATGCGAATGCTCGCAATTTCCCTTCTATATATAAAACCTATAGCGACTGATTACTATTTATTGTTTTAACATTTTTTTCATGCCAATTCGCTTTTATAAGTCTTCTCATTGACAACTTCAGCTGCAAATAATCGCACATATGCATATAAATATGTATATTTAAACACATATACTAGAATATTTTATATGGCATATGTACACTTTACTTCACAAATCAGCTGGAATCAGCTGTTTTACGCGACTTTATCAGTCCATTAGCATATATGCATATATCGTGATTTTTTAAGAGCATTTTTTTTAAAAAAAACGTCATAAAATTTGCAAATCTCATCGGTTCTTTATTTGATACGTTAGATTGGTTCATGACATTTACTTTTTGAAGATAATTTCATTTAAATGTTGACTCATGTGGTTTCAACAAGATGGCGCTACATGCACATATGCGATATATTTTGAATATGTAGAACAATATCTCAAGAAATGGAAACACATATGCGATTTAACGCCTTTAGACTATTGGGGCTACGTCAAGTCTAAAGTCTACAGAAATAAGCCAGCAACTATTCCAGCTTTGGAAGACAACATTTCCGAAGAAATTCGGGCTATTCCGGCCGAAATGCTCGAAAAAGTTGCCCAAAATTGGACTTTCCGAATGGAATTTAAATGAAATTATCTTCAAACAGTACATGTCATGAACCAATCTAACGTTTCAAATAAAGAACCGATGAGATTTTGCATTTTATAGCGTTTTTTTTTAAATATATGCTCTTATAATAGTATATGTATATAAGTATTTATGTATGTATGTATAGTATAAGTGTGATAACTTCCCTTATGCGCACACGCTTTGCAAGCGCATATTTTATTGCTGTTGACTTTGTAAGTTTTTTTATGCCCTAAACAGGGTCGCTCTGTTCATCTGTCTGTATATATGCGAACTAGACTTTCAGTATTTGAGATACCGCTTTGAAATTTTGCACATGTCCATTACTCTTCAAGAAGTTGCCCAATGTTCCGAAGCTGTGATAACGGACTGCTGTAGCTTACAGCTGCCATACAAACTGAAGAATCGAAATCAAGTGCTTGTATGAAAAACGTTTTCTTTTGGCAAGATATCTTCACGAAAGGCGGAATGGATTATTTTCCAAGGGAACCTCGTAATATTCAAACATTTCTCAGACCGCATCACTATAGCATATAGCTGCCATACAAAAACGACGAACCAAATTAAGCTCTTCTTTTGTTTGTGAAGGGTATTCTAGCTTTGTTGCAAGCGCAGTTAAGATTTTTTCTTAATATAATATAATTCTTAACTTAATATAAATATTTTATTTACTTAAAATTATTGCAGACAATGTAATTAGTTTATTTTTTGTCTAGCTTTTTTACACATATTTGCTTTTTTGCTGAGTTTGATTTATGTTTGGTAACTGATTAGGTGTTGACTATGAGCGCTACGGGCACTAGATCTGCGAGTGAAAATTTTGCACTATAAAAATCTATAAAGAGACATACTTAAATCTTCATACTACTATACATTCTTTAGAATCTACGACGAGTATTCTCTGGTGTGTACGAGTAAATAAGCGTAGTTTAAGTGTGTATTCAAATAAAAACATACAACTAACGTTTTGTTCATAATTTTAATCTATAGTGTACCGTTACCTTGAGTCATTTTTGTTTGTTATCTTCAACGCAGTTTTGCTAAAATATAGTTTGCTTACCGAGATTACGCTATATTGTGCTCATATGTCTGGTCCAAGTGTGTAACTAGCTTTGGCAATACATAAAAGCGGAGTCGCTGTGGGGGTTAAAGATAAAACTGGAGTACTGTATAAAAAGCGCCTTAATTATGATTTCTAGCACTTTTTATCCCGCAAAAATACTACTAGTTCTGCGTCAGATATTTTAGCATTGCAAATATTTCACTGGAAACCTACAGATATTATTGCATATATGCGCAAAAAAATTTCATTCGGCTTAGTAAAACCTTTCGATACGTCTTAAATTTTTTAAGGATTTTTTTTTACAATTTTTAAGTGTTTTTTTAGTTATGTTTCGGTTCTTAACTTTTTGTTCACTTTTAAATTCTAGATCGCCTTTATCAAGATGAATAAATATCGTAAAAAATGGAAAAAAATACAATTTTTTAAGTTTTGTAATTTTTTATTATTTTTTATGAAGTTTATAATTTTATAAATTTTCTTATTAATTTTTATAAATTTAATAATTTAACATTTTTATATTTTTATAGATTTTTTAGTTTTCCATACATTTTATAAATTTAATTTTTTATATATTTATTATTTTATAATTTTTTTAATTTAAAATACTATAAATGTTAAAATAACACTTCTAGTTTAATTAAATTTTATTAAATTTTAAGATTCTACGTTTTTTATAGAAAAAAAGAATTGCACAAAAAGATTTATACATTTTAGTTTTAAACAAATATGATTTTATATTTTGTAATTTTATAATTTTTTTATTTATTCTTATGCATTTTTTATTATTTTAAAAATTTTATATTTTTTAAATTTTATAGTATTATAACTTTTATAATAATATTTTTACTTTAATTTTAAAATTTTACGAATTTTTATAATTATTATTATAACATTAAAGTTTTTTTATTTTTTATAAATTTTTGAAATTAACAATTTTATATTTGTATACATTTCTTTTTTAATTTTACTGTAAATTTTATAATATTTTAAATTTTTATAATTATTTTTTGTAAATTTTAAAATTTTGTTAATTTCATATTTTTTACTTTGTAATATTATATTTTTTTTTAATTTTATAGCAATATTTTTATAATTTTTTTTATTTTTTAATATTATCAATTTTATAATAATATTTTTATATGCATATATTTTTTAATTTCATATTTTTAAATCATACATTTTTTTTACTTTATAATAAATTTTAAAATATTAAAAATTTATTTTTTTTTTAAATTTCCCAATATTATAAATTTTAATTAAATTAATATTTTTATGAATATTTTTTATTTCATATTTTTAAAGTTTTTTTTAATTTTTAATAAATTTTAAAATATAAAAAAATTAATTTGTTTTTCATTTATTAATATTATAAATTTTATAATAATTTTTTCATATAATTTGCTCTTAATTATTCTATAAATTTCGTATTTTTTTAATTTTATAGAAATATTTTTATATTATTTTTTGTAAATTTTATATTTTTTTAAATTTCTATAATTATTTTTTGTAAATTCAAAAATTTTGTAAATTGCATATTTTTTATTTTGTAATATTATTAAATATATTTTTTTTAATTTTATAGCAATACTTTTAAATTTTTTTTATATTTTTTAATATTATACATTTTATAATAATATTTTTATATATTATATATTTTTTAATTTCATATTTTTAAATCATATAATTTTTTTTTAATTTTTAATAAATTTTGAAATATAAAAAAATACATTTTTTTTAATTTCTTAATATTATAAATTTTAAAATAATATTTTCATTTAATTTGCTTTTCATAATTCTATAAATTTCATACTTTTTTAATTTTATAAAAATATTGTTAGATATTTTTTTTATTATATTTTGTAATTTTTATAATTTTTTTTTACAAATTTTGAAATTTTATGAATTTCATAATTTATTAATTTTAATATTATAAATTTTCAATAATATTTTCATAAATATTTTAAAAACTTTTTATAAATTTCAAATTTTATAATAAAATTTTTTAGATAATTCAGTTTTAATATTTTTTAATAAATTTCAAATTTTTTAAATTTATGGTAATATATTTGCACATGCATATATTTTTTTATGTTTCTTATAAATTTTATAATCTCTATTTTTTTACTTACTTTTTACGGCAACGTTTTCTCATAACTATTGCATAACAATTCGGCATTTTACGCCCCCAATTAGCCGCGACTACCCCACCGTCTGCAGCGTTAGAGTTCACGTTGAGCATTTGAGTTCGAGTTTGTGACGTTAATTGGCTATGTTGACATTCGCGTTAGAACTCATTTGTGATCTTATCTGTCGCTGCGTGGCATTCTACTGCGTCCTCCTCCCTGTCGCCGTTTCACATTTTTGGTTTATCTCTGCAATTATCGTTTTGTTTCTACGGTTTTCTGCCTTTGTTTTGTCAGTATAGTGGGCTTTACATGCGTCTTTTCATATTTATATACGCCTACATATACATAGATATGGACAAGTGGGTATGTACATATGTATGTACTTGTTAGAAATCGATCTGAAATTTTTGTCAAATTAATCAAACAAGCGGCATTTCACGAACATTTGAAATATTTTGCTTTTGCTTGACTGTTTGTATGTGTGTGACTATTAGAATGGACATGAGAGTTTGTTTGTGTGCAGTATTTCGTAATGAAGTATTTTGTTCTTTTCGACCCACAATTGATTTGGAGTAGATAATTCGCAATGTCGGTCAGTTTTTATCAGACTCATACACATATTTACAATCAATCAATTATTTTAAAATTTTTTCGAGATTTTAATGTTTTGGTATCAAACCTTAAACACGTACATACATACATATATACAGTAATATTGTATTGTATTGTAAAGCTGCCTTCGCTCTTTAGGGGAGACAAATATTTTCCTTTCTTGGCATCACGCGGATTGTGGCAAGTTTTATCGTTGATCCACTGGCAACATCACAGATCGCTCCTCTAATCCGATTGCCACAAGCTTACTACTAACCAATCCTTAATTACCTATTACCTTTGTTACAAGTGCTTTCATAACGGAGCGCCGATCATCAACGGCTTCTAAAACTGGGAGCTGAAATAAAACGCGCGGCGCTATGAAATTACACCCGTCGCAATTAGGCCTAATTATTATGCAATGATAAGAATATTTTGCTTTCCTATATTGGCATACAAAAGGTTTATCTGAACTTTGATTTATTGTAGTCATAATTCATATTTTTTAGGCCTGATTAGATGGGCATTTGCGTTAAATTTCATAAGATTACGTTATTCAAAGGCATTTCAAGTTATTCGTCAAAGAGCCGGCCAATTCGCCGGCATTGGAAAAAGAAACAAAAACTGGGGAAACACCTGTAAAGCACCGCCACCCAATGTTGCATATGTGTGTGTGTGTGTGAATAACTGGTAAACAATATATGTTAACGGGCGTGTGTATTCAGTTGGTACAGTGAACTATCTTTAAGGCGGTCTACTTGATTGAAATGTTTGCAGCCAAATTTCCACTTATTGGGTAACATCGTAAAAAAAGCAGTGAAAAATAGTTGCGAATTGCGAATCTTTTAAATAAAAATTTTTTAATAAGAAATTAGTTTTCAAATATATATTAGTTACAAATGACTTTTCAAGTAAAAATTTTGAATTAAAAATTAGTTTTAAAAATTAAGCTTTATAACCATATTTTTAGATAATTATTTTTGATAAATTTCAAAATTTTTAAATTTTATAATAATAGCTTTTCTTCATCTTTATTAAATTTTAACATTTTATAAAATTTTTTTTTTTTTTGAATTTTTAATATGAATCTTAGAATAAAATTTTATATATATTTTTTTTTTTTTTTATAAATTTCAATTTAAATTTTTAATAATATTTTTCTTCATTTTTTAATCTGTGTTTTTTTAAGCCGATTTTTTTTTTTTATACCGTATTTGGGATTATTATGGTTTTTTTTAGTTTTCAGTCCTCTGTGTTGTATTAAAAATTGTTGTGTTTTATATTCGGTTTATGGGATTAATAAATTTTCTTAATTTTTCATAAATTTTAAAATGTTATAAAATTCCTATTTTTTAATTTTTTTGTTACAAATTATATAATAAAATTTTTTTATACATTTTTTTTTATTTTTTATAAATTTCAAATTTTTTAAATTTTATAATAATAAAATTTTTATATGATGTTTTTAATATTTTTTTATAAATTTCAAATTAAAAAAAAAATTTTTTCTTCATTTTTCATAAATTTAAAAATTTAATAAATTTAAATTTTTTAATTTCTAATATTACAAATTTAAAAATTAAATTTTTATATATATTTTAAATTTTTTTTATGAACTTAAAATTTTTTAAATTTTATAATGACATTTTTAGATAATTTGTTTTCAATATTTTTTTATAAAATTCATATTTTTTTAAATTTAAAATAACAATTTTTCTTCATTTTTTAATCTGGTTTGTGGTATAAACTTTTTTAATTTTTAAAATCTTTTTATTTCTCATTTTAATACCGTATTTTAGGTAAAAAATTTTTTTAGTTTTCAGTCGGCTAATAATCCGATATAT